>NW_026067908.1:8109156-8137953 GCF_014885135.2 Alexandromys fortis
GGGGGGGGGGGGGGGGGGGGGGGGCGGGGGGGGGGGGGGGGGGGGGGCGAATGGTGGAGGGAGCGCGACAAGGGAACACCGGGACGTGGGACCCAAAGAAAGACTGCAGCCCAGCGCTTCCCGTGGCCGCGAAAAGGACTGGCTTGATTGGGATGGGTCCGGTTAACGGAGAGGTCGAGAAAGAAGCACAGCGCTGCTGCCGGGATGTAGAGAAGTGAGAACGCGGGTTCCGTGGAGCGGGGAAAGAGGTCGGACCCGCGGGCGCCACTAGCGAGGCGCGGAGGAGGCTGAGCGAGAACTCGCGGGTCCTAGAGTGGTTAGAAGACAGCCTGGATATTGCCAGAGCCCGGACCGAGGGAGGGAGGATGCAGGGGGTCCGGCAGCAGGCGAGGGTCTTGGGTAGACAAGCGTAAAGAGAGGGTCGCGCGTGTTCAGAAGTAGGGCGATGTTAGTGGGGACCGACCAGGAAGGAGATGCAGGGTCGCCTCCCCTCGCCAGCAAGTGGTGGGAGACGAGAGAAAACTGCGGCAGTCGCCAGTACACAGCACCTCGGGACAAACTCCCGAGAGACGCGCCCCGAAAGCCCTCCTCCACACCCGGGTTCGCGGGCCCCAGCCGAGCCACCCAGGCTCGCCGGAACCGCGTCCCCGTGGGCCATCAGCGCGCGCTCAACTCGGGGTCCGCCGCGTGCCCCCCGCCGCGCCTCTCACCTCAGCTCCCCGGAGCATCCTCCTCGGCTGCAGAAGCCGCCCGAGACGCGGCTCTCCATGCCCTGCGGGCGGCCGCACTCAAACGCGCTCTCCAGCCCGGGGAAGCCCGGGTGAGCGCGGAGCTGGGTCCATCCTCCCCGGGAAGCAACGGGCGCGCGTCAGAGCAGGGGGAGGAGACCGGCCCCCGTGCAGTGCGCAGACCCGCCTCCTCCCGTGACCCCCGCCCCGCGCCAGCCCAGCCGCTCACCTGCCAACTCCCGGCCAGCCGCGCGTTCCTCGCCCCTCGCCGAACCTCGCCGGCTCTCTCTCTCCCGCCGCCCGCGCGCACTCCGATAGCTTAGCCGAGCCGCCGCGGCGACGACGAAGAGGAAGAGCCAGCGAGCGGGCGAGCGGGGGCGCCGCGGCTTGCGGTCGCGCTTCTTCTGCCCCTGCGCTCGTCCCCCATCCCGGGAGTGGAGACGGAGCGGAGCCGAGAGCCTGGGGTCCCCGCCCTGAGGATCTCCGCGGAGGGGTTGGGGGGGGGCGCTGAAAGCGGACCTCGCTCCTCAGCAGCCGCCGCAGCTCCCGCCCGGACTCCTCCGTTTCTCCTGCGTCTGCTTTTAGCCGAGCCTCTCCCCCACACAAGTAGAGGGGGCGCAGAGCCAAGGGGAGGCTGTGCTAGCTTCTTGCCCCGCGCCCCTTGGCAGAAGGGGGCGCTCTCTCCCAGCCACCGCGCCGGCTTCAACCCACCTTTTATTGCTGTTTCCCAGGCAAAGTTGGCTTGTACCTGTCAGGATTTCCTCAGCTCTAGGCAGCCTCCTGTGCCCCCAAGGGCACGCGGGCCCCCAATTAACTTGTTTTCCCTAGTTCATTCCTAGAATGCAGGGCACTAGACCATCCTGTAAATTAGAACCTGTTGTGCCAAAGAAGGCTCTTCAGGTCCTGTCTTACAAAAGGTCTCAGAAACACCGAGTGGCAAAAAATAATTGGATTAGTCGGAAATTTTTCCACCCTGAGATTGGATTCAGTCTCGTCAATGCCGGTGTGGCACACGTGTCTCCAGAGGCCTGAATGCCAGGTGGGAGGGGCTAGTGTGAAAATCACCCGCTGCCCCCTGGGAGTCAGGTGCCCAAGAGCAAAAGAAGAGACAGCAACACTTGCTTGTAAAGTTTACTCTTCTTTTGAGGGGGCATTCTCCTGCCCGCCCTCCAGCTGGGTGATAATAAAACTAATGTGGTAGCTTTTTTGGGGGGGTATTTTTTTCTGGTAACTTCTGTTATTCACCCATGAAAATTTAATGATGCATTTAGGGTTATTACCTCTAGAGTCAATGGGCTAAAAATATTTAGTCTAATGCACTGCTGGCGGGGTCAATAGGTCCGTGGCTGGTTCGCACAAAGTCATCTGGAGACCCTCCCTTGCTCCACAAAATTCACGAGCCATTACACTTATCCCATAATAACAGCTTCTGTACAAATGGAGGCCCTGCAAACTTGGCTGTCAGGCACCTCTGGAAAGATAGCAATTTGCATAGAGACAGGGGAAAAAAACTCCTGAGGTCATTGGCAGGATACCCTCCACCGAGAAGGGCTCATCACAAGTGCCCCTCTGCCCCACAGTTTGGCAGAGAGGTTCCATTCTTGACAGTTCCTATCTACCCCTGGGGTGGCTGTCCGTCTAATGGTGGGACCAGGGAATCCCCACCGGATTCTCTCCAACTTTTACAAAAGTTCTAGAAAGTGGGAGGAGATGGGCACCAGGTGCTGCTGGACACCAGGTGCTGTTCTACACCCTGTGCAAAGTTGGGACTGACTAGGGACCACCTCCGCTGCAGTCAAGAAAACAATTCACCTTCGTTGTTTGCAAAGACAAGTCCTGGACTATGAGCAGACCACCGTGAAAATGAAGAAGTGTTAGAAGTTGTCTGGGAGAGGGTGGGAGGGTGGGGAGTGTAGGTGTCAGTCATCTCTAAGGGCTAGAGAATGCCAAACCTTGGGTGGTCCAGCATCAGTTCGACTTTCTACAGACTCCAGAACAAAACAACAACACAAAACTCTCAAGTTCTCTAGGTTTTAAGGACAATGTTGAAACTTGCATCCTGTTTGCATGCATTTGAAGTGCACATATCTGAGGTCTGACTGTACCTGCCTCCTGCCTCTTGTTTTCACCTGACCTGGTGGCTACGGACATCAGAGGGAACTGGAAAACTGAGTTGGCCAAGCTATACAATGTAATAGAATGTAAAACTCTCTCTTCAGCGTTGGACAAAGTCCATCTTGGAAGCTGGGCAGATTCCCATGAAATCCAGTGGGGGCAACAAGCCGCAGCTGTTCCTATCTCCAGCCTGGAAGGAAGTGTGATCTATAGGCGCAAGCTGCCCACAATCGGCCTCAGGGCCTCCCTGGCTAAACTGAACCAAATATTAAAGGGACATTTTGTCACTTCACTAAATGTCGAGAAATAGCTCATCTGAAAGATGAGGTGTGGCTCTTTACTGCTGTTCTTTGGAAAATACCAGTGTAATTTGTATTAAGTATGGCATAAAGAAAAAAATCAATAAATGTGCTCTCATCATCTACTCTGAGACACAGCAAAGTAATAGGACTAGTGGGGCCGTATATATTACATATTCCATTATAGGCAGTTTGAGATATTCCTCATAGAACGTTTATAACACGGACATTGGCTACCTCTCTGTGCTTCTATATTCTCAGACCTCCAGTGCTGGTGGAGAACACTTCACTCACGAGATTGCAATGAGCCTTAAATGAGATAAAAGTAGAAGGACAACCGCCCCGTAGACAGTGATTTTTCTTCCCAGAATACACCCCAAACAGTTCGCCTTGATTCTTCCAACATCAGCAGGGCCCATTCTGTACATCGAATCTGTGTTAAAGGCTCAGTCCATTGGACAGAGATGTCACCTGAGTAGCACAAAAAAGGCAAAAAGGTGAGCTCCTGAACTGCGTAAGTCGTCCTGCTCACGTGATTGACAAGTACTCATAGAGTCAGTTAAGACAACTGACCCATGATTGGAAACAAGACCTGAGGTCCTATGACATAAATCCAGTGAGTGATAACCACTGTCCCAAAGAAAATAACGCAGAGCCTTTACATTGCCTTCGTAAACACTATTTAAATCCCCTTTATTCCTATAATTTTCCAAATATCTGTCATGCTGGATGGAGTGTCATGGGCTCTGTTTTGGAGATCTTTTCTTATAGCTTTATTGTTGGGTAGTTGGCAAGTCGGTATATGTATTTAAGGTACACAATACAATGTTTTGACATATGTTCACATTGCGAAATGATTAGCACTCTCAGGATAATTAACATATTCATTACCTCACATAGTCACCTTTTCTTGCGTGTCTGATAAGCTCGCTGAAGATCTAGCCCCCAGCAATTGTCAAGTGCATAGTACATTATTATTAAATCTCCTCACCTCACCCAGTGGTAACAAGACCTCCAGAACTTAGAACAAAGGTTAATACCCTTGACACCAATCTGCACATTTTTCTTACTCCTGGGCACCACCATTCTACTCTGATTTTATGGCTTTGTCTTGTGTAGCTTCCATGTATATGAAGTCATGGTGTTTATCTTCCTGTGCCTGGCTCGTTTCATGTAGAATAGTGCAGTTGAGCACATCCATGTTGTCACAAACGGCAGGGTTTATTTCTTTTTAAGACTCAATAGTATTCCATTGTACAAGCCACACATGCCATTTTTTCTTAAACCATACCTCTGTCAGCACAAGCATTGCACTGATTTTATTATGACAATGACTATGATTTTGACATTGCCACAATGAACCTAAGTAAGGTCAGATATCTCCTTGAGGTAATCAGCTCATTTCCTGGATACATACCTAGAGAAAAGCTCTACTTTGGGGTTTTGAGGAACCTCCTTACTGTTTTCCAGAATAGGTAGATCAACTCCCAGTCCCACCAGCAGTGGACAGGGAGGGGGTTCCTTCTTTTCCAAACCTTTACCCATAATCATTACAATCTGCTTTTTTGATGCCAGACATTGTGGCAGGTATACAATCCTACCTCTTTATGTGTTTGGTTCAGGTCTGGGAACTTTTCTTTTACCTGTTGCTATCCAAGTGTTCTTACAGGCGGGAGGGAGGGAGGGAGGGAGGGAGGGAGGGAGGGAGGGAGGGAGGGAGGGAGAGAAACATCTGTTCAGGTCCTTTGCCATCTTGTGGCCAAACTGGTTATGCTTTACTGGCAAGTTCCCTGAGTTCTTTATGTCTTGGGTATAAGCCTTTTATCAACTACAACATTTGAAAGATTTCTCTCACTCTTAAAGGTACCTTGCCCTACCTTTCTAAGCCACTGAAAGTTTCTGTAGCTCTGGAAAAATATTTTAATTGGATGCAGTCTTTATGGTCTTTTGTTGACTATGCCTTTGGTGTCAGGTTCTTTTTGGTTTTTGTTTGTTTTGTTTTTATTTTTTTAAATCACTGTCAAGACTAAATTACCCACAAATCCCACCTTCAAATGGCCCTGGGATAAGAACTATGGCGGGGCTGAGAACAAGATGCTAAAGGGTCATCAACATTTGTACTGACTCCAGGGAGGGCAAGAGTGGGGATGGGTGATAGAGACCTCATTTAAAAAGGGGGGGATTATTTTGAAACACATTTAGGTGCCAGGTGAATGACCGGGAGAGACATTTGGAGTAGGATTTCAAGTCAGAGAAAGAGGGGTTATGTGAAAGAAGATGGAGAGTCCTCTTCAAGAGTGGCTACAAACGACCCTTGAGAACCTGCACCAACCACTCACTCAGACAGCTCTATCTGCTGTATTTAATTTAGCACAGAAATACTTGTTCCACTTTTTTAAAAAAGACAAATATTTTGAAAAAAATGTCGTAACCCCCTTACCAAGAAGCTGTTGTTTTCTGTACGATACACAAGTAAAATATCCAATTGCCACTTCTCTTCTGTGGTCGGAAAGACAATGAAAACACTTTCTGTGCTTCAGGAAACAGAGACTGCCCTCCTCATCCTACCCCAGCCAGCTTGATTCCAGGGAGAGGTGGCATGGTGGAGTGACTCGGCTTGACTCTGCTCTCCAGAAGCTATAAATAGCACCCCTTTCATTCTCAATGAGGGAGTCGGGATGGCAATGTGGGGAAGGCAGTTCTCCCGCCAATCTGCTCTTTGTGGCTAAACCCACGGTGGAAACAAAGTAGAGCGCCTAAGTGGCTGTCAGAGGGCTCTTAGGCTCCAATACAAACTCCCAATTTTTTCCACTCATAAAGTGGAGTGTAAGTGATGTTAGTATTGGGGGGGGGGCAGCTGGAAAGAGTGGGAAATGACTGAGAGTCTGGTGCCCATGGAGTGTCACAGAAGCACAGGCGAGCTGCATACAAGCCAGCAAGCATACATCATTGCTTCTGTACTTAAGGGACTACATGTTCGCGCTGCTTGCTGCTAGGGATGGGACAGGGGGATTCTTCCTTCTTGAGAAATAATACCTCGATTTGGTTTCATTGGTTTACCGTTTCTCTACCTGATTTTTTTTTCTGATAAAGATTGTATCTCTAGCCCAAAAAACAGACAGGTACAATGAGAAACATATCTCTTGGCCACAGCAAATTGGAGATGTACTAGGTACCTAGAGTAACGTGGCTGCAGAAATTAAACCCATGTATGACAGTGGAGGAAACATATTGGAGTACGAAGTAAAAACAGAGTTAAAGAGTAGTAGGAGGCTGGGAAACAGAGTTAAGAGGACTCTTGGAGTGTTGGGTTAGCCTTACCTCAAGACAGCTGCCACCTCCTCCATAGACTTTTCTGTCGTGTGAGTAAGGATATTTCCCCTTTCACTTGAGACAGCTTCACTTGTTGGAGTTTTGTTCACTTCAATAAAAATAATCTTCTATACTAAATATTAAGCTAAATACTTTCTAGACAGCATTCAGATTCATACTTACTACACTCCAGATAAAACGCTACTTACCTTAGCCCAGCATACAATACTTAGAGATAGACCAAACATAATTTGTATAAGGCTTGTTCACCAAAACCTACACACCCTAGATTTAAAAAAAAAAAAAACCAGCAACAACAACAACAAAATCTCAGGCAGACTCAAGAAGGTGGAGGGGTATACCATATTCGTGGTGTAGAGAAATCAGTATTGTTAAAATGTCAATGATCTTCAAATTGAAATGTGCATTTCATGAAGCTACAATAAGAGCTCCAATATGTTTTTCAAGGAGCTAACAGTTTTGAAATGTATCTAAGAATGCAGAAGAACGCAGAAAAAGGCAGAGTATTTTCAAGAAAGAAGAACAGCTCTAGAGGGTTCATCCCATACTGGTTTTATGACATCTTCTAAGTGGTAGTAATCAAAACAAGATGATTAAGACAATGAAGAGAAATAGTCATTAGAACAGAATAGAGAACCCAGCAATGAACAAGCAGAATTCAGCCGCTGCTTTGCCTTCCTCCCAAAGCTACTGTAACTCCAAGAGGTGACGACAGCCTTTAAGGGATCTTGCGGGAACAGCTGTGGAAGCAGAAAAGTGTTGTACCCCCACTTTGCACCATATGCAAGAACAAAAGGCAGAGCTGAACCGGTAAAGGTTCTGGATGATGTCAGCATGGAGGCACATGCCTAGTTCAGCCATGTGAGATATTGAAGCAAGAGGAGGAGTCTGAGGCCAGCCTGGGCTACATAGCAACCCTTTAAAACACAACGCTCTAGGAGCAAGCGCTAGTGTCTTCACTATTTGGACTATATGTTCTGTTTCCATGGAGAGGATGTGAAAAAAAATCACCGAGTATCACATAATAAATTTGGCTTAATCAAAATTTAAAGCGGCTGATTAATAGACAACATTAAGAAAATTAAATGGTAAGCCACAAGCCTGAAAGGAAATATTCACAATATGCATATCTGACAAAGGAGTTAAATCTTGAAAAACATAGAATATTAGTAATTAATAATAAAAAAGGCAACCTTATTAAAACAGACAGAAGAAAGATCAAAATATATATTTCACAAAAGAAAATGCACCAATAAACACAGTAGTGGAGAGGCACATTAGTAATGGGAGAAACATACACATAGTGAGACATTATTTCACGCTCACTAAAATGACTGCAGACTAAAAGCTGGGTGGTGATGGGGCTGGAGAGATGGCTCAGCAGAAGAGAGCAGAATTCAGCCCCCACCACCTACATCAGGTGGCTCACAACTGCCTATAACTCCAGCTCCAGAGAACCTGGACCCTCTTCTGGATCCTATGGGTACCTGCACTCAGGTGCGTATACCTACTTACACACACACACACACACACACACACACATGCACAAACACATAATTTTAAAAAATAGTAAAGTGACTCTTCAAAAAAGTCAAATGACATTAAATAATGGTGTTGAAATTGTAGATCTCTTCTACATTTTAGATTTGCCTGGTCCAATCTTATCAAGTTACACACATATGTACCTTATGAGCGCTTTTAGCATTGACATATGTATTTTCCTAGGTGTTTATTCAAGAAAACTAAAACATGCAGCTCTGTTAAAAAATTGGTAAAACTGGAAATAATCCAGAATTTCATGTACAGTAGAATGGCCAAAAGAGTCATAAAATCTTCATATATTGGCATACTACTATGCAAGAAATTAAGTACTTTACAGACGTGTGGCAACATGGATGGATCTTAAAAAAATATTGAGGGAAAGAGAGAGACCAGGACTAAGAGAAGATATTTTTATGCTTCCACCTATATGAAAACTAAGAGCAGGCAAAATAAATCTACAATGAGAAAAATTAGAAAACCAGTTGGCTCCTTGGAGAGGGAGTGGGATGAAAGGGGTACAGTGAAGTTTCACTAGTAATGGAATGTCATACCTATTCTATATACTATACTATATAAACACAGTGTTTCTATAAGCAAATATCTTTGTGAATACAGATATGCACACTTCAACATGTCACTTTCACTTTAAACATCAATTATTATTGTTGTTGCTGTTGTTTGAGACAGGGTTTCTCTGTATATCTTTAGAGCCTGTCCTGGAACTCACTCTGTAGACCAGGCTGGCCTCGAACTCACAGAGATCTGCCTGCCTCTGCCTCCTGAGTGCTGGGATTAAAGGTGTGCGCCACCACCACTCGGCTAAACATCATTAAGAAGAGCAGGTATAACACAAAAAATGGAGTAGCCAACCAGCCCTTACAACTGTGTGTGTACTTCTTTATCATGGCCCAACCTAGACACTTATGCTAATCATACAAGTGCTGGATGTATAATCATACTCTGCTCTCAATGTATAAAGAATTCTCTGTCATCCATAGCACCTGGAGAGCAATGGCTATGTGAAACGTGTCCTTCAAATTACATTAATATACCCATGATCAGATCAAAATGGAGACACCCTCAGGAAAATGAAAGCATTGCCTGGTGATGAAGTAGACATCATCAGAAGGCAAAGAATATCCTGGCACAGGAGTTAATCAGATAGAGATTAGATAAAGGCTTGGCAGGAATTCTATAGAGAAATCCAAATTCAAGATGGTAAAAGAGAATGAAGAAGGGGTCTCCAGCAATAAATCCTTAGGTTCTCCTTCCAAAAGCTGATATCTATTATTTTTTGAAGAATCCATGAGCTCTGAAGACATAGTCATACCTTAGATGACCATCTGCCCCTCTGCCCCATCCCCACCCACCCACAAGCCATTGATGCAGCCCCATGTTTATACTGGAATCTATCAGTTGTTCCGTTCAATTTGCATGAAAACCTCACAAGGAAAAAGTCACCACTCTTCCTGGAAACATACTGATGCAAATCACATTTTATAAAATATTTTTTTAAATAAAAAGAATGTAATTGCTCATTGAATTGTAATATGAATGCAAATTAACTTGCTGTAATTATCCTGTGCAATTTTCTACTTTAAAAAACTTACAAAATGGAAGAGACCTGATAAGTAATTTGAACTGTAATTCTTCATTGTGTTCCTTCATTATGCAATGGTTACCATAAGCAATTTGCTGTTTTAATGTAGGAGGTTTTTTTAGTTCGTACCTTTACATTGACAAGACTCAAATGAGACCATTCAATATAGACAGATCGCTATCCCCCTTCTCCACAAGTGCATTGCAGAAATGATCAAGATAAAATTAATACAGCATGAGGGCATTTGTGAAGGATGCTTAATACACTTTCATTTGGGAACCTTCATCCCATCAAGCATCTCTCTGCCCTTCCACCTATTTGAAACGATCAGGAGATTCTCAGCAAATGAGAATCGGGTCATCAGCATCCGTGACTTAATGACAAGACTTGGGCAGAGAAGTGAAGAGAAGGGGTTCAAGCCCCAGCTCTGGCACTAATTAATCCTGTGACCTTCCCCATTCTAGCTTTCTTTTCCCACATCTGTGATCTGAAAGGTTAGGCTAGGTGATTTCCAGCTTCCATTATATTCCTTACTCATGACTCTGTGGTCGCCCTCCTCTCCACAACATGAGGAATAGGAAATTAAATTCTTACTTAGAATTAGTGGCTGTCTGAATGAACAGCAATCCCTTTAGTTCAGTTATTCATTGCTAAAGAATGACTAATATAAAGATCATCTCTGACTATGCGAATGTGAGAAAATAAATAATTACCCATTTTGATGCTAATAATAATTTGTATGTGTGATTTCTTCCAATTCTGTTAACTACAAGGCATTGGTACAGAGAACTGAAGATCTCATTAAGCACACGGTGCCCTGGAAAACGAATGGGTCAGACTTGGACGCACAAGACTTAACTTTGTTTTTTAAGTAATAAACAAGCCTTGGCAATTCCATCCCTTAGACGGAATGTCTTCGCCTGCTTCCCTGGATACTATGAGAGTTTGGACACACAATGAGGAGAAAGGCATTGGGCCACCTGTATGTGCAAACGTTTCATCTGATCCTCTCAGCAACCCATGAAGTAACTTGTATTATCTCTATTTTCCCACGGGAGAAAATAGAACTTGAATAACTTGTACAGGGTCACAGCCTATGACACGGTACATAGGCTATGTGTCCAGAGGGCACATAGCATCCTTTTATCTTCTGGACTTCATAAAATCATGCGTAGTTATTTTTTTTCTCGTGACATCTATGCTCTTCTTAGAGAAAGAGAACAATTTCGTCTTTGTGCAGCTAAAAATACCATGAGCCCCCCTTCTCCTTAGCTGTGAAATAAAGGAATCATTTCTATAAGGGACATTCACTTGCTTTCTCCTCACTTGGCCTTACCCCACTCTTGCCTAAAAGTCTCAATTCCCAGTTGAGGAAGTATTCTCTGTCTGAGGCTGACATCCCCCTCCGCCTTGGCTCTGGATTGGAACCCACAACTTTCAGGCTGTGTCAGTTGATAGAGGATATCATCATGGCCACAGTGGCTGATCCACAGTCGGCAGGGAGGTCAACTTTGTCCAGGCAGAATGAGTCTCAGGAAAGAGGACAAAACATCTACAATTTTTCTTCTTCTTAAAAAAAGTTCTTTCAATAGAAAAATGGAGTGCAGACCTAAACAGAGAACTCTGAAGAGATGAATCTAAAATGGATGAAAGACACTTAAGGAAATGTTCAACATCCTTAGTCATCAGAGAAATGCAAATCAAAATAACTCTGAGATTCCATCTTACACCTGTAAGAATGGCCAAGATCAAAAACACTGATGACAACTTATGCTGGAGAGGATGTGGAGGAAGGGGAACACTTCTGCATTGCTGGTAGGAATGCAAGCTGGTACAGCCCCTTTGAATGTCAGTGTGGCGATTTCTCAGAAAATTAGGAAACAACCTTCCTCAAGACCCAGTAACACCACTTTTGGGTATATATCCAAAGGATGCTCAATCATGCCACAAGGACATGTGCTCATCTATGTTCATAGCAGCATAGTTTGTCATAGCCAGAACCTGGAAACAACCTAAATGGCCCTCGACCGAAGAATGAATAAGGAAAATGTGGTACATTTACACAATGGAGAACTACATAGCAGAAAAAAATGACATCTTGGGTTTTGCAGGAAAATGGATGGAGCTAGAAAACATTTTGAGTGAGGTAACCCAGACACAGAAAGACAATTATCACATGTACTCATTCATAAGTGATTTTTAAACATAAAGCAAAGAAAACCATCCTACAAACCACAATCCCAGAGAATTTAGACAACAATGAGGACACTAAGAGAAACTTACATAGATCTAATCTACATGGGAAGTAGAAAGTAGAAAACAGCAAGATCTCCTGAGTAAATTGGGAGCATGGGGACCTTGGACGAGGGCTGGAGTGGGGAGGCGAGAGGAAGGGAGGGGAGCAGAGAAAAATGGAGAGCTCAATAAAAATCAATAAAAAAAGTTCTTTTCATGCTGAGGATCAAATCCAGCATCTTGGGCATGCTGACCAAGTGTTCTACCATTGAGCTACATCCCTAACCCTTTTCTGAATTTTAACAAAGAGGAATATAACCCAAGGAGCAACATCTTACAGTCTGAAGAGAGGAGAACAAATCAAAGAGATGGGAAGACATTTTATTCCTTTTGTACTATTGAGTCATGGCCTAGAGGCACCACCTCCTTAACAAAAATTAGGCCATGGTCTTTTTCAACACCTAAGCCTGTGTTGGATACAACTTTTCTTACTTTCTACCAAGACTTGGTGACAAGTGTTTAGAAAGATCTAAGTAAGTTGTGAGTCAAATCGAATCAGCTTCAATCATGTGGTGGTTATGTTCACTTGACCATGGAAGTGAAAGGTTGAAGTGATCACCTTTCACAAGCCCAATGCCTGAATCTCTTGGATAAATGGTATGTAAAATAAATGGAAAAAAGATTTTTAAATAAAAAAAAAACAAAAGATGTCTACAGTGAAAGAGTTTCTGCTGCAGCTTTGCTGCTTCATTTCCTAGCAAGTTCACTCACACAGAATCACACCAAATCCCGGCCCTTCCGTGGCCTTTACTTGCTTGCCTCCACACTATACTTCTTCAGGATTCCCCTTCCTGGATCTCATTTATTACAGTTCTTTCCAAGCTGAAGTCTAGTTTAAGTGAATCTCCTCTGACCTTTTTCTTTGTTTCCCTTCTTGTCTTGTAGTGTGGCTGCCTGCTTACAGTCTTGACTCCTGCCCAGTCTTGGAGCAATTTTCTACATGGTTGGTTCCCCTCTGCAATTGTAATCTCCCAGAGAAGATGTTAAGCTCCTTATAAATGAAGATAGGGCTGGTGGTAACATCTGCCACAGCACCAGTGTCCAAGTCCGTTTGGTCAATGTGACCATAAGTCTTCATCAGTAAACATCAATCAAGAGAATGTGAAAACATGGGAACGCCTTCCAGTCAGGATGCCTGGACTATAATCCAACTAGAGTTTATGAAGAAACACAGAGCAAAGAGGACAATGACAGAGCAAAGGAGAGAAGCTAAGATGTAAGGAGGAACCACGGGTGATAAATAGGAGTATACCATTTAAAACTATAGCCTTGTTTCTAATATAGTTCTGATGCTGTGAGAAATGAATTTAGGAGTTCTGTTGTACTTATTGGACATAATAGAAATAATGATACAATAGAAAAGCTAATTCCAGTGTCTATCTTAACTGATAAATGAAATAATGTTTTAAGAAGTTGGTTGTATTCCTTGGCATACGTGAACTTAATAAGTCTGTGACATTGGATACACAATCCCACAGTTGTCATCCATTTGAACATGGATTTCTGCCTTGATTCTCATGACTTTCTCTTGAAAAAATGACCTGTAGGATAATAGGCCCTCATATTCCTGTATAAAACCACAAATACTTTGGCAGTTCTGATGATAATCCTAATACACACAGTTACTGAATGAATGCCCTAGCTCTGCTGAAAAAGCATTAATTTAATTGTCTGAGTGAGCTTCTTTTCCCTACAACCAGCAGCCTTTTACTGATCATAAAATTGCCAGGGTCCACATGCAAAGACTTGGGTGGTGGATCACAGCTGATTAGTTTCTAGACAATACCTACAACCATGCCACCTCCTCCTCCTCCACTCTCTTGTGTTCTTGAGAGGGAGAAAAGGGACAGAGATGCATCTGTCATGGCCAGAAATGCTGATGACTCTAGGCATTACCCTTGGAGGAGCGCTCCCCATGGGAGTGACAATTACCATGTGAGGATCTCTGAAAACTATTTTGGAAAATGCTATTCTAGGTGATTAGAATTTTGGGTGGGTGGTCCTTGGACTTCCCACAGGGCAGGGAACCCTGTTTGCTATTTGGGCTGACGAGGGAGGGGGACTTGGCTGGGGGAGGGGGAGGGAAATGGGAGGCGGTGGCGGGGAAGAGACAGAAATCTTTAATAAATAAATAAATAAATAAATAAATAAATAAAAATATCAAGGAGTTTTGACTACTTGAAAGAAGGGGCCAAAAATTTTTAATAGATGTATCATTGTGAGAGCAAAGAATGATATATGTCCAAGCCACTTTGGGTTCATGTGTTCCTTCCGTCTTCCCCTCACTGCTTGCTGCAACATACTCAGACAGAACACCACCACTCATGAACCTTAAGAAAAGAAAAGCATGACATCTTGGGCATTCATTTAAAAATACAATCAAGCAAGGATCGTGGGCATGTAATGTTGGTTCCAATATAAAGTTTGCACATACTGCAAAATACTAAATGATGACAGCTGGTCATTGAGGACTTCCCATGTCTGGATTTAGTGAACCATAATGTTTGCACAGTTTAAAGACAAATGAGTCGGTACCTCCTAATTGTGTGGAAAGTTCTGGGGTGGTCCTATTCTATTCGAATGGATTTGCAGTAGAAAGGTCTGGGTCAAGGGAAGAACTGAGATACTACTGTAACCAAAGAGTAGGGGAAACAAGGCCTTTGAAGGAGATGCTGCTGGGAGCATGAGCATTCACACTTGTCTCCATTGAGCCCTCCCTGTGCCCAGAACACAATGCTTTATACACCTACATGCTTTCTTTAGGCTTCTCCTTCTGCACGAAATGGCCTTTCTAAACATTTTACCTACTGTGGTGGTTACTCTTGTCAATGTGAGCAGATTTAGAGTCACCAAAGAGCAATGATTATAGTGGGCTTGTCTGTGAGGGTAGTTCTCGAAAGGTTTAGCTGAAAAGGGAAGACCTACCCTGAATGTGGGCAGCAGCATTTCATGGACCAGAGTCCAGGACCAAATAGAAAGAGGGAAGTGAGCTGAGCCCCAGCATTCATTTCTCTCTGCATCTTGGCTAAGGACACAATGTGGGCAGCAGTGTCACATGACATTGTGGTGAAACACACTCTCAAACTACGAGCCAGAGTAACTCCTCCTGCCTTGAGTGACTTCTGTCCATGACTTCGCCTCTGCAGTAACAGCGGTAGCTACCACACCCACCACACCTTCTTGAAGCCCACCCCAGATGTAACTAACGTCTTTGACCTTTAGCTTCCCTTACTCGCTAACGGTCCTCTCAGAAGTACTACTTGAATCTACTGGGAATTCCCTGCTGTAGTCATTTGTTTAATGCCTGCCATTCCAAAGCATCCTACAATTTTCTTTCACAGCTGGCCACAATTTATAACTATGTATTTATAACTATACATAAAATATAATTGAATTTCGTAATCACTTAAGTATCTATCTTCCCTCCTTAGATTCTGGATACCATCAAATCAAAGGAATGTTTTAGGTTACTTGTTATTTTTATTTGCTAGTTTGTTTGGTCATTAGGTGGGCTGAATGATGGTGACTCAGAATGGATGTCCATATCCTAACATCTGAAATGTGTAAATGCTCTTTAGTGTATAAGAGTCTGCCAATATAATTAAGTTATCATATTGAAATGAGAATATAATATTGGATTTTGTAGGTAGGTCCTTAATCCAATCTCACAATCACAGATGTCCTTAAATCACAAAAAGAGATTCAAGGAAGTGGAGGGGAAAAGTAACTGAAAGGGCAGAGACTGGAATGATGTGGTCACAAGGTGAGAAACAGCTGAGACTATCAAAAGCCAGAAGAAGCACGGCCTGGGCAAAGGAACACAGCTATGCTAATGCCTGCGCAAGTCCAAGAGCATACATACCTACCGTGTTAGGTAGACAAATGTAGTGAATTGTCACAGTAATGCTAGGAAACCAGTGTGCTCTGTCACCTATGGATTCTGAATGTTGACTAGCAATTATATCTCTAAACTGTTTTGAGATTAATTCTATACATATAAGTATCTTGTATGTGTGTATGTGTGTGTACTATATGTGTGCTTGGTCCTTATGCAGGTCAGAAGAAGGCATGGGATTCCTTGGAACTGGAGTTCATTATGGCTTTGAACCACCAGGGGGGTCTTAAAAACAGGTCCTCTGCAAGAGCAACACATGCTCTCAACCAGGGAGCCATCTCCAAAGCCTCCAATAACTGTATCATAAATGAACAAAAGAAGTGATCATTCAAGGAAGAAGAGTCATAGTTCAGTATTCATACCAGAAACTACTACCAAAGAGAAATCAGATAAATTCAAATCAATCATCAACTTGAGGTAATTGAAAACTTTTTACCAAATGGTAGGCACTAGACATTTTAGAGGTTATATGTGGAGAGGAAGAGTGTAGAGTAATTTAGACAACTCCCTTCTTTTATAAATAAAGATTACAGAATTGAGAAAGTTTATCTGACTAACCCCAATGTCACCCAGTTAGCTCGGGCGGAGAAAAGTGGCAATTGTTTATGCAATTCCCATACCAGCAGCTACTGCCGTGCCTTCCCCAAATACAACTGCATCATTCTAATTAAAGTCACTGGGTAGGTGGCAGCTATCTCCAGGCAATGACACCAGCATCCATTGTGATTAAACTAGTTAGTATGTGCAGGACCTCACTGATCATGAAAGAGATATTGAAGCCAATCTCGAGAACTGTAAGATAAAAACAAAAATTTTCCGTTCATATCCCAAGGAATCCAAGAGGGAATATCCACATTAGACAGGCATTTACTATTCTATTCCTTGATTTAATTATGATTTCACTTCTAGTATTCAAATATTGAAGAAGTTTATCAGGTATTATCTCTTCATTTAAGAATTTACCCAAAATATATTAAATGTGAGCCTAAGTCAACTCACTTCAGAAGTGAGGTCATTCCCACTTCATATATGACTTAGAAAATGCCATCTGAAGAGTCTCTAACAATTAGGGCTTAAGTTTAACGTGTAGTACATGGACCATGGGGGAAAGAAATCCACAAAAGCAAAAATGAACAACTGAAACATCTATTTCTATTAAAGGAATGTCTTCGATTACTTTTTTCCTCTTCTCTCTGTCTGTGAGAACAAACAGCATTCTGGAAATCAGAATATATCTCATGGTGTTACCGCCCTGTTGAGCCACCCATTGTCAATTTAGTCAGCATGAATGCCAGTGGACACCACTGTTTTCTCTTCCTACTCCAACAATCCATCTTTAATCCAAATGTACCACTACAGCACACCTCTAAAATACGTGTCAACGAAATGAGCTGTGGCTCTGGAGGTGGCTCGGAGGATAAAATCACTTGTCATGCAAGCATGAGGACCTTAGGTAACAATCCTCAGGACACACATAATGCCAGGGACTAGAGGGCACATCTAGAATCCCAGGACTCTGGCACTGAGATGAGAGACGAGGCAGGAGTATTCCAGGAAGCTCACTCAGGGACCAGCTAGCGTGGTGTACACAGCAAGAAACAGCAAAAAGACCTTGTCTCAAGGTGGGAAAAAAGACCACTGCTCAAGGTTGTCCTCTGACCTCCATGTGCAGACACATAAATGCACTCGTGTATATACACATGCACACACATAATACCCCCCCACACAAACTACATAGTGATTTCTAAAGCCTGACATGTTATTTTCTATAGTGACTATATCTCAAAAATCTAGTTTTATTTAGGGGAATCCAGAAGGTCATTTAGTCAGTCTCCCCACTGCAGTCCCAGCCCTGCATACCCATATACACCTCTGAATTTATCCACTCTTCCCTTAAGGACACTCAGGATGGAAAGCCTTTCAAATCAGCCCTGGATTCCATTGCTCTGAACAGCAATTGCTGATTCCATTTACAAAGTCTGCAATTTTTTGTCATTCATTTGTCCCTACATCACTTTTTTGCATGCCTTTTGTAGGATGAACACACTTCTCTAGACTCTTGGTGACAGACTCATAGAGAGCTGGCTCCGTTTAAAAAAAAATATTAGTCAGAATAATGGCAAAAAAAGGTAAACAAGTAGTTTTGCAAAAGCGGTGTCTTGCCTCTTATAGCAGAACTAGCTGCTAAGTACTTCAAAATGCCTTCCTCTGAGAGAGACATCTAGGGAGAGACAGCATCTTGCTCCGTTTCAAGAGAAAGAACGTAGGGCCCACTGGGACAAAGGTCATCCTGGAGCCACTGACTCACTGGACTGCCTTGCTACTGATAGGGCCTCTCCAACTTAATCCTTTCTAGTGGTCCTGGTCACTCCGTTAGCATCCTCAAAGGACTTCCAAAGAGAGAAATCCTTGTGAAGATTTATCGCTCTCCAGGCAGCTGTCTGGCGACTGCCCCTTACAGGAGACACTTCCTTTCATTTGGGCCCACACTCTCACTGTAACTGGCTCAATCTATCCCTTGCTTTCCCAAGGAGGAAAATTTGCTCCTTCCGTGGGCTTTATTTTCGGAGAGATCAATAAGAGGGCAAGTTCTCAGAATAAGATATTATATGATTTTTTTTTATGTAGCATGAAACTTAAATCTGATTAGACCAGGTCTATATGCAAACTCATTTCACCGCTCCCCAGGGCCTGTGGGGGTAAAACCAAGATTTTTAATCCGCGCTACGGCCCTCCAGGGTTAGCCTTTGCCGATGCTGCCACGGCATCTTTTATCAAGATCTCCACATGTCTGCAGCCCGCCAGGCAAACCTCCACGGCCTGAGGAGCCACTGATGGGCTCTTAGGAGAGGAGTGATCAGAATTGATTTACATTTTCAAAAACTTCCTCCCCAGTCCCTGCATGGAGCGGCAATGGTGGAAAAATTCACAGACAGTTTGACGTGTTTCCTCAAAACCCTCCTGGAATAAAGCAGGCCTTCAATTCCCAAGGAGATTAAAAAATAAAGAGCAAAACAACAACAAAACCCCACCTTAATGTTCATAATATTTCCTAATAAATAAAGCTGCAAAGAAATTCTACTATATTGACCATTACTTCAGTAAAAACTTAAAGATTTGCAGCCAGACTCCGTGTGTCCTCCCAGGGACCATCCATTAAGTGTTCTCCATTAACTGGGGATCTCTTCATTAGTCCAAAATTTCCCAGTAATTTAGTAGCTAGTGTAGGTAGTATACTATGTGTACTAGCCATTGAGGGCAGGCGTATATTGAAGCATACACCGATTACTGTGTTTTAGTATGGCTTCACTATGGAATGCTCCCTATAGGCCTGTGGGTTGAAGGCTTGCTTCCCAGCCCGAGGCGCTGTTAGGAGATGGTGGGGATTTCAGGCAGTAGGTCTTAGGGAGAGGGAAGAGGTCACTGAGACTGTGCCCTTAAGTATCTTGTCCCTTCCCTGTCTCTCTCTCTGAGTCTTGACTGCCATGTATGCGGGTTTGATCTGCTATAAACTCCCATTGACACCTTACTCTGCCTCATCATGACCAAAACCAACAGAGCCAGTTAGCCATGGACCAAAAATCTTTTAGACTGAGACTAACCAATGCTTCCTCCCTTATGACATTTATGTGGGACATCTAGTCACAGCGATAAAAACTTACATGTGCTTGGTCCTTATAGTTTCTGAGCTCATTATCAGGTGTGCTTGAATTCAGATATTAATTTAGTCAAGCAGTGACACAAACTCTATAATGAAAAAAGGTCTCTCCAGCAACTTGGAGAGTTAGAGTACAAACAATCCAATCTATAACTAATAACACTTGAATATTGAACATAAAACTGCTAGACCTGTCTCTTCTGAGGGATTTATTAATTAATAAATATTTATTTACCACCTGTTCTGTTAGACAACATAGAACAAGTGATTGAGTGATACATTGTTCTTACCTTCAAGCAGTAGCATGTGCCCATTTGGTTTAAAGCTTTACTGCATGAAATAAAAACCAATAGGACTCAGTTTGACCCATCCTGTTCCTGTATTTCCTATATGCTCTCACGTCAACCATCATGCACACACATGGACACATACATACACACACACACACATGCATGAGCACACACGCACACATTATTTTCTTAGTACCAATTATTTTTTTCTCATTTGTGTGTGTGTATGCATGTTTGTATGTGTGGAGTTGTGATGTGGGAAATCCTCTATATGTGTTGCTTTATTGGTTAATGAATAAAGAAACTCCTTTAGCCTGTGACAGGGCAAAACAGTGCGAGGCAGGAAAACTAAATTGAATGCTGAGAGAAAGAAGGCAGAGTCAGAGAGAGGCCATGTAGTCCCCTCCCACAAACACACAGGAGACAGATGCTGTCAGATGCCAGAAGGAACTTTACCTGGTAAGCCATGGCCACGTGGCAACACATAGATTAATGGAGATGGGGTAGTTTAAGATGTAAGAGCTAACCAGTCAGAAGCTAGAGCTAATAGGCCAAGCAGTGATTTAAATAATAAAGTTTCTGTGTGATTATTTAGTGGTCTGGGCAGCCGGAAAGGAGCAAGCAGCTTCTTGTGCATGTGGCGCATGTGGATGGGTGCACAAGCATGAATTGCATGTATGTGTGGAGGTCTGACTTTACTGCTGGGAATCTTCCTTGATACTATGCTACCCTGTCCTTTGAGGAAAGGTTTCTCAATCAAACCCAGAGCTTGCTGATACAGCTAGTCTGGCTAGTTACCTAGCTCCAGGAATCCCCTGACTCTATTTTTTCCAGGCTAGAATTACAAGCAAGGTGCCTCACTAACCCAGACTTTATGTGGGTTTTGGGAATCCAAACTTAATTCCTCTACTTTACATAAGTGATTTAACCACTGATCCACCTCCCCAGACCTCACAGAAACTATCTCATGCTCCAAATACTGGCTAGGTTTTCATCTTCCCAAGTTTGAGCTTAGGTTCACTGTCCTATAGTCTCACTTCTGTGTATATTATGATATTACAACCTGCATTTTTGTTCGCTTCTGAGTGACAACCGTTTAAATTTTTCTTCAATAAACATTTTGTACCACTTGGTTAGGTGTCTTGATGCTATCACTGAGAGTCAAAAGAAAAGGAACCTCCATTCCTGCCACATTATTACATGTTGCCACACATCAGCCCAATGTGACTCTGCCCAATTTCAAAGGGGGACTGCCTAAGCGTAAGAAACAAGCAAAACGACTTCTTCTACAACCTTCCTACACATGTGAGAACAAGGGAACTCTGACTCACATGCCACTTCAGCTGGAGTGTTTGTACTCTGCTTTATGACTTTGGTCTTTTTATGACTTTATTAAATGTGTGAAGAAATGATAAATGATTATTCAGGAGCCTTAGGAGACACTTTACCAGTCTTACCAGTGGCTAGAAAATACTTATTAAATGTCATTGACTATATTTCTAAATCCAATTTATGAAAATAATACATATTCGACATTATGTATTATTATAACTGTTGTTTTTCTTCAATTCTAGAAATGTTCAGATAATTAAATTTATGGCAGTCTCTGACTATAACAACTGGTAAAATAATGGCCAGCAAGACATTGTCTTAAATTCACATTAAAACATAAATAACCAACAGAGACGCTATTTTATAAATAAAGCTTTTGTTGTATAGCAATGTCCCCCAAATTTGGGCCTGTTAAAACCAAAGAAGTAAACAAAACTTAGAAGGCCGAGGAAGTTCCTGAAATTTACAAGATCCACAAGGCCTCTTCCCAAGACCAAATAGGCAGTTTAACATTTGTTGGGGAAGGCAAGACTCTTAAACTTGTGAAGCTGTCAGGAAACTCTAAAGATATGGCTCCCATTAGAGCTCACCCATGGTTGAATGTGCTGTTTGACAATGCAGCTGCTTTTGAGTTATCTATGCCCCTGTGAGCAACCACAAGTCTATACTTTTTAAAGTAAGTCTGATAATCACCGGTTTAGCTCGCTAGACTTGCGTGGTTCATTTCTTGGGTCTGTTGTTGGTGTCCCATCTGGGGTGAATAGACATTTGTTTACATCTCCTCACTGAAAGTCACAGAACAGCTTTGGAAAGCAGGTAGACAAAGAAGAGGCCCCACTAGATTCTGAACTAAAGGAAAGTCAGGAAAAAACACGATGCTATCAAGGGAGCTCTTGCCTAATGGACAAGGCGACTTATGGTGGGCCTTTGGTTGGATGAAAGATAAAAGAAAAGAAGAGATACATATTTCTATTTGTTAAAAAGAACAGTAAATTTGGAATCACCGTCCTGGGTTTTTATTTGACCATTCACTTCAAATTACCTTACTCTGTAGGTAGGAAGAGGCACGCTTCAATGAGCAAAGTTATTGATTAAAAAAAAAATGGTAGTGACTTCTTGTGCTACAACTTCACAGAGAATGAGGCTATAATAATAATGACATTGATCAAAGGCTGCAATATGTGGGACATTCAGGGCAGGGCCAGTGTTTACTGTGGTATGGGCCTCAAAGGAGCTTCAAACCAGAGAAAAACCAATTCACAACTCATAAACATATGTGTCTGTGGATATAACAAATGATTTCATCTCATACTTTTCAAAGAATGAACTTCAACTTTCTAAACACATGTTTTCAGATTAAAATGAAATGAAGAGATTGTCCCTTTATATTCTTCAAGATTATTACTAAGAACTGACCTCGTGCTGTGTATTAGACATGCTCCGTACCCTAGTCACTGCATGTGATATATGCTTCCTTTAGAACACATAAAGGCTTTTTATTTATTTTAGTTACATTCACAGTGGGTTTGTGCACATGAGTGTAGGGCCCATGGATTCCAGAAGAGGGCGTCAGATTCCTAGAGCTAGAGTTATAGTTCGTGTTGACTGCTGAGGAGAGAACTTTGTTCACCTACAAAACAAGATGTGGAGCATTTCCTACAACTATGTTCATAATAGCGCTATTCATAATAACCAGAACCTGGAAACAACCTAGCTGCCCTTCAAATAAAGACTGAATAAAGAAAATATGGTACATTTACACAATGGAGTAATACACAGTAGTAAAAAAAACGACATCTTGATATTTCTAGGCAAATGGATGGATCTCAAAAAATCATATTGAACGAGGAAATCAAAACCCAGAAACACAAATATAACATGTACTCAATCATAAGTGGCTTTTGGACAAAAAGCAAAGAAAAACCAGCCTACAGTCCACAAACCCCAGAGAACCTAGACAAAATAGAGGACTCTAGGAGAGACATACATGGATCTACGTAGGAAGGAGAAAAAGACAAGATCTCCTGAGTCAATTAGGAGTGTGTGGGGTCACAGGAGAGAGTAGAAGGAGAGGGGGGAGAAAGGGAGGGGAGTGGAGAAAAATGTATAGCTCAAAAAAAAAAAAAAAGAAAGCCAACAATAAAAAAGAAAATAAGACATGCTATCAAATACTGAGACACCTTTCCAACCCCTCCATAAAATACTTTTAAATAGTTACAGCTTCCAGAGAAAAGGCATATCTTATTGCATGTTAGCTAGGACTTAAACGCAGGTCATGAAAGCCAGAGAACTTGCTTAATCCTTTCTGCCACTGTGGCTTTCATGTGCTTTGCCTTGTGATGAATACCTTACCAGTTAATGCCCGTCCCCAAGCTCCAGAAGGGCCACCAGCTCCCAGACACACTCTTTTGTCTGCAACTTCCCACCTGACCTTCTGTCTTTAGCTTGTCTTCCTTGCTGAGAGGTTAATTTACTGAGATTCAAAGAAGTTAAGCTTCTGCCCACAGACACCTGGGAAAAGGTGAAGCCCTAAGATTTTAACTTGGGTTTCTAAGGCACTAGCGCCTATGTTTGTTCTTCCAACTACATCCTGCTGATTTATAGAGTATCTGAGTCCTCCACAGTGAGATTCTTTTTTTAGTCAAAAAGACCTAGGTTACAGTATTCTATTAAAAAAATTACCTATGTTAAAAGATGTTTTGTGATGTGTGGGACAAAGCGAGCCATTTAAATTGAAATCATTTCCCTAGTATCCAAGATCTCTAAATCTCATGCACATTAAGTTTGAATTAACACTAACAAGGGTCTAACAGCTTTGATGCTGTGTTCTTAGATAATTAAATTCTTAGAAAATCATTCCACATTTGAGGGAGAAGCGAAGGACACAGAGAGTTCAGTCTTAATTCAAAGTCACTTACACATCGTTACCTGCTGTTTCCGGGCCTTCACAGAACCAGCAGGGAGGATTCGATATTAAAAATGAGTTTTTTTTTAATCTGGGGGCGGCAAGAAATCGTGTGGGGGAGTGGGGCTGTCTAGTGCACTGTTCCTATGCTATCCTGTGCCACCAGCCTCACCTGGAATTCTGCAAGACCAAGTCCATTATCTATTCAGAGTCCACCTCAGTCTCCTCCCCACACCTCCCCTCAGGGCCAGTCCATCCTTCTTTCTGTTTACAAAGCCCTGCCCATTCCCTCACTGACTGTGATCTACATAGGGACCTACAGAGACTGGAAAGACAATTTATTTTCCCAGGACATTACCTAAAAAGAGACTGGCTGGCAACTGACTAGGTCTCAGGAGGTGACTCTTACCTGGGTTTAAATTTCCTAAGTTTGGCTTGACTTTCCCAACTTGGAGTCATTTGTGTCTTGTCATGTCTTAGAAGCAAGCAAATCTGGAAGGTTGATTCACCTTAACAACCCTCACAAGAAACTGACAGCTACTCTGGAGTTGTAGCTTCAGACTTAGAGGGGTTGGACCAGCAGAACGAGGGCGTTGTTTTCGGAGATAGTCAAATTAGAAGAAAGTTATTTCATTTTCAACAAAAGAAAACCAAGGCTCCGTGACTTGAGATAAATTTAGGCACCCAGTTAGTATCATGGAGAAAACACTAGAATATTCTGCTTCCATCCCTGGCATAGAACTGTTACTAGGATTGAAGCACAGCAGGAAGAAGGTAGGTGCTTGAGGAAGCTTGGCTCTCCTCTCTCTTCTCAGAGTTTAAGAGAAGCCAGGGACACTCCCTATCTGGTTCTATTGTCTTGCTCTGAGTGCCCCCATCCCGGAGCTCAGCTCCCTTCCCTCTGATTAGTTCTTTTTTTTTTTTTTTGATTTTTTGAGACAGGGTTTCTCCGTAGCTTTTTGGTTCCTGTCCTGGAACTAGCTCTTGTAGACCAGGCTGGTCTCGAACTCACAGAGATCCACCTGCCTCTGCCTCCCGAGTGCTGGGATTAAAGGTGTGCGCCACCACCGCCCGGCCTCTGATTAGTTCTTAAGTGGCACCATGGATATTTACATTCATGTCTAACTCAGCCTGTGTTGCTCTGATGTCTCATACCTTTGCTTTGGTGACAGTGCTCACATCCCTGGCTTTGTTGAATCGCATTCATGTTGTTAATGTTGGGGCATCTCGTTAACTTTGCATAGCTCTGATTCTAGTCTCAAAGTATATATCTAAAGCTGGATTCTCAGATAGTAGCTCCTTAGTCATGAGTAGCACTCACAATCATCCCTGCTAACATATCAGGACACAGATTTTTTCATGGATGGAGTATCAGTTGTTATCACTATAGTTCTCATGGAAAACTGGAGGAGCTAAGAATTTCTCTTCTTGTGTCAAGGATATACAACTTGCAAGCCTTGCCTACAGACTTGAATCCAACACAATAAGGTTGGGTCATATATTTCCACTGCCACAAGGCCAAAGGTTAACAATAATCCTAATATTCACTTAGCACTTGCTATGTGCCAGACATTGCTCTCAATGTCACACACAAATGTAGTGACACATTGGATCATCACAGCAACCTGTCACCATCATTCACCTTATAAACTGAGGAAGTGACAATACAAGAAAAAAAAAGAGCCATTGGTCATATCATACCAAGCCAGAAAGTAGCAGAACCAGGAATTAAACTCAAAACAATCTAGCTCACTCTCTCTGCATCTTCCCTGGTAGAAAAAGAAGTCCCTCCCCCAATGGGACCTTCAGCAATGCTAGGAAGGTGATAACTTAGTCAAATGTCTGATCTCTTTTATTAACCAGGACTAAATTTCCACCCTGGGGTTTATAGGATGGGTCTTCTAGCTCCTAGAATACAGTCAATCTTATTAATTATTCACACTCTGTGTCTATGAATGTTTAGTCATTGTGACAAGGCACCCAAGATAAACAACTCAGAAAGAAGAAAGATTGATTTCAGTTCATGGTTGACACCATGCTCAAAACAAGGGAAGGAGCTGGCAACAGGAAAAGCCTTCCAAAGGCAACTCTCAGCCTGTTTCACCAACCAGGCTCATCCTCCCAAAAGCCCCTTCAGCTATGAGTGCATCGGTGTGATAATCCACCAATGAGGTTAGTACACCACCAGGATCCCAATCTCTCTCTGCCCAACCTTGGCCTCCATGAGCACATGTATGTGGACTCACACATACTTAGACATCCACATACATACACACAAACATAACACACAACTCTCTTATGGTTCTGCGTGAGTCACCCACATGTTGGTGCCTCGGAGAGGTAGATGCCTCCGTTGGTTGGCCAAAATTTGCCCTGTAGTATCTCATCAGAAAACAGTGCTGCTGAGTTTGCTATCAGCAAGAAGGGCACCAAGTGCAAGGAACCTCTTGAACCATAACCCTGACTTTGTAATCTAATTTTTTTTTGAATTCTCAGATAGGGTCTTAATAAAAACATAACCAAAAAAGGATAATGACAGAAATCAATTTTCTCATTTAATCAGCTTCTTTGTTAACTCAACCATAAATTATGTGCTAGAGGAGTCTAATCACATTGTATATGAATCTTGCATAATTTGCATTAATTACAACCTAAGATGTAAGTGCAATATGTGGCATTGTATGTATTTTTAGTTTATCTCATAAAAATGTTATAGCTGCTTATGGTAGACATGACTTCCTTATTTATCTACATGCATAAAAGAAGAAAAACACAATCTTACCGATTAGTTTTAGGAATAGTGCCTTTCAGAAGGTAATTATTTTAACTCTACTAGCTCTTAGATCCTTCTAGGGGCAGCTTCTCCCAGACTCCTGCCCTTGTATCCAGCCTGCCAACCAGTCACCTGATACTCAGTCCTACTATGTGCCTGAAGGTGCTCACTCGGTTTGGTTCTGCCCAGTATTCTGTTGTTCTTACTCCTAACCCTAATGCATACTTGAAGGTGCTCACAGTAGGGTTCACTCTGCCCAGTCTTTTGTTGTCCTGACTCTCAGGTGACAATAGCAACTGTGGCATCTGCACTTTCCATCTCGTAGTTTCTGAATTTCTTAGTTAGGGTTTCTATTCCTGTGCTAACACGCCACAAGCAAAAGCAATGTAGGGAAGGTAGGGCTTGTTTTAGCTTGTAAGGCTCATGTCAAATTCTTATCATTGAGGGAAGTCAGAGCAGGGATTCAGGCAAGAGCCTTGATGCAGGAATTGAAGCAAAGACGATGAAGGAATGCTGCTCACTGGCATGCTCCCCATGACTCATTCTGATTTCTGAAACAACTCAGGACCTTCTATGTAGGAGTCACCACCCATAAAAGGCTGACTTTTGCACATCAATCATTAAGAAAATGCTCCACAGTCTTGCCTGCAAAGCCAGTCTCATAAAAGTATTTCCTCAGTTGTGGAGTTGTGGTTCTCCCTGCTCAGATGACTCTAGATTTTGTCAAATTAACAAAAATACCAACCAGGACATTGGACCAAATCTCAGCTATTGTAGAAGTTGAATTATGATATACTTATAGCTCTTAGAGAGAGGGATGAGCTGTGATGTGGAATTCCATCTGTATATGCTGCTTTTGTTGGTTAGTGAATAAAGCTGCTTTGGCCAGTGGCTTAGCAGAGTAAAGCCAGGTGGGAAATCCAAACGAAGATATATAGAGAAAGTAGGCAGAGTCAAGGAGGCGCCATGTAGGTGCTAAAGGAGAAAGGTACCAGAACAGTACAGTCAGTCACAGTCTGGTGACAAAACACAGATTAAGAGAAATGGGTTAAGATGTAAGAGCTAGCTAGAAATATGCCCGAGTCATTGACCAAACTGCTGTAATTAATATAGTATTAATATACTTTTTGTGTGATTATTTGTGTCTGGGTGGCTGGGAAACTAACGAGTAGCCTTCATTTACAGGGCTACATCCTCGAATCCAAGACAACACATTGCTGAAAATGATAAGCAGTTGTCTAGAGGTAAGGAAAGTTACTGTCATGTTATAGGATCCAGAAGAGATGTTTCTGCTCTTTCTTTCCTTTACTCACCAGGGATTTGAAAGTTAGGCTCAACCTCAGGGCTTACAAAAATAGATAAACAAAATAATCTGACATTATGGGGAGATCTGGTAAAAGATGTAGACTGTACCAAAGTTCAATTCCTGTTCCAAGTGCTTTAATAAAGATATGTGAAAAGAATGAGAGAGAAAGAGAGAGAGAGAGAGAGAGAGAGAGAGAGAGAGAGAGAGAATGTCATTGTTTGTGGAGAAGAAATTAAGGAAAAAAGAAAGGGGACAAAATGAGATTTAAACTTTAAAAGGATCAAAATTCTGAGATAGAGAGACAAAGCCTTTTCAAACAAAGGAAGACATCCTTCAAGCTGAAACCATGCTAGGTGTGTACAAAGGACTTGACACATTAAGTGGTTCCATTTGGTATGTAAGTCCCTCCTAGAATGAGCAATAAGGAAGAAATATATCAATTCACAGAGCAGCAGCTTTTCTGTGTATTATATCAGGTGTGTACTTGCTAGGTACAATTAATTTTTTTCTTATTTATTTATTTATCAAAGATTTCTGTCTCTTCCCCACCGCCGCCTCCCATTTTCCTCCCCCTCCCCCAATCAAGTCCCCCTCCCTCGTCAGCCCAAAGAGCCATCAGGGTTCCCTGCCCTGTGGGAAGTCCAAGGACCACCCACCTCCATCCAGGTCTAGTAAAATGAGCATCCAAACTGCCTAGGCTCCCACAAAGCCAATACGTGCAGTAGG
>NW_026067908.1:8138202-8501345 GCF_014885135.2 Alexandromys fortis
CAATGTGTGTCTCTGTCTCTGTCTCCTTTCATCGCCTGATGAAGGTTAATATTCAGGGGGATGCCTATATGTTTTTCTTTGGGTTCTCCTTCTTATTTAGCTTCTCTAAGATCACGAATTATAGGCTCAATGTCCTTTGTTTATGGCTAGAAACCAAATATGAGTGAGTACATCCCATGTTCCTCTTTTTGGGTCTGGCTTACCTCACTCAGGGTAGTGTTTTCTATTTCCCTGCAAACTTCAAGAAGTCCTTGTTTTTCACTGCTGATAGACCTGAAGCTGCAGTGTTGCAAGGAAGCTGCTAGTTAGTTCCCAGCTACTTAGTCCTGAAATAATCACACAGAAACTGTTTAATTAAATCACTGCTTGGTCTATTATCTCTAGCTTCTTATTAGCTAACTCTTATATATAAATTTAGCCCATTTCTATTAATCTGTGTATTACCACTTGGCTGTGGCTTATTAGCTAACGTTCCGGTGGGGCTACATGGCTTCTCTCTGACTCCACCTTTCTTTCTCCCAGCATTCAGTTTAGTTTTCTTTGCCTGCTTCTGTTCTGCCCTGCTCTCCTATAGGCTCAAAGCAGTTCTTTATTAATCAATGGCAATCACAGCATATATAGAGGCATTCCACATCACTGCAGTGTTTATTATCCTACATTTACAGGTTAGGAAACTAAAACACATACAGCTGTCCAAGACCACCCAACTGGGAACGCCAACATCAAAACTACACTCATAGAGTTTGATTAGAGAATGTTAATCATCCCAGAGAGGTAGAACTTTTTCCTTAGGCTCTGTGGAAAAGCCTGGAGGGTTGAATGTGATAGTAAGAGCAGAGTTTAGAATGATCCCTCAAGCCACACTGTGAATGTGGATTAGAGAAGAGTGGAGACAAAACAATTAAAACCAAAATCCTACTCTGGATATGATTATCAGTCCAGATAAGAAATGCCAGATACTGAACCACTGCATTCACTGTGGTTTCTCCAGCACAGAGATGCCAAGGTGACACAGTTAGCTAACTTGGGACAAGAAAGAAGAAACCTGACCCCACTCTACCATGTGATATTACTCATAATCATTTTGAATACATGATGAAGAAGAAAGATTCGCTCTCCTCATCTTCAAAGGAGTCCAGAGGTCATGGAAGTTAAAGCACCTCAAGACAACTCAATATATGGATCTTCTCAAGACAGTTATTTCTTACAGAGCATCTCTGACAGGTGTGGGCCCATTCTCTGCATAAATTAATTGTTCATAACATATATTTCAAATAACTGGCATGTATTGTAGGTCTTGATCATGTATTACATCAAAGGTTCCATTGTTTGATGTTGTGTACATGATGAGCAAAATCCAATTAGATCCTCTGATGCCCCCACACCCTTATTTAAATTTCTTTGCCCCTAGTGTCCACCTACAATCATTGGCTCTACATTCCAGAGCCCTCTAATGCGGTGATGATTTCAAATTCCTGGGAGATCAAATCTCAGGGACTGACTCTTCTCTTGTCTGCACTTAACATTCAGTTCCTCATCATTTCCTCATATAAATCAGACAAACCTTCCAATAGTTGCTCAGTTTTCAACGAAGAAATGGCTGATGATTAAATAAAACATACAGCAATTCTCACTCTCCATAGACACAAAGACCTAGACATCAAATCTGAACATAGAAATCTGGCTTCTAAGGAATGAAATTTGAACATGTTCATTTCTGTGCCCTTTTGTTAACTGCTAAAATTTCAATGAAGAACTTTACCTTTATAACCAGAGAAGAAGAAGAAAAAATAAAGCTTTAATAAAAACTGCAGAGGGAATGTTTGAGCAATTTGTTTTTCAAGGTGATGTGCCTTAATATAACATTACAAATTCTTTAAGCAACTCATGAGCCTGTAACCAGAATGAACTACTGTATGCTATGCTGTCTTTTGAGCCAGTCTGCGAATGGCTTTCACACCTGCATTCTAGTTTACCAACAGTTGTGCACTCTGAACTTTTATTTTATTTGTTTTGCAAAAACACATTCCTATTTCTACCTAAAGACATGTGCTAACCTATTACATGTAAATACTATAATTCTCCAATTACAAATCATGTGTCTTTGCTGAGTGTTTGCTGCTTTTGCAGAGGATATGGGTTTGGTTCCAGCATTCACATGGCTGCTCATAGTCTTCTCTTACTCCAATTCCATGGAGTCTAACACCTGTTTCAGGGTTCCTCGGGCACCAAGTACACATATGATACACATACATATATTCAGGTAAACATCAAAAACATAATAAAAGCTGAGTCATAAAAAACAAACAAGCAAACAGAAGGGATTCCTCCTAGGGCAATGCTTCTCAACCTTCCTAATGCTGTGACCCTTTAATACAGTGTCTCATGTTATGGTGACCTCCAACCCCCAAATTATTTCATTGCTACTGCATACCTGCAATTTTGCTCCTGTTATGAATTATGTTGTAAATATTTGATATGCAACCCAAAGGGGTTGTAACCCTCCGGTTGAGAAGCACTGTTCTAGGGACACAGTCTGGTATGGATAACACAGGGTGGCTATCAATTCCCATTCATCTTTTTGTTTGAGAGCAGTGGGTTCTGGAAAAAGCCTGCACAACTACCCGGGGAGGCCCACCTCAAGGGAGCCACTCTTCTTCTCAGTGTGTGTGTGTGTGTGTGTGTGTGTGTGTGTGGTGGGGTATCCTATGAACCACTCATCATTTCAGCTGAATTTTCCCAGAAAGTACCTTTTGGCAACTGAGAGTTAAACAGGGGGCAAACCCCACTGCTGTGAAGGCCCATTAAGGCCAAACGTGAGCCCCGACCTTCATTAATTCAAGCTTTGTACTTTCGCCATGGGACTGTTGTTTGGCGGCTGCATCTGCTGCTGCTAATTTGGCCTGTTTGGGTAGCAAAGCTCCCAGTGATCATCTAAACCTCATTTGATGCACCTGTGAACAATTCATTATATTAATATAACAGCAGGGGAGGAGCACAGACACTAATCAATAGGCTTTAGCTGCCAGGACTTCTTGTCCCAGCCTCACAGGTCCCTTACTCTAGCTGCATATGTTCCCTATCCCTGGGCCACACTGGGGAGGAGTCTGCATACACCAGACTCACACATCTTCCTCTGCAGATTGCCCCATCTGGCTGGAGGGATGCGCATTCATTGTCTTTCCTTTGGTACACCATTTGCCTTTTTTGACTTGAATCATTTGTTCTCAGGTCCAGACAAAGCCCAGGATTTCTAAGGTGGCTTAGCAATGCTTGGTGACCCTCAGCACAGCCAAGTCTCCATTTATCAAGGGAGCGCTGTGCCACAGCCACACACAGAGTCGTTGGTCAATGTCTTCATTGTGTAGACCCTCAGCCCTTCTGCTCGGCCTGTTGTTGGAGAGGACTGTCCCTTTGCCATCGCTTTCAAAGACACAAGTGCACATTTGGCGACGTTCTGTTTGAATGCCTTTTCAAAGACAGGTTCTGTTTGTTTGTTTTGTTCCTCAAACATAAACCTGCTTGACTTCAAATTAAAATGTATTGTTCTGGAAACTAAAACCTATCCACAGATGTTCTAGAAAAGCACATGTACCCTTTCCCTCCAAACTTCCCCAAGTGTGTGACCACATCTTTTTCTCCAACCTCCGCTTTACCTCATGTCCTGGATCGTTCATCATATTTTAGTTCTAAAAGGAACTTGTTTACAATTCCTGAAAGAAATCATGCTATTCTCTGCCTTGTGTGTTTACTTAGGCCATGCTCTTTGCCAAGAATTCCCCATCTGTGCATTATACCCTGCCTATCCTTTCAGATTTTGGCCAACCCTGAATTAGTGATCTTCCCTCCATGTGACCTGGGATACCTCTCTTTCCCATTCCAATTACCTGTTGCATTCCCATCGCCTCCATAACAGGAGCCTCCCAAACACAAGTGCCGCTCTTAGTCATATTTATACATGCCATAGACAAATCAAAACATACATAGGTAATTTCTTGGCTAGGAAGAAGTGGGAGAGGAAAGGTAAATCAAAAACAAGCCATCAGGTATTGTTTTAGGATGTAAAGGGAATGTACTGGCTTAAGCTCAAGTCATGTGCCAATTATTGGCTCAGGAACTTTAAGATGTCACTCCATCTGTCTGAGGGGCTTTGCCTTTAAGCCTGGCATTGATAGAACATGCCTTTAATACCAGCACTCAGGATGCAGAAAAAGGAGAGTTCAAGGTTAGCCTGTCTACAGAGTGAGTTCTAGGGCAGTCAGGGCTATACAGTGAAACCCTGTCTCAAAACAAACCAACAAACAAAAAAGGTATAAAGAAAGTTAAGCAAGTAAACAGCTTTCAAACTCTGTTCTTTGGAGGTCCAAAGACTCTGGTGGGTTAAGAGTGTTCCTATGCATATTGATAAGGTCAGGAGTTATAGAGCTAAGATTTAAAAAAAGGGAGCTTCCAGTTCTAAAATTTGTTGATTTTTATCATTGATCTGAGTGTGTAGGTACATAAGAAAGATAACTAAATGTTAAAAGCACCAAGTCAGGGGGCAAACAGAGTGGCCACAGGGTAAAGTGAAAGGAATAGACACTCCCTCTAGGCTGGCTGATGCAGGATGGCTCCCTGGAGGAGTTCAAACTCCAGGAAAACCCTGAAAGAGTGAGATACAAATGGAGGCGTATGAGAGGCCATGAAAATCTCAGGGAAAGGGACTGGAACACAATACCATCATGTATATAAATAGATATATTTATCAAACCCAAAGTGAGCAATGGTTTCATAGTCTATCTCTAGTGGATAAGCCATCTCTCTAGCCCTCAAATTCATTCTCTCAACATAGAGGGTTCAAGTAACAGGGGTTCCACTTAGCCAAGTGTGGTTGGTACTCTGGACAGTTACCACACTTGTGCTGAGTTTCATCTCTTTTTCAGCACAGGGTGAAGAGTAAAGAATTCTGAAGATACTTTCTCCCTCTCTTTATTTTTTCTCTTAAATTGATTGTACTTTGTTTTATTCTGGGGGAATGGGGACATAAGCGGGGGAGGTCAGGAGTCATGATGTGAAAGACACAAAGAACAAAGAAGTTAAAAAAAGAGTAAGGATTATATATAATGATGGTAGATTATAATAAAAGGTAAAGGTTCGAGGGTTATTGCTCTGTTTGGGTATATTTAGACTATTTTAAACACACTTATTTTAAATTATGCAAACATACAATTCTTTAACTAACAATATAATATGAATTCATATTTAGTGTGTAAGGCTTTTGGTATCTTGTAACAGAGCTTGTATACAGGGTTTATGAAGAGATCGATGTCCAAAGTGTATTCTCTGAGGTGAAACAGAAAATACCTAGGAGGGGGAAGCCCTTTATCACCTGCTGTTTCAAGCCTTTGGTGGCTTGGGGCAGCAATTTCCTGTTGTCCCTTCCATAGTGAGGATCTTGATGACTGATTGAAGAACTTCTCATCTGGACTGGTCCTGCACAGGTTAATACAGAAACTTCTCATATGGACTGGTCCTGCAGACCCAGAGCTGCAGGATCTCTACAACACAGGGCAACAGCAGGATAACCAAGAGGAGCTCCAGTGAGGGCCCAGCATTGAGAGTGTTGCAGAAACCAGAGGCCCGCAATGACTCTCTACAGTGAACATTTGCAAGTAAAGATATCTGGACAAAAGTGTTTACTCCGTGACTCACTGTACCACACTACAGCTCCCATGATATCGTCCCTTTTTTTGTTATTTTCTTTTTTCTCTTAAATTTTATCTGGGGTAGAGGGGCCACTGCAAGGGCTGAGGTGGACATGCAGGGTCAGGAAACAAATGGGATCCAGATGCATGATGTGAAATACACAAAGAATAAATAAAAAGAAAGTTAAAAAATGAACTTTCCTCCTTTGAATCTTTGCCGCAAGATCCAGTGGGTTGGTGCAGTGTTCCGCTCTAGTTTTGCTTGTTTTAAGTGCTCCTCATTCATTCAGGAGACTATCATGGAGGAATCACTCTGTGCCAGACCCTACACATGGCCACTAGACACAGAAACAAAGAAAGCCCAGCACTTGTCGTCAAAGACCTGGTAGTGTGACTCAGACATTTATGGGATTATAAATGACAAACATCTCCCACGTGTGCACACCAAACAACGTCTTAGGTACAGTTCAGGCTTTAGTCTAGCAGGACAGGAAGCCTGGTACACAAGATTGAGAGAAAATACAAAGAAGCTGAGTCACATTGACCTTGATTTTTTGTAGACCTTTAATGAGTGCCTAAGTTCTAGCTACTGTTCTACAAGGACATCTTCGTGAATAGTGAGCACAGTATTTGATAAGAGTTAGCCCTTTTTCTAGGTATCATCATAAAGGTTTTACCATTTTCCCATTGTACAGGGGGAAACTGAGGTTTTAAGATGTCAAGTCACATTTCCAGTCACATTTTCTACACCCCTTTGTGACTGTGACCCCTTCTTATACGCTGTGCTTTCCGCTCAGAACAAGATGACTTCCTAGTTATCACTTCTCCAACCCATTTCCTGGATAATGCCCAACTCCTGCCTTACCCTCTGTTATTTTACAAATTATTTTTATGGTTCTTGTACTTGTGCTCCCCAACCTTGGCTCACCATCATGTCCTGGAAATATTGGAAGAGCCTTCCTCTTCCTCTGGTCCAGGAGTCATAATCTCCATGACAGTCCCTCTGCCTTGTTCGTTCTTCGTATATTCCAAGGGCCCAGCAAAACCCTTGGCATAGAGACACTTTCAATACATACTTCTCCAATGAAAGAAAAGCTGGGAAGTATATTAAACACTAAACATTCAGCAAATTCAAATGATTTCTAAGCACTTAATAAGAATTTTTCTTTTCCTGGGGTCCTATCATACCGTTCCCACAGATGGCAAAAGGATAGCTGATTGGTGAATTGCACCAGTTATCATAGGGAAGTTGACATTTGTTGTGCGGCAGGGAATTTCTCTTAGCACAATATTTCCTGGGAGGAGCTGGTAAATATTGAGACAAGATACACATCAAGCTTTTTTTTCCCTGTGAACCACTGTACAATAATCAATTCCAGAGATAACAAAGGCGTTTGTTAACAGCTCCATCTCCCCTTTTCAAAGCTCAGTTCTCAGCCTGGCAACATTACAAAGCTCAAGAAAAGAAGGACTGTTAGCAGATGCCAACCACTTGTCAGAGGAAGAATCTGAAAGGCAATGCGTAATACCTTGGCTTCTTTACATACAGATAGGCTTTTCTGTCATCCGGTTCATCAAAATTCCCCCAAGGAGCAGCTGTAGAAATGGAAAGTGAGGGCTTTACAAGCAGACTAAATAAGAAAAAATTCAACCCAGCAGAAAAAATCTACCAGTACAATCCTCAGACTTTGGGTTATACTTAAAAAAAAGGGGGGGCTCTAAGAGTAGGGACATAGACTTCCTTCAGAGGACTCTGCATGTTAAATGTCCTGCAATTTTTAGTATGTTTTTGCAACCTGTACTAGACATTAAATGTAAGGATTTTTTGTCATTTACCTTGTAACTTTGCCTCCCTTGGGAGGACATGAAAAACAGCCAATGTTTCTTCCCTGAGAGCATGAACGAGTGACATGAAGTTAAGTCATCATGGTGTCTAACAGTCTTCACTTGAAGGAGCTCGATAAATTATTCTCTGTTTCTTTAGACTTTCTATGACATGCTTTTGAAACAGGCCTGTGCAAATAGGTTAATCTACCTCAAAGCTCTTTTCAAAAGCCGATATCATAATGGGGGATAAATTTTTAATTTTTCTTCTTCCTTAGGAGAAAGTATTTTTGTTCTAGCAAATCTCAGGTCTTGTGAAGAGGCCTGGTTGCTTCCATACCCCACAGACTGAATGGAAGAAGGAAGTAAGCAGGCAGGCAGGAATGATGGAATGACGGATGGTTAGGTGGACTTGCCTTTTCTTAGTCAGTCTCCAAGAGAACCGAGAAAAACTGAGGGCAAAGATCAAATTGAAGCAAAGGGAGCTACACAAAAACACATCATAGAACTTTTTAGTCTGTTCTGATTTAACAACCAGGGGGCTTGCTGCTCCCCTGCCAATAGTCTCAGTGTTTGATTTCTTGGCTGAGATCACATGAAATCAAGTTGTGTTCTTGGAACGGATGGAGATTGTCATGGTTTTACCTAAGTGTTTTCTCTGTCTATAGTGAACTAGAAGCATTTAAGTCATTTGTCTCTGGCCTGACATCCTTATTGCTTTGCCAACATGCAGTCCTGTCAGGAACACAGGACTGTATAGCCATCTCCAACCCATGAATTCTAGCTACATGACAATAGCAAAAATCTCCTCTTTCCTTTCTGTCTTCAGACCATTCAACTATCTGACAGAGGGCAGATTGGAACTTAAAATTCCTGTGGCTGTATCAAAGAAACAGGATTCATTTTCTCGGTGTCTACTCAGAGTCTATCTTTCTTTAGCTTTGTAAATTCAAATTAAAGATTTGTCATTAGATATGAGATTTCAGGAAAGGGTCTAAGCCCACTGAGCCTCACACAGTCATCTATAAAGAGAGACCAACAATGCTATGGAATGGGAGCTTGAGGTACATTGTGGTACTTAGCATAGCTGTAGTTGAACTCAACCCTGTATGCATGGATTTTTCAGCTGCTGTATAAGGAATTCCTACAATTTTGCCAGCTTAAAGCAATGCAACTGTTTTTCCACAGTTCTGCATAGTAGACATTTGAGCAGACCTCACTGAGATTTCAGCTTGTGTCTCACAAGGATAAAGTCAAGGTGTTGGCTAGACTGGACGAGGTTCATTTCTGGAGGCTCTGGGAAAGAGGCTTTCAAAGTCCTTTCGATAATTGCTAGAATTTAGCTCCATGAAGCATAGGACTGAGGTCTTTTTTGTTTGTTTGTTTTGTTTTGTTTTGTATTTTTTTTTTTTTTTGCTGGTGTCAGCGAGGGACCATTTCAGGCTAGAAACAGTCTGTCTCACAGGATGTTCCCACACCCAAGCCAGACATGGTATGCACGTGCTGTTTCTCACCACTGGACACTCTTCCCCTTCCTGGATACTTATCTGACATCACACTTTGAGAATCGTAAGAATATTCTCTTTCATCGTAAGCACAGAGAACTTGAGAGGATCTTATAGGAACACATTTTTAAAAACCTAGTTCAAATTTTCCCTTATTCACTCATTTAATAAACACTTATTGGGCTCCAACTATGTAGAGGAGGCTTGGAGGAGATGCTGTTTCTGAACCCTTGGAAATGCTAGGCCAAGACTTTCTCCATGAGCTTATGGCTTCTTCACAATCCTCAGCACACTGTATTATGATCTCTTGCTTAATGTGTGAGCTTCCCATGAAAGGCTGTGATTGCTCAGAGACTCAAGATCCATGTACATTGATATTTGCCTCACTATGCTGGCACTTGGCACACACTAGGAGCTCAGTGAATCAGAGACTGAACGACTGAGTTGGACAAGTGTGTGCAAGAAGAGGAGCCAGTACTGTGTGGGAGGAAGTAAAATGTAGAAGGAAGGATGAGAATAATATATAACCTTGAAGGAGAATTCCCTCCCAGGAGGAGATAAGAGTTCATTGCGAGACAGTTGCTTGAGTAAAATCCAGTATAGGAAATTTGAATTGTGTGTGTGTGGGGGGGGGTGGAAAATGTAATTTCCAACCAACTTAGGAAGCTACCTTTTAAGGTAATGAGCAACATGGGGCCACTGTGGTAGTTTAAGGGAAGAGGTTTGCTGTAGTATTTGACGATCTTTTGTACCCGAAAAAGATTAGTCTTATAAATCTGGTGGCTCTGGGCAGAACGGGATTCATATGGTGGAGACAGAGGCATAGAACAATGCAAGGGATTGGACACACATGCGTGTTTAATATGTACATTGGGTAGGGGCAGGAGAGAGGTGGTATAGCCGTCCAAGAAGGAAACCAGTGCAGATGCTCAAGATGGAAACAATCCCATTTCGGATAACTAGAACATTCAAGAACAGACCAAAGAACCAGCTCTGTATGTGAGAGCACTGAGCAAACCGTGTAATGTAGACATGGAGTCCCCTCACTATTCACTCATTCGTTCATCCATCCATTCATTCTATAGTTTTGTCTCATTCAACATGAGCTCTGCTGAGCAGTGTGTAAGCCAGCTCTATGGGTCACAGAGATGAATAGAAGCTCTTCTGTCCCTGCGGGGGAACATTCCTCCCAAAATTAAACTTATCTTTCCTTTAGAGGATTCCTCATGTTAGTGATAAGATGAATTCGCTGAAAATTGAAGATGACAAATTTCTTCTGTGAGTGCTTCAAGCTTTTCTTAAGATTCAAATATTTTCCCAGCTCAGCAATGTGGTGACAATGGAAGACAGACAGAGAAACCTGAGCTGAATCTGTCTCTCACTAGCTAAGTGAGCTTGTGCCTGCTCCGTGTGAAAATGGGCATGCGTCCTACATGGTTGGATTCGGGTGAAGTATAAGGAGGCAATTAACACATTCAAAGTACTTTGGGCAGAGCACACACAGCACCTCTCTGGGGCTGAGAGGCTGGACCCAGAAATGAGGCTACATCTGAGCTGGCTGACCCGGAATCAGATTGGTCCAACAACAAAGGAAAAAGTGGAGAAAGATGCTTGGGTGTTTCTTAAAATCTCCTCATCCTATAAGTTTCCCTCTTGAGAGTCCCTCCTAACTGCACTGGTTCTGCCTTCTTGATCTTGCAGGCAAGCAGTCATGCGCCTTCCGTCGCTCATCAGTCATTGCCCAGTCTGTCGTCCCGTTCATATGTACAGACACAGAACGTTGTTCACATCATCATTTGAAAAGTCTAATTTAATTTATTGCTCCTTCAGCCCCATGACTGGTACAAAGAGGTCGCCTTTTATCAGGAGGTCAGAACTTCTCCAAAGGTGTTCTGTGAGCAATTCGGTGCAAAAGAATTTTCTCTGGTCAAATAAGTTTGGAAGCCGCCGTATATCTGATTTCCCTCTAGGAGAGTCAAAATATATATTAACATATTAAAGGTTCAGAGAAGCCTGAAATGAAGAAATGTGTTTAATTTTATTTAACATCGTTTTCTATACTCATTTGACCATGAAACTATTATTTCATGTAACACCTATTAACATCCCACACTTGAGGAAATGCTGAACCAGGCTAAACTAATAAGACAATTTGTCACATTTATAGCAGTGTGAGGACGAAGGAACGTTAGACTTGGACTCAAGATTTGCTACTTCTCCCCCCCTCCCCCCATGCATCACTAAGTCATGGAAGGCCTTGAACAGGCACAGAACTCAGTCTCCATGGAGAGCTGGAGAAGCGATCTGCTCTGCTCCTTCGGCTCTGATGGCAAGCACTCACAATGCTTCCGTCAACACGCGCTGTCTTGGCAGTGCGGGCAGCGGCACCTCGAGAATGTTTTGCTTTGTGTCTTTTGCACCTGCAGTTTTTCACCCCCCCCCCAGGATTTTACTTCTTCACAGTTTTTCTCTCAGTCAAGACTCCAGAATTTCCAAAGCTCTTCTTGGGTTGAGCCTCACAGAAATATTCGTGAAGAACATTCCCACCATTTTCAAATGTTCTTCCTACTGCGGCGTGTTATGGTTGTCTCTGTGGTAAAGTGACAGTGTGAAGTGTGTCTCTGATTGCTCTATGATGGGTTCACTCTGCTATTATGATTTTAACTATGTATCATGGAAAAGACAGTCTCTCAAGAAAGCTAGGGGAAAAAAGAAGAGGAAGAAGAAGAAATAGGGAAATAAAAACAAACAAACAAAACAACTTCTGGGCAGTTAGCCAGAATTCTTCATTCCCAGAAGGCTAATTCAGAATGAGAAAGTCTAAAGAATTAAAACCTTAATAATTGCTCAAGTGACATAAAGAATCGAGGCAGCTGAATAACCATCAAATGTTGTCTTAAACCCGAGGAAAAGCAGCCAAAAGAGCAATGTCTGTAGTCATCAGAACAACATCACAGACATTTGGCTGCCCACTGATATAATTCCATCCACAAAACACAGTCCAGATATTTCTCCCAATAAGGCGAATTGTAGCTCACAGGAAATGGAATTGAATACAGATTTCAGCTCTCAGAGTTTTAGATAAAAATGCAAATGAGGAGCAAGACAATAATTAAACAAATCATTCGCAGGAATTTTTATGGCCTACTTAAAAACCATCCTCACAATTCAAGACCGCAAGACATTCTGAGTCCTCAAAATAATTGATCTGCAACAAGGCAAACACTCGCTCAATCACCACACTGGAGTCAAATCAAAGGAGCAGATAGTTGGCATCCAATCCCAACCTTCTCAGACTATTTTGTTTAGAGATGTTTGAAGAGAATATGATGAACCAAATGTAAAGCCAGGATATTACAGGGTGATGTGATCTGTCACCCAGCCTCAGACACATCAGAGATCAGCATAACTAAAATCACTCATAGAACAAACCAGCACCCTCCAAATGGGAAACACCCTGGGAATGGAAGGTTTTCTATGTACTTAAAGATACCAGTTCGCGACCAAGAGCAAAGCTAAAATATCCTTAATATGCGCGTCTAGGAGTCCAGTACAGTGCACTGTTAGGTGAGGTATGGACTGAGAGTCGTGAGTCCCATGCTGACGGGCCACCTTCGATGTCCTTACACATCCATATTATAAACTGCTTTGTGCACAGTGAAAATGGCTCTAGAGTTAAATGGAGGTGTAGGCATTTTCATAGTTACCCTGGCAAGTGTAACCAAGTTAAAAAGATCCAGAAACATAGTACTTCCATTTTACAAACTGAGGGAAGCAAAGACTTCAGAGACACCCTCTTCTTGTTCCCTGTGGGGTGGGTCAAAGAAGCAGTTAGGAACACTGGGGGTGGGCTTCTAGACTGGCTCTCTCTGCTGCATCCATGTTTTGGTCTCCAGGAATTTCCTGGAACATGTCAGCTCTAGGAGAAATGACATATGCCACCTTCACTTCTAAGACCCACAGAGGGTCATTCTGGGGAGAGAAGCAATACTGTTGCCCATTTCCCTTAATTAGGGAAGTATTTTTCCCCTAGAAAAGGGGCTCTGTTTTTATTTTTGCTTAGCAGGTTCATATCTTTATATTTACAGTACACAGCAGAATTTTGTTGCCTTCTGCAACAAAAAGTATACTAAAATCTTCCTCCTTTACGACAGTGGGTTTTAAGAGCAAAGTCATCTCCATTTGATGCAGCATGGTGGGAGGGCCTGCTTCCCTCCACAAAGCACCACACTCCTTGACCCCTCTGGGAAGCCCAGAACTGTCTCCTGGGTGCCATTTCTGGACTCTGAGCATGCCTTTAGCTTACAAGATTTTGCTCGTAGGATTAGCAGTCTTAATCATGAAGCTGTCGACCTGGGTTCCAATCCCAGTCTACTAAGAGTGACGTTGGGCAAGGTAAAATCTGAGGATCTCAGCCTTCATATGGAAGATAGGCATAATAATCACTGCCTCATACACTGAGGAGTCCACACTGTTATTGGAGCTGGGCATCTACTTTCTATCTTTCCTGAGCCCTTCCCCTGTCCCCTTCTACAGTGGGACTTCCTTCCTGTATCTCGAAGTCTTTCTTCTGAGGCTACCTTTGGGCCTCAATTGGAGGCAAACTTGGAGGAGAAACTTTACACACCACACTTTTTCTCAGTCCTGTCTTCTCTTCCCTCCCGCACCCCGCATACATCAATTACTTAAGAATCCACATCTTAGACTGGGATTCTCAAAAACTTACTCAAAGTAGTGCTGTGACAATTGAGTGATGGCTGTACACTGCCTGGCATCCCAAAGCTGCTCTTGTAAGTATCCACACATCTGGAGGCTCCACCACAATGCTGGTCACTTGCAGCTGCTCAAGACAACAAAGAGAGGTGGCCCCAAACCTCACTTTGTTAGCTATACATTGAATCTGAGTACCTTGAAGACCTTTGGGGCTATCTGAATTCATCTTTTCCTCTGCTACCACCATTCTATGAAGCTTCTGCCATACTCATTTCTGTATATTTTCTTTTAACTAGAATAACCACAACAGTGTCTGTTACATCCCTAATGACATGGTGCCCACAGTTAAAAGGGGGAGAGAAAGCAGAGCATCTGTTCAAGAGCACCAGAAATATGCCATAGGATTTATAGTCAGCACAGGGGGACAATACACTATGCTAGATTACAGGAGACACTTAGAAAATAAACACTCAAATAAAAATTTGAAGTGTTATACATAACCACTTCAATAATACTGTAATACTGGATATTTAAAATGGCTCATGGCCTTTGTTCCTCTTTAAAATACGGGAACAGTGATAATAATATTGGGTATATAATCTAGATACTGAAATAGCTGGTGGATCTGGGTGTCAATTTTTTTGTTCGATTTATTTGTTTATTTTGGGCACGAATGTGGAAGGTCAGAGGACAATTTGCAAAAGTCCATTCTCTCTTTCCATCATGTGGGTTCTGGGGCCAGGGCATCAGGCTTGGCAGTAAGTGTGTTTACCTGCTGAGCCATCCCCTGGGCCCCTGAAGTTGTGGTTTTTAAGTGTGTAACTCTCTGTGAAGCAACCAGTAAGGCCACTGCTGGTACATAATGAAAGCAAGTACTTGATTCAGGTGTCAAGGCTCATCCAGTATTTTGCTGGGAAAATGAGAGCTGCTTTTGGGTTTTTCCATTTTTCTCAGGCATGAAAATTAGTCCATGTTCACATCTTACTGACCACCCCATTTATGACAGCTAAATAGACCAATTTTGTTTAATTCAAAAGGAGGAAATCATAGCGAGTTAATTTGCTGAATATGGGTACAATTTTTTTGTTCCATTAGGAGATATAAACTTACAGCTTCCATAATTTGCTCCAGAAAGCCTTCCAAGCTCAGGCTGCTGCGTTAAAGAGTATAGCTTCAGCATCACGGGTCTACAGTATAATATTGAATCAGAACAGAATTATCCTATTATGAGAGATAAGAATGTTGATATTATGTTTATAAAGAAATTCTATGTGGGTAAAAGAAAGATATTCCTCCAAAAAAGGATACATTTAAAGTATTTCTTTGATGAACTTTAATGTTTGGGGTAAATTGGATTGTGTGGGAATATGAGGCAAGAACTATTATGATATAAATATATACTCTAATGGTTCTATGAAAATATACATAGGAAGAAGCGAGGAAGTGCTGGGCTCTAGGCGATGTGAAGTAGAAAAAACGTTGCATTGGTGCTTAATAAAGATGGATGAGGAAAGAGGAGCTATGCACGAGCCTAGGACCCAGGACCAGTGACATCCCAAGATAACAAGTGGCCACATCTCCACCATCCTCTTGTGAGCTCATGTGTGGAAAAGGCTTAGCATAAGGCCTGGGTCGATGGACACATGGAAGGTGAGCAATGAGTAGTAATTAACATTCTGACTTAGATCTTTTCTCTGGTCAAGGAAATCAAAGCAAAGAGAGGCATATCAAGTACCTGCCAAAGGTCATACATCTAAAATCACTAGTGTTGGTTATCAGCCCGTCCTTCCTATTAACAGGGAGCCTTGTGCTTGGCTATGTGCAATGTTCTTTGTGAACTTTTAAAGTTTTTTTTTAAAAAGAATTTTATACATGAGTATCTTTATCACTCCCATTCCTCCATCCCCTCAAAGTTTTATGTATCCCTTCAATCCACAAACTCTTTCATTAGTATTGTTACATGTGCATATATGCACACATGTATGTACAACTTACTGAGACCATTTAGCATTAGTGGTATATGCATGTGTCCAGGTCTGACCACTTGGCAGTCTATGTGGGAGCCCGTCCCTGAAAGAAACGTATTCTTCCTACCTCTGCAGTCACTGATGACATATAGCTCTTCTCTAGGGGTGGGACCATGTGTAATTTCTCCCACTTATGTTGGCATGTCAAATGTAGTCTTCTTTAGGTAGCTATATTATTGGGATTTCTTGGATCCATCTTTCCTATAAAGCCGAAGGAACACTATCTAACACCAGGTGTCCTAGCTCTTACGGTGTCTTTTTACCCTCTCCTATGCGGTTTTTCCTGAGCCTTAGGTGCAGACATGGCACTGTTGAAGATGTATGAGTTGGGGTTAGGCATCCCACAGTTTTGTTTTCTCTACGTTTTGACCACTTGTGGGTCTCTATAATCATCTCCACCTGTTTCAGAGAAGCTTCTTTAATGAGAAGGTAAGAGACATACTTTTCTGGGGGTGAAAAGGTGGGTATTTAGAAGACAGAAATTGTATTTGCTTAGGAATGTTTGTGCATGTTCTTTAATAGCAGCTGTAAAAGATGATAAAGCAGTGACTTGGAAATTCATCCATGTCTTAAGGAGGAGGCACGGCATATCTAGCTAGTGTCAAGCCTTGTCGTACCTTGCTCAGGGTATGACAGATCTTTGTTGAGGGGAGACCAGCCTAGAGACCCAAGCCAACCAACTTTTGAGTCAAACCATTTGCTGCTATATAAAATTTACTGTTTACTTATTACATTCCAGCATAGACAGGGAACTCCTGGTGGGGAGAACAGTGGCCTCTTAGCCTATATTCCAGCACGAGCCACAGGATTTAGGTCCACACTGTCTGCTGTAGGAAAGAATGAATAGATAGACCAAATGAACCGGTGCTGAAAAGAGAGATAAATTTGGTTCTCAGTTATGTCTATGATCACTGTGGTTATGAATGAAAACACATATTTAATATTTGTGTAACATTGCTGATCATGCCTTATCCATCTATAAAATTGCTAATGCTTCTGTGATTTCTTTGACTTTCTAGGACCTCTATCCAAAGTGGTCATTCATTTTCGTATACAACAGTCATGGGTTTATCATAGCAGAAAGAGGGAAAAAGAACCTGAACCAAGTTTCCGGCTGAGAACCATGGCAAGGCCTTACATCGCCCTGTCTGTGAAGACCATATGGTAATGATTACTGGCAATTGAGGCTTTTGGGGCAGGGAACATACATGCACATTCCAACAAGAAAGTAAGAGAGGAGGAGAACGTGGTTCTTGTCTTTATGGTTGTCTGCTAGGAGGCAGACATTTACACAATGTGACAAGTGATATCTTGAAGACTGTGTCTCAGGGTAACTGACAGGAAAACGTGATGGGTACAACCTAACGTGAGAGGGACAAACTAGGCCATTTAACAGCTGAATGCTAGGCTTTGCCCTCAGAGGCAATGGGTTCAAATTCTGGGTGGCCTATTAGTCAATCTTGGGACCTCCGGCAATTTACTTCACATATCTGCCAATAAAATTGGGATAATAATAGTTCCCAATCCAGAAGTTTGTTGTGGAAACAAAGGGACCTATATACTCTGAAGCAAAACTAGACAGAGGCTTCGTGTCTTACACAGAGTTGGAAGTTGTCAGAAAGACAAAGGAAGATGCTGTGTACAGAAGGTCTCACCAGGAAAATGAGCACTGTGCAAAACGGGTGCTGATGTGAAGGTTTTGGCGCTCTGATTTTATGACCACTGTAAAGCATGCACCTGTCATCATAGTTTAACACATACACACACACACACACACACTCCTGAACCCAAACTTAATAGCCAATGCTTTATGTGATACACCCCAGTCCCTTATTCTGTTCCTTTCCATGCTGTGGTATTTCCATTCCATCCTGATTTTTTTCATTTCATTTTACATTCCAACCATAGTATCCCCTCCCTCTCTACTCCCAACCTCCCTTTGTCTCCCCCACATCTTACCCCCCATCTACTACTCCTCCCATAGGGTAAAGCCTCTCATTGGGAGTCAACAAAGCCTGGCACACTAAGCTGAGGCAGGACCAAGCCCCTCCCCATTGCATCAAGGCTGAGCATGGCATCCCACCATAGGGAATGGGCTCCAAAAGACCAACTCATGCACAAGTGATAGGTCCTGATCCCAGTGCCAGGGCTCCTCAGATGGACCAAGCTATACAACTGTATCCCACATGCAGAGGGCCTAGTTCGGTCCCATGGATGCTCCACAGCTGTTGGTCTAGAGTTCTTGAGTTCTTATGAGCTTGGTTTGGCTGTCTCTGTCCATCCTGATTTTTAAAAATGCTAGAAGTCAATTAAATTGTTGCCATGACCCCCGACTTTGGTGTCTCCCACAGTTTGGGAAGTACTGATTCCAAAACTGAGAGAGTAGTGCTCATTCACAGAGCTCCATGCTGGGCATCAACATGGGCAGGGACCAGTCATGCTGCCTCATGTGCTTGGTCCTGAGCCCGACCAGAAGTTAGGGTACATACTGTTAATTTTCTGTTGCCGTGATAAAACACTGTGACCAGAAGCAAATCACTGAAGGAGTTTATTTGGCTTATAATGCCAGTAGGTCAAGAGTCCACTGTGGCAAGGAAGCATAGCAGCAAATGACGGCAGGGAAGTAGGGAAGTGGGAATGGGGAGATGAGAGACCACACTGTTCACCACAAGCACAGAGGGAATGAATGGGAAGAGAGGTGAGCTATGAGCTCTAAAAGCATCCCACTCGGTGACATGCTTCCTCCAGCAAAGCCATCATCGAGGTACCAAGTGTTCAAATGCCCACGTCTAGGCGGGGCGTTTCTTATTCACACCACCACAGAGTGAACCCCAGAAAGGTGGAAAAGAAAGCGAAGGTCTATTTCTTGAAGTTCCTCATGAACCATGTTCCAGAGGTTAGGAGCTCTTTAGTGCCCTTCTCACTGTCCAGTTTCCAGGGTCAAGAGGTCACTCTGCAGGCAAAATACAGGATGGCTGAGCTGTGCTGGACTAGAGGGAGGGAGAGACTTAGGCTTTGATGAAAGCAGTGAGGGAGTGCTAGATTTTCTTATGATAAACTTTACAGTAAATTACACACCTCATCTGAAAATGCAGCGCTTTCCCCAGAATGTTGGATTCTATCCTATTTACAGCTGCACAAAGATTTGGCTGGGGGCTAGCGAAATCTCAGGGTCTCAGGGCTGCAGGAGTAGATTTCCCTTCTAACTGGAAGTGCAGTCAGTAGTTACAGTATTAGAAAGGCTTGTCATGATGTATTTTATTTTTAACAAGTGATTTGAAAATATTATGCACACGATCTGAACCCTAACCCATGGGAAATGCTTTTCCATAAATAGGAATGTAATGCATTGGCTGCAAGGGTATGAAATTTAGATGGCCATCAAAGAACCCTTTGTTAATAAAACTCTTCAGCAGGAATCTGGTTTCAGGGACTATTTGTAAGCTTATCTTTTTTGCATATTAGAATTCAGGAGCTAAACACATTAGCAGTTAATGAGTACCTGCTATATACAAGTGATTTTATAAATGTTATGAAAAAAAAAGATGCTCTTATAACCAATCTTTGCTTATCTAATTTGATAAATTAATGGGGTTCCCATTGTTTTGATAACTCTATCGACTGGTGTCTATAATATCAGAAACATTAATGACTAGGTGACTTCTCTCTAAGAAGCTCTGAAAATGTTGAAGGTTTTCTCTCATTTGTGGATGTTAGCTTTGAATCTTCAACTATGTGTGCTTCATTTGGGATACCCAGAGAAGTCAGGAAATTGCTTAGGGGCCATGGGAAGTGCCTTACAATGGAAGGGATATGGAGCATACTGGAATAAAAGGTTAAAAGAGAATAATGGATAAGAAGGTTTAAATTGGGGTTGGGGAGAGGGCAGGTTATTGGAAGGAATAGAATGAGAAATAACTAATGCTAGAGAGACTTTGAAAATGTCATATGAAAACTGACTACTGTAGAACCTTCTGTGTGCACACATAACAAGAGTTATGCTATAATGAGGCAACGATGTCCCTACCAGACCCCAGAGACTAATAAGTCAAAGCCCAATGCCGGGAATAAGTTACTCCTTTTGTATTTGTAGGCCAGTAAGGTGCCAAAGGCCTCCATACATTGTAGGCTGTTGTCAATGCTTTTGGTTACCCTCCAGAACTTGACAGTAAGACCTGATTGCTGGAGACACAACATGCTTGAGTCATAGATCTCTGTAAAGCATGGGTAAGCGGGTGCTGACTTGGATGCTTCATCCCCACTGGCTAGCTTTCACGCTAATAGAAGGTGCTATGTGTGGAAAAAGAGGAGAAAAGTCACCACTGAGCTTACTCAGCAGTGAGACCTGCGAGTTACAATAAAGCCTGGCTTCATCAGGACATGTTCATTGGTGCAATAGTGGTATTAACACTATAGGAGTAGCCAACCATCTTCTGATTAGATTTAAAGCGTGCTTCACATGATAAAGCCTATATCTGGTACCATAATGGGCTAAAACTTATGACTAAACAAATCGTATACTATAGAAGAGAACCTGATACCACTATTGTGTTATGTGGATATAGCATTAAACTCCTAGTGACTAACGTTACACACATAGAGTAGTGGATCTCTCCATCCTTATCACAGAAGCATCTGTTCATAGCAGATATTAACACAACTGGCCCAGGTGCAGAAAATAAGAGGCTTCAGGATTCTTAAGCCTGAATGGCCTCCCTGCAAGGCTCCGGGATCATTGCAGAAGAGTGGGTAAAAATGCAAGAGCCAGAGACTGGGGATGACTACGAGGAAAGCGTCCTCTGGACACAACAGGGCAGCCATGTATATAAACTCACAATGGTTGGGACAGCATGCAAGCACAAGCCAGATAAGATCCCAGCATGGGAAGGGGAGACGGACATAAAATCTCACCCAGGACTGTGGAGCTCTTGGCAATCGTTAGCTGCTAGGAGAGAGAGTATCAGTTTCTTTTCTTTTCTTTTCTTTTCTTTTCTTTTCTTTTCTTTTCTTTTCTTTTCTTTTCTTTTCTCTTCTTTTCTTTCTTTTCTTTTTTTTTCTGAACGTAGCACGTGCTTGGTAAATTAATCCCACTCAAATGGAAGGCTACACACTCAATAATATTTGTCCATCACAAACTGACCTTGGTCATTTTTTTTAAAAAATAAAAGGTAATGGTGTGGGTGTGTGTGTGAGAGAGAGACAGAGACAGAGACAGAGACAGAGACAGAGAGACAGAGAGACAGAAAGACAGACAGAAAGACAGATAGACAGACAGACCTGGGGATAGTTGATAGAGGGGTGAATATAATCAAGACACATTGTACTAAATTCTCAGAAAACTATCAGACTTAAAATAAAAGAAGCTGTATACATGCATTTATGGCAGCTTACCATACATTGATTTATTTATACTGTGCTTGGAATTATTATTCTGAGATTTATGTAAGTGACATATACACGGATTTACTCCATTTACAAGAAAAAAAAACTTTTTATTCAATGAAGTCTGTGTTGAAAGATTTGGAAAAAGGACAAAATAAGCCAGCAGCCTAATAAAATGCTAAGTAAAGTAGGGCCCTCAAAAGGATGTGGATTAGTGGCAAAGTTTTTCATAGGTGTTTTCAGGCCTTCTAACAGAATTATACAGTGTGAATCACAAAATATAGCCCTCACGGGTACGGCTTGTACCTAGACCCTGGCCAAGTAAAGACCTTGACTCTGCTATGTCAGAGAATCACTACACAGTGATTTCAATAGTCTGAAATAAGTTATTTATCTATCTGTATTGGTATTTTTCATCAATGGTGTTCTAGTTATTTAAGGCAGCACATCAAAGCATTAGAAAGTGAATGTGTCGATTTAGAAGTGACATCTTTTTTGTTCATGGATACCCCTGTGGGCAGTGCTGCATGGAGCAGCTCCCCTCTGCTGCCCATGATGCCAGTTGGGAATCTTGAAATTCAGAGCTAGCCTCACCTGTGACTCTGGTGCTCACACATGTGACGAAGGAAGCTGAGATGATTCTAACAACTACAGCTCGTGTGGGAGGTGCACATCTTCCGTCTCCTTGTAGCTACTCTTCTGATCTCCCTGGTACGGTGGCTTCAGAGTCACCTGACTCCATAGAAGTCAACTTGATTTGCAAGGACTTGTGTTCTAAGAGACTGAAGGTAGATTATATTTGCCGTATAATCTGCTATGCTATACGGGCATCCAGTTGTAAGAAGGAGCATGGACTCTACCTCACATAGAAGGACAATGGTGCAACGTTTTTTTAAAAAAAGCATGTTGAATCTTTTGGTTTGTTTCAGTTTTGGGTCATTTTTTGAAAACCCTATCTACTGTCCATACATGGGCTTATTACGTTTTTAATCAACTGTCTAAGGATTCTTATATGACTGGATAATTGCAATTATAACAGATTCAATTCTTACAACAAGCCTTCCTTTTTTAACGTAAAAAAATCTTTTTATTGTTTGAGGATTTCTTTTTTATTAAAAAAATACTTTTTATTTTATATACCAACTCCAGTTCCCCTTCCCATCTCCCATCCACTTCTCAGAGGGTGTAAGGCCTTCCTTGGTGGAATCACAAGGTCTGGGATACCAACTTAAAGCAGGACCAAGCCCATCTCTCCAGTATCAAGGCTGAGCAATGTATCCCACCATAGGGAACGGGCTCCAAAAAGCCAGTTCATGCTCCTGGGATAGGTCCTGGTGCAAGTGCCAGAGTTGCTCCAACAGACCAAGCCACATAACTGTCACTCACATTCAGAGGGTCTAGTTTAGTCTTGTGCAGGATCCTCAGCTGTCAGTCCATAGTTTGTGAGCTCCCGCTAGCTTGGGTCAGCTGTCTCTGTGGTTTTCCCCATCATGCTCTTGACCCCCCCTTGTTCATATGATCCCTCCTCCCTCTCTTCAGTTGAACTCCAGGAGCTCAGCTCAGTACTTGGCTGTGAGTCTCTGAATCTGCTTCCATCAGTTACTGGATGTAGGGTCTATGATGACAATTGGGGTAGTCACTAATCTGATTAAAGGGGATATAGGCCCTTTCAGACATCCTCTCCACTATTGCTAGGAGTCTTTGCTGGGATCATCCTTGTGGATTCTTGATAATTTCTCTAACTCCAGGTTTCTCCCTAACTCTATAATGACTCCCTCTGTCAAGATATGTTTCATTGCTCTTCCCTTCTCTACCTCCCCCAACTCAGCCACACTGATCCTTCAGGTTCCCATCCCCCATCCCCTCCCTAATACCCCCTTCCAGTTTACCCAGGATATCTTAACTATTTTCCTTTCTAGGGCCATCCCTAGGCTCCCTAGTATCCCTCTTAGGGTCCCTCTTTTTACCTAGCTTCTCTGGGGCTGTAGCTTGTAGCTTGGTTATCCTTTGCTTTACATCTAATATACACTTATGGGTGAATACATACTGTGTTTTTCTTTTGGGGCCTGGGTTAACTCAGGATGTTTTTTTTTCTAGTTCCATCCATTTGCCTGCAAATTTCAAGATGTCATTGTTTTTTATTTTACCACTAAGTAATACTCCACACAACAAGCCTTCTTAATAGATCTCATAGCAGTCATTTAGGGAGAGTAGAAATTCTGTGAATTCGTGACAAAACCTGTCATTGTCCCACTAAAGGCAGAGCCTGTCTTATAGGGATTGGCCATATGGATTTTCTATTTTGACTATCTCCATTTCAGTACAATGTTTAGACACCAGCAGAATACCTGGAAAATGGAGTGGCTCAGGAGGAACAAAGAGGAGCACCTCTGTGTACTGCACACCCAAGCTTATAGGTTATCAGCTTTGCTGTTCAGCAGAATAACCTGAAACATTGACACAAGAATTCCTGTGGACAAGCCACACTCCTTACCCATGATGTCATGATGTCTGAGGATGGGAGCCAAAACTCAGACTATTTTAATACCCAGGCGGTAAAAGTAAGAAGCAAAACTTGGCAGCTGTGGCCTTCAGTCCTCCTGATCTTCCTTTTGAATTTCCTCTACTGTCGGTTCAGTCTGTTTCCCCAGGTTTTCTAGCTTCCCTCCCTAACCTCTTGACTCAAGAATTTTCCTCATAGAGAGTCTCCTGCCCATGCCGTAGACTCCACGCTGTAGCAAGGAGCCATCTAACTGGGCTCTTCACAGTCCCAACACTCAGTTTTCTTTACCGTATTGCGGTGATAGGGATGATGATGGTGATAACGCTGATGATGATGAGATTGATAATGAATACAATGATGATGATTCCTAAATTGCCACGCTATTGCAAGGATTAAAAGTGATAATAGGAGGCAATCAATACGCTTGTTAAAATATTTCTGGAATAAATGAGTCCGAGCTATTTTACACATTTCCTTTATAACCAAATTAAGTCAACACAAATCTGGCTTCTGGTATTAAACACAGATTAAATATTCATTTTTAGGATACATTTGTTTTAAATTTAATACATGGGCTCACGACTAACACTATGAAGAATCTATTATTTGAAATATTAATATAAATATCTATGCAGGGGGGAAATAATTGGGGAGTTTCATCTTCTGTGACAAAGGGGGAAAGGGCCATTTAAAAATATCACTTTCTCCCCTTCAGACAGAGTGTGGAGGTGAGCCACAAGAAACCCAAGTTCACAGGAGAGAACCGCGATGAAAAATGCAGGCGCCGTGAAACATTTATAAGGGCCGAGCGAGCGTAAGGCAGTATGTAGGGCTGAATGTGAAATGACATTTTTGGCATAAAATAGATCTCCCACAGGCAGCTTTGAAATCCCCAGAAAAGTCTTAAAATGACATCTTTCAAAATGAACAATCATCACATATGCCCACGTTATTACCTCAAAGCGCTTTGCTAATGAGACAGGCTGAAGGGATAGCTAAAAATAATTGACCCCAGCTTTACAGCTGAAAATTGTTAAAATAAATAAATAAATAAAAAAGAAAATTCCAAAACGGGGGGAGGGGAGAGAAAGAGGCTATTAGAGGGTACAAGCCTAGAATTAGGCACTGGCAACTATTTAGCATATTAAATGCAAACATTAGGACATGTCTCACTCAGCACAGAAAAATTGCCAATAGCTTTTTATTCACAATCTCAAATTGCCTTACAAATGGCTTGTTGTCACAGGCCCTCCTGTAAATCTTATTCTACTTGCACAATGCTACGGTTTAAAAAAAATGACATTTACCCTAAATACCTAATGAGATGTTTGCCCTGATACCTCATTAGATCTTGGCACAATCCTGTAAATTAATAAAGGCAGATTTTGTTGGTCCCCGTCTTGTAGAAAAAGACACTGAGGTGTGGAAATATTAATAATGTGTGCATGTGCTCTTGCCCATGGACTATACTATCTTACTCAGCCCCGACAAAGAACAGTGAGCACACTTATGCCAGAGTAGTCAGGAAGAAGTCAAGACAGGAAAAATGAAATTTATGTCTATTTGAACATAGATTGTGTGAGATATGGCACACAATGCGAGCATTGTTTATGGGTGCTGAGTCTTCAAAATGGGATACAAATTGAGTATATTCAATCATTTCAACTTAAAAATATGCATAGACAAAAATCCAAGAAATAAACTTGAATGTACATTTTTCTGTGTTACTATTATTTCCCAGCTTTCTGCTGTAACCATGTACTATTTTGGTAATTGATGACATTAGCTAAATTATCATTTCAACTCTTCTATTGATTACCTTCCCTATCTTGTGCATTGTCAGACATTGAGGTTAGATAGTAAAGAAACCAGGGACATCCTCACACGTATAAGGGCAAGCCTACTTCCTAGAGGCGAAATGAATAATAAGTAGATATTGCATCAATTGATCTATAGTAGAATAAATATTTCAGGTGGTTGGTAAGTCTAAAGATCTAAAGCCATGATGGCATACTTGCCATGGGGAAGGTGGGCGAACTTGAATAGGAAGGAGCACAGCATAGAACCACAGAAAAGCATCTCCAGGCAGGAGAAACATCAAGGACAGGAACCCAAGGTGGGAAACGATTCAGCTAATAGACAGCCTATAAGCCAGTGTTCCCGAGCAGAGGGGGTGGCAGGGACAAGGACTCAGGGCAAGCTGGTCCTGGAGAGGGACACCCAAGTCACTCGGACTTGATTCAAATGTTGTGGAGAGCACTGGAATGTTTGGGGCTAGGAGCAGGGTAGAGAGCTTCTTTTATTTTCTATGGCGTAAGCACTCTTGCCTGCTCTGCAGGAAACAGTGTGGTGAAAGCAAACAAGGAAACAGGGGCCTAGGTGGAAGCTGAGGACAACGGACCAAATCATCCCAACGAGGTAGAAAAAGTCAGTGGAGTGGGAGTGACCTGAGTTGAGGTGATCTTGCCACGGACTAGGTTGTGGGGGCTGGAGGATGAACATGTGTAGCGGGGTTCCTAAGAGCTCTCTTTAGGGCAGGCTGATTGCTGAGTGGAGAAGGGTGGCCAGAGATGGGCACATATTTGAGGGAACCAGGCATACAAATGGCCCTGAAAACTGAGTGGGTATAACTCACCCAAGAAGAAAGTTGGAAACCATGTCTGAGAAATGGAAGTTTAACTCTATGTTTTATTTAAGAATGTGGACACAGAGAAATATCAAATCTAGCGTGGACAGCATTTACGCCTACATGAATTCAATGAAAAGGCCTAATAAAATTTTTTTGAAAATTACTGGAAACATCTGAGAGGGAGGGGTGACCACGGGATGGGACAACTGACCTTGGTCAGTCCTGGTACTACCTCTTACAGCTTCAGTCACTTTGAGCCTACCTATGGCTACAGGTAACTTGGCATTGGTACCTATGAGATAGGGATAAGGGCAGCCAGGGTCAAAACCCATGGTGAGGGAGGAGCTGGCCGTGGTGCCAGGACTTATCCCAGGGCATGAACTGGCTTTTTTGGAGCTCATTCCCTATGGTGGGAATACCTTGCCCAGCCTGATTGGGGGTGGGGGGACTTGGTCCTGCCTCAGCTTATATCCCAGACTTTGGTGACTCTCCAAGGGAGGCCTTAACCCCTCTGTGGAGTGGATGGAGAGTGGGGTGGGGATGTGGGGAGGCTGGAGAAGGGGAGGGAGGGGAAAGTGAGGTTGGAATGTAAAATAAAAAAAATAAATGTAATTAAATTAAAAAATTATCTTAAAAAAAAAAACGGAGGGCTCACAGAGCACTCCCCATCACCCTGTGGTTCTTCCTGCTTCTTATTTGACTGCTACAGGCTGACATTCTGGTTCTGCCTCCTGGCAGTAGAGATCTTCAGGGTGGAGAAAACACTGTTTGCAACTTTTTGTGTCCTGGGTATCAAAGCAGGAAGCCAGGTTAGTGGGAGAAGTATTTAAGAACTTGTTTGAAGTAAGGCTTCAACATTTTCACTAGATGTCTGATGCTACTTATGTTAATTTTGTAGTTCTCCCCCTCCCCCCCACGCCTCTCTGCTTCCTGTCAAAAAGTCACTGGGAGAACTAAATTAGTTGAGACTATGAACTGACGACCAGAGCACAGAACATCTGACTGCGAGAAATAAATAAATTGTTGGGAGTTGTGCTTCTTTTTCCCCCGTTCTGAGCATGTGATGATGTGATTAGAACACCAAGCCAGTAGACCTCAGATCTTCACGCTTCTGTAACCACCAGAACTTTACACAGAACACGTGAGTGTAAGCACCAGGGTCTTAGCTTCCTCCCTCTTTGAAAAGGGGATATTAGTACTAAACCCAATAGGTTGTTTGTGAGTCACTGTGTAAGCCCACAGTCCTGGTGTAGCCCTGATACAGCCCTGGTGTGGCCTTGGTGCAGACCTGGCACCCTGGACAAACCCTCCTGGCTGCCATCACAATGGTGACGGTCCTTGTCTTCTTCCTCTTCCTGTGATAAAGGCCTCTGACAAAACCATTGTAAGGGGAACAGGTCTGTTTTAGCTCACAGCTCCAGGATCCAGTCTATCAAAGTGGGGCCTTCAACGGGACAGGAGCTCAAAGAGAGAGGATGAATACATGCCTACGTACCAGCTGCATTTTCCCGTTCAGTCATTCCAGGATCCTACTCCTGAAATGGTGCCACCCACATTTAAGGTGGGTCTTCCACTTTCAATTAACCCAGTTATGAAGTTCCTTCACAGGCATGCCCAGCGGGCAGCACACAGGATCCAGACAACTTTTCACTGAGACTCTTCCCAGAGGGTTTCAGATTATTCCAAGTTGACAAGGAAAGATAGAGCCTTTTGCAAGCTAAAATTCTGTGCACATGAAGTGTCCTCATTGCTGTTTGGGGGTGATTTACGACTGTCCAGATGTAAGGCTGCTCTTCACTGAGACTTCCCGTCCCCCTCCCTTTGGGGCTCTGTCACCACTGGTCCCTGACACACTCTCTTCTGGAAGTTTCCCCTGGTTAATTGTCCTTTGTCTACTCTTGTATTCTCCACACACTCCTCCATTCAGAGGAGTAAATTCCGATTTACAAAACAGATGTATGAGGGTTAATTGCTTGTAGCACTAGAGGGTCCCTCACAATTGCTTTAAATCACGCACTCCCAAAGCGCAGTTAAAACATATGCAATTTACAAAAATTTGATTAACGTTCAGAGGCTCTGGGACCTCGCTGTTGTTCAAATTGAGACCCAGGTTGGGGTCTATGGAGTGCAGAGCTGTTAACTTGCTTCTCTGGTCTTCAGAGTTGACTCTCCCCATCTAGGATTTCACATTGATGACCCCGACTCCCCCCCCCCCCCACACACACAAAGGACTGTGATTCTTTTTCTTGTTTTTCGAGACAAGGTCTTACTACATAGTCATGGTTGGCCTGGAACTTGTCATGTAGATCACTCTGGCCCCAAACTTGCACCAATTCTCCCAATGTAGGACTGCAAACATGTACCACCAAGGAACCCCGACTTTAACTGCCATGACCCTTAGGGAGGAAATACATTGAAGAGCTGTCTTTGGTAAGACACAGGGGCTGAGTGCCAATCTGATTTTTGACCAGCAGAACAGTTTTACAAAGAACACGTGAGTGTAAGCACCAGGGTCTTAGCTTCCTCCCTCTTTGAAAAGGGGATATTAGTACTAAGCCCGGTAGGTTTTTTGTGGGTCACTGTGTAAGCCCACAGTCCTGAAATCCTAGTGTACTGTCATAATTGCGTGTCGAACCTCCTGAATGGTAGTCACTTATACACAAAGAAGGAACCCTAGAAGATTTTACCCACGGTATCAAGGAATGATGAAACTGAAGACGGGGGCAGTGCTTTGGGGGGGCCATTCATTTCTGAATTTCTGATTTCTTCATTGCTGCCCTGATCCACAGGAGTGACTGAGCTGTAGGTGCAGCAATGAAGCCTGATGCAGGGGAGTGTCATCGCCATTAGTGGGTAGCCTTGGAGGGGAAGAGTCCAGAAGATAGAGCTGATCAGTCTTCATGCGATAGTGTTAGGCAGAAACACAAGAGAATCTGAGTCACAGACACACATGGAAGGAAAAACACAAATGAAAACAGGCTTCTACACCCCAGAACTCCATAAACAGGAGAGATAGGTGGCCAAGATGGGGCAAGGAGGCTCCAATGATTTACAGAAAGATTTTTATCAGGAAGAGTACAGAAGGTGATGATGGGTGGTGACCTAGATCTATTTGGACTCAGCTTGTAGGGACATTGCAATGAATACAGAACTCAGAGGCAAAAGACCACACACAGGTGGAATGTAGCCCTGTTCTCCCTCTCCCCTGGCCTGGGAGGGCATAATAGAGGCTCTTAGCACGTGCTCACTCACAGCCTCTCTCTTCAGGTGGCCTTCACAGCGTGAGTCATCTTTGACCTGTCTCTAGCCTGCACATTCATAAAGCCTAGTTCATGTCCAGGCAGCCCTGGCCCTTGAGAGTCGCTGTGACCCGCCATCAGGAGCCACAGCAATTATGTAAAACTGGTCTAGTACCTCCAGCTCTGTTCTAGCTCCATGCCCACCCTCACCTGGCTTTAGATCTTGTCTCTGGCCCAAGGAGAGGATCTGGCACCAGCTTTCTTATTTATCTCTGACTCTCAACTCCTGGCTACCGGCTGAAAGATTCAGGCTTGGCTACATTCATTTCTACCCAATCCCTCTGGCTAAACAAGGCTAACAACCTGCTGTCGACATTCTTTCTTCCACTTCTTCATTATCTTAATTTCTCTCTCTCTCTCTCTCTCTCTCTCTCTCTCTCTCTCTTTCTCTCTCTCTCTCTCTCTCTCTCTCTCTCGCACACACACACACACACACACACACACACACACACGTACGCATGCACGTATGTGCACAGGCACACCAATAAAAAAGTGATGGTAACACATTCATCCCTTTGTGGATCTCCTCCTTCCCATTTCACAGTCAGTCATACACATTCCTGTAGAGTCTAGAGGAAACTATACACAGGACCCCCACTACCTTTTATCAACTCAATTATATTCCACAGAGAATTGCAATCCCGTCGTTAACCTTGCTGCAGTGATGAACATGGGGACAGTTTCCTTTCTTTCGCTGCTATAATGAATATTGTAATAAGCATCCTATAATATGTACTCACAAGATGAATCTTTTATTGTTATTGGATGGATCTAGTTACCCCAATAAGTGTGTTCATATGTAAGTATAATTAGACAGACTTGGAATGGAATCACAGAGTCAACCGGCATGTACATTAAAATTTTTATAGGTGCTGCACCACAAAATTACACGGGAATAACATTTACAGCTGGGCTTATTTGCCACTCACTAGGTGATGACTTTGGGGAAGGTTGTTTTGGTTTCCAATCTTCCCTTCCTCAGTCACAAAGCAGAATCTGTCTGCGGTTAAACGTAGAACCGATAAATGCATGCTGCCTGCCACAAGCCAGAAACTTACTGAGTCAGTCACCTTCCCTTTATTCTGCTTTTACATAAACTAAATCCTAAACTTGCATTCAGCAGAAAAACACGTGACCGAGAGCACGCAAGGAGAGGCACCTGTAATATTTTAAAGCCCCGTCTCTCCAAATCTCCCACCGCAGGGAGCAGGGTCAAAGTAAGCTGTACTCAACCCTGCTGAATCTGATGCTTTCTGTCCCTACTTCATTTCCTTCTAGGGAATTATCTGGAAGATGCTCCTGGCCTTTCCACTGTGCACAGATTATTTGCACGGAAACAGAGACAAGACCACAAAATAAACAAGCAAACCTCCCAAGGCCGGGGACCTTAAACGCAGGGCGAGAGACACAGCTGGCTCAAAAGGAAAGTTCAGCTCTCTGATCTCAGCTGGTGGCCGATCAACACCAGTGCTGTGTCCACTTGGTTGGCAAGCTACCTTCCCACAAGGATGGGTACTGGCACCAGCTCTGGGAGACTGGAGATAAAGAAATGAGTCTGGATACCCTCCTGAGAGATCAAGACTTAATCCCTTGACTGTCTATGTGACTCCGTCTCTCCTACCATGCCTGCAAAGCTTCCATTGCAACAAACACAGTCTACCCTGTGCTCCAATTGCAGGCGTGTCTATCCAAACAGCTCTCTGTCCTTAGGTCTGATTGCTGGATTACTGGAATGTTTGGCCCAGATACAGGTGTAAGACATTAGTTAAATGGGATAGAGTTGTGTTCTTTCTGGAGGCAAGTGCACTAAACACTGTAACGAGACAAACTTCCTCCTTTACTCCAAATACTTTCCTTTCAAATGCAACCAAATTAAAGGTATGAGTCATAAGTCATGAGTGTGGGAGAGATGTCAGAGGATACTTATCCAACATGTTATGAATATCTGTGTCCCATGCGCAAAATGGATACATTGAATTAGCTGGGGGTTTTCTTTCGGGAAATGGTTTGTTCATAAGAGTGGAAGTCTGCTGATCGGGCATTGTAGACTTAGCGTCGAAAACGTCCCTGAGAACTGCCGTGCCTCCTTTACCATGTGAAGACACGTTGGAGAAGGTATTGTCTGTGAAACAGCAAGCAAGGTCTTCTCCAGACACAGTCTACTCACTGAGACTCTGGGCTTCCCGGCCAGCTGAACTGTGAGAAATATGCTGTTGTTGATTAACAGGTATGTTGGTGGCATCTTGTCATGGTAGCTGCATAAACATGCTAAGACAACACCGTGACTCGTCCTTTTCCTCGTTTACCAAGTGGATATTGTCTCGTCCTGGAGGATGGAGCTGTGCTTCTGGCGAGTTCCATTCAACGTTAGCCAGATGATGATCTCAGAGCAACACCTGGAGACTCTTGGGCCATCGCTCATTTTATTATTTACCATGTTGCCTCGTTAATGACGATTTGGTGATCGACTCTATATGCCATAGTTTTCTATAATAATATTTTTGACATAGACAAATGTGTGCATTTTCTGAACTTTTTACAGCTTTAGGATGTTCTGTAATTTAAAAAAGAAGCAAATAATTCCTTGTGATTGATTTATCATATATCAGAACACTGGAGTCTTAGCATCCAGAATAGCGGATACAGTCTAATAACTGGAGAGGACACATTTCTGAAAATAATATGTTACTCATTTAACAAAACCCCAAACTCTACTGCCTGCACTGTGAAGATGGTGTCTAAACAATGCATTTGGATTTCAAAACAAGACCAGGGCTTTGGGTTGTGTCTTCCACTCTCTCAGTGCCCCATCCAAGGTGGAGCAATGAGAGATTGAACAGACATGCAAAGCTGCTGGGGTAACGACGGCAAGAGACTTGTAGTTAGTTTGTGTTGAGTATAAGATCGAGTCTGAAGACGGCAAGAGACTTGTAGTTAGTTTGTGTTGAGTATAAAATCGAGTCTGAAGACTTCCAGACCTGGGGCTTCTGCAGCTTTCCTAGACTCATTGTACTAAGGGAGTTTCTCATCACATTCAGCAAAGGTTTTTACTGCAGCGAGGGCAAGGATACAGAGGCTTCGGATCCTTAAGGTCTGGGTTCATTGGGCTGGGGTGGAGGGATGGTGGGTGAACGGTAGAGCACTTCTCTAGCATACAGAAGGCTCTGCCCTTCATCTCTGGAACTCCCGTACCCTCAAACTCAGAAGCTAGCTGGTGATTGGCTTCAGTCTCTGGCTGCATTCCTTTACATCTTTATGAGTTTGTTTCTCGGCTCAGTTCCCGCACTGCTTGAGTAGAGATAACACTTTATCTCTCTTCCAGAGTTGCTACGCAACAGTGGATCTTCAAAATATGCATGTGTCCAGTATGGTAGTTGTAAACCCAAATGAACTCTTTCTTCCCTCAGTTGCCTTGGTCATGGGCTTTCATCACAGCAACAGGAAGGTAACTCAATGTATTCCCATGCTCCCTAACTGCACCTGTAGATTTGGCATGGAACGGACACCCATTCTTTTCCCTCAACTTTGCTAGGAGACATTGGGCTTTCTGTTTTTCTTCATTCTGGCATTTGGCACTCACTGAGTCAGTCTTAATTTCCATGTTCACTCTTCTGCCGGCTGTAAACTCTGCTCCACAGCCCCGTGTTGACGTGTGTTGTCACCAACAGAGCTCATGTCACACCCCGGCTTGTTTCTTTTGTTGGGCCTTAGGTACACAGTGAGGACTTAGTAAAGGGCATTAAATGAAACACTTTTATTACAGGAGCTTATATATTCCATGAATTTATTATTGTAGCCATTGTAAGAGTGTAGTCCAGGACAAGTGACAATTGTACAAGCATTGCCATCCACCCGGAACCCTAACATCTTTCTAAACGGAAACCCTGCACCCACACAACATTAACTTACTATTCCCCTCCCCTGGGCCCTTCACCTCACCACTGTGGAGGACCCTGAGAATCTGGATGATCTAGGAACTCCATTCAAGGACATTTAGAAACTGTCATTTTGTGACTGGCTGAATTCACTGAGAAAAATTCCCTCGAAGTTCAACCATTTTGTGTGTGTGTGTGTGTGTGTGTGTGTATATATATATATATATCTTATCCTTTATAGACAGAAAATCATACACATCTCCTCTATGTTTATCCAGTCATCTAACTTGCTTTTACATTTCTGCTCTTATGAGTGTGTTTCTGGGAACCATGGTACGAGGCTGGATTTTATAACATATTTTTTTCTCCATAGTCTCAATACCAAGTACATGAATCCTAGAGATAAATGGAAGCAATGTGCATACTCAGGGGAAAAGATTGGGTGAGAGAAAGCAGGGAGTGGGATAAGGGCAGAAGATGGCAGGCTGATGCAGTCCCAACTTAGACAGAGACACTGCCTGTGACTTCCTACTAAAAAGATCACCACACTGGAAAAGGCAAGCTCTCACTCACCTTAGACGTACCCTCACTTAGGCATTTTTTTATTTCATTTTTGTTTTTCCAAATCATCATAACCCTGTACTTGCAATCAGAAGCTTTATGTTTACTTCTGTTATCTGATTTAGATATCCCAATATCTAAACTTCAGCTTTGCCATTTTTAATTTTTGAAATGGGACAATAGATTATTGCTTCTCTGTGTGTGTGTTCACATGCATACATGCGCATGCATACATATATCTATCTCTGGCATAAAAATGAAATATCAGTACACTCTTTGAAGGCTAAATAACTATACAAAGTATAGAGATTTCAATTATTCCACAGAACTTTTCTTTCTTCCATGTTTCAATTATAATAAGTCAATTAAAATCCATAATGGAAAAAGAGACTAGAGACTTTGGGAGGATTTCCTTTTAAATTCCATTTCCAAACCTAGAGGCAAGGACTGTCAAATTGTTAATTTTTTTTTCAAATTCTAATCACTCTCAGATTTTATTGAAGTTCCGGGTATTCTATTTGGGCTTGACACAGTCAGTGAAAATATTAAGCTTTGATAACACCAAAATGTGCGAACACGAAACTGCAGTAATACTTCAGCCACGGGCGACATTTAAAGAATCCCCAGCTACATAATCACATTAACATTTAATGTGCCCAAGTTCAGCTTAAAGATGTTTTCCTCTCTTTTGCATCTCTTTGCTGACGGGAAAATGCCAGTGGAGCTGGAGAATCCCGTTTGTGCTTGCGATAGGTCCCCACAGAAGAGGGAGTCCCTTCAGCCCCTTCCCCATGCCGGCTGCTCCTCGAGGTAAACACAGCCTGTCCATGTGGGCAAACATCTTTTTATCATTTTACACCCTTTATAGGTCAGCCAGCTTGAGCTGGAGACACAGGAGAGTTCCTGGAGAAATCCATTACTGCCGCTCACTCTGCTTTTCCGTCTCAATATAATTAAGCCTGGCTAATTGTCTATCATGATTAAAATCATGCCAATAACAACCTTGTTCTCAAGCCTGGCTATGCTCCAAACTTGTTAATTGTTCTTGTTTTAGAGTAGGTCATTCTGTACCTCACTTCAGCTGTGAAATTCCTTATAAATAACATGCTTGGATAATAAGATCATCCTTGGGTGACCAGGAGCCACGGCCATGATGACATAAGCTACGTCTAATGCATGGGCTAAGAAAACTCGAGCCTGGACTATTTTTAACAACCTGGATACTGGGCTGAGCTTAGCATGATGTCACTGAAGTAGGAATAAAGAGGAGGGGAAGGAAGAGAAAGAGGAAAAGGGGAAAGTGAAAGAGAGGAAGAAGAAAATGGAGAGAGGGAAGAAAAGAGAGAGGGAAGGAGGCAGGAAGGCAAACATTCTTTCAGATGATGCATGACAGAGAAATAGACTGGCGTGAGTTCACGAAACTCGTTTTGCGCGTACAAAATAAAGTGAACCCAGAGCTCAATGTGAATGGATACAGCTTCTAAAACCACGGCGTTTGCCTAGGTTAATTGACATTCATCATGTTACCCTGCTTAAGAGGCATCGGTGACAAGGTGTACTAGCCTTTCATGTGCCACGAGGAAAAAAGGGAGAGGCTGTCAATGGAAAGCCGTGACAACACTTTCTTGTCACTTAGTATTTTTATTTGAGACCCGGCGAAAAATCCCTCAGATGTGTTTGTATCCTTTATCACGCTGCCCTTGTTTTCCTGTGTTTGCTTCCCCCTTGGGGGAGGAATAACTTTTCATTTCAAAGCAGAATCAGAGAAGATCTGGTAGCTGTCAGTCAAAGTGAGTGGATGGAGCAGTGGGCAGGAGTTGAGTGATGGAGGTGTGGGCAGCTCTGGCCAGCTGTGTGGTGCTCATGAAGCTGATTACTCGGAGGTCAGCAATTCTGGGAAATCTTCTCATTTTCCAGATATTCAAATGTGGAACAACTATGCATATTAGGGTTTAGGAAACATGACACCAGATGGGCAAAATATTGCTTTTCCTAGTGGTGGTGAGTTCATGGCTTACAGATGAATCTTAATTCTGAGTAGTCTTTTCCATGCAAGTCCCTTCATGTTCTTTTAAGGCCTCTCTAGTTCCCACAGAACATTGTGTGTGGTTCTGCTAACCCCGACTGTTAGACAATGTCCTTATTGCTTCTATGTCCAATTTGAAGTTTTGTATTCCTCAGGAAGTTGAGTCTCCTCATTTCAGTCACAGTAACAACTGGTTGGTGCCAACACAATCCCACAGTTGGGACACAGTAGATAAGAGAACAGATAGAAGGAAGGAATAATTATTGTACTATGATGATCTCAGAGATAATTTCTATTTTTTAAATAAAAATCTGAAAAATGTCATTATGGCATAGATAATATTCAAAAGTCTTTTTAAAAATCATTTATTTACTTTTATTTAATTTGCATTAGTATTTTGCCTCCATTTTGTCTGTGTGAAGGTTGTTAGCTGCCGGGTGGGTGCTGGGAATTGAACCCAAGTCTTCTGGAAGAACAGTCATTGCTATTAACTGCTGAGTCAACTCTCCAGCCCTCCAAAGTCTTATTTGATGAAACAAACATATACTGTCATTGTCATCAGCACAATGTTCCTGTAATTGGGATTTCAGATAGCTCCCCATCAACCTACCCACTCTGTGCATCTACCAAAGGTAGACATTGCATTGTAACAAAGGAGCAAAAAAGACTCTGGCCAACTCAGAGTGATTCTTCTATCTAGATGCGCACTAGCTTTTCTTACTCTCAGATAGATGGGTCTGCACCCTAAGAAAGCTGTGAGAATGAAAGTGCCCATGTAAAGAGTCTGAAGCAGTGCCCAGGAGACTGGACAGTCTCAATAAATTCTAGATGTGACTTTATAAAGCATTTTCCTCTTTAGAAAGAGCCTTCGCCATCCTTCTGTCTCTTGACTGGCACACACATTCTGAGACAAGCCTTCTCTTCTTTTTCCCCCAAACCCAAACAGACCCAGGGAGAAAATCTGCTTGCCTAAAATCAGAGTGTCAAGCAAAATGTTTCACGTGGTTCTTTTCAAATGAACCCGTAGATTCATTTTCCTAAAAATGTCCTGTAGATCTAATATTAGACACAATCTAAATTCTCCTTATTCTGTGCAAGAAACCTAAAAATGGAAAGAAAAATCAATGCATTGAGCACTACTCAGGTATTGGTGACAGATCCCCTAAAGCTACACTCTGAATAGATGCTTGTTTCTGTATTTGACACGCAACATGCTATCCAGGTCTGAAGTATGACTCCTCACACCGTTATACTTGATTGCCTGCCCTTCTCTCCAGTCTGCTCCCACACTGGCAGGACTCCCTTGTCGGTCCACATGAGCTCTTATGTCTCAGTCACACCAGACCTTTTCCCCAATATGCTAACCTCCCCCCCCCCATTCTGGAGAGCTCTTACCCCAAATTTCTTCCAAGACTTCTTTTTCTCTTAATTCAGATCTCAGTTCAAATGTCACTGCAGACCAATCTTCTCTAAACAGCCTTTTAGATTCTGAATAAAACAGCCCCAACCTGCCACTCTCCACCATCCTAAATTCTGGGCTAGAAGGGTACTGAGGCAGGTTTACCGACATCAAGACCACTTGGTGGCTCCAGTGAGGGCTGTTGCAATGGAATGATGCAAAAAAAAAAAAAAAAAAAAAAAAAAAAAAAAAAAAAAAAAAAAAAAAAAAAAAAAAAAAAAAAAAAAAAAAAAAAAACCAGATTAGAATGCACCAAAGGGAAAATAGAAAGGATGGATGCGGAGACAGAAATTGGCCTCCACCAAGGCACTCGGAGTGCACTCCTCTTTTGTGATAGCAGAGAGCGAGGGCAGGAGGTGGACAATCGGTTCGATTGCATATTCAGTGGGAAGAGGTGAGGGAGTTCTCGCCTCATGGATTTATTGCACATATAAAGGAGAAGGCAGAAACATCTGCTGAGTCAGAGGTCAGGAAATAGTTTTGGAGGAATCAGGAATTGGAAAAGAATGGGGAGAACTGATTTATTACACGCAGTGACACTCCGTGTTGAACCAGAAAAGTGGGTAGAAAGTCAATGCTTTCAAGGCCGGTAGGGAACCTGCAGACCCCTGCACGGCCATTAACACCAGTCAGAGAGGGGTTGAGTTCACCTAGGACTGCTGATTTTTTTTAAAACGTGGGATAAAACATGGAGAGCTGGGATCTTGACTAATATGAGGTGTGGCAGCTGTTTCTAGTTCAATGCACAAGCCATAGATCTAGGAAGAATGCCTTCCTCCCTAGGCGTGGTGGTACATCCCCATCAAAGACAGGAGGAACTTCAGTTGGACATCAGTCTGGGTTATACAGTGCATCCTTATCATGGAAACAGTACAGTCTTATGTTGGAAAACAACACAAAACAAAAGGGCAAGATGGAAAACAAAGAAAACAGCACACTTCTCATTATCCTTGTCGCTTGAGTAGAAGAGAGTGTCTCTTTCCTTCACTTCTGGTTTTGAAGCATCCATGACTTTAAACGTGTCTTCAAGTGAAATACTGGGAACTGCTCAATTTGGTCCATGTCCATCCTCTACACTTCACTGTGGGCTGCACCGACGGAACAAGTCATAACTAATTCATACTTACATTGCCAATGCCTAGTTTAGTATTTTTCATATCGCAGATGCCTGATAAACGGTAAATATATGCATTATAGAAATGAATGCATCAGAGAACACTTAAACCAAGTAATTGCCACTAAGATATTTATCCATTCCGTCTTGACTAACAAAAGCAATAATCACCTTTATCCTTGACACAGATTTATAGTTTGCCCCTCCTAACAGAGCAGAGGGAGCTGAAAACTGGACGAGGTCCTGAATGAAACAAGCAGTCATGGTTTTATTTTCGTCCTCATTGTTAAGTAGATGCAATTCCTTTCCCTTGCAGAGAAATGAGAAAAAGAGGAAGGAACCAGACTAGATGGCTTTAACATTCTTCATTAGCATCCACACTGAATAAATTTCAACAACAGGAGCCTTAACACAGCCTTCTCTGTATCTGATGCACAGAAAACGAAGCCTGCCAATCTCGCAACACGTCTGGAGATGAAGAAGGTCAACATATCAGAAAATAAAATCAGTAGCAGAGATTTCAAAGAAATTTCATCCCAAGAGTTCTTCTCAATGAATACAGTGCAAGATTGAAGAATTCAATTACATGAAAAAAAGAGCCCTACTTTTTTTTCTTTTTAATACCATGCCCAGCTATTAGGTTTTTGTCATTGCTAACATGAAGGCATATTGTTAGCCATCAGGAAATCTCAACAAATTCATATATTCAAATCACAAGGGATTTGTGTGGTAGATGGATCTGAAGTCTGTTCTGCCTCCAGTTCCTCAACCAAGATTTCATTTATGCCAAAGAGAACCTTATTCTTAATCAGACACAGCAAAGTTCAACTCATTGCTGCTAATCTGTTCCACTCTTTGAGGAAAAAGCAATCTTTCCTGATCTGAGCAGCATTTGTTAGAGTGGCAGTTGGGTGCCCTCTGGCAGTGGGGGCTTATCTACAAGCATTTGGGAAACAAGCCCCTTTGACTTTAGAGCCTTGGTATGCATTCCATCTTTTATCTGGCTGGTTAAATTATTACTTGGAATTAAAATATGATTACATCATTTTCCCTGTCCTGTTTTCCCTCCTTCCCATCTACCACTGTTTTGTTCTCTCTTAAACTCAAAAAGATCTCTTTTATTTAATTGTTGTCTCTCTCTCTCGCTCTCTCTCTCTCTTTCTTCCCTAAATAGTTAGAAACAACCTGTTCAGTCCACATAATGTTACTTGTGTGTATATGGTTTCAGAGCTGGCCACTTGGTGTTGGATAAACACTTGAGGGTTCCTTCCCTGGGGAGAACTATCTTTCCTGCTCTTAGCAATTCTTAGTTGCCTGTACTTATTTGTCTAGGTGTGGAGATCTACTAAATATTTCCTCTGCTATGTATGTCATGCTATGTATGTAGCATGTATGTCAGCAACTTTGTTCAGGTTTTGGTTAGGTCATGTTCCAGAGACTTCATGAATGATGTATCTTCTCTGACGTTTCAAGAGGATCTAATCCCACAGCAGCCACCCTGGTTTCCTGTCTCTTACCATCTTACCATCTGCTATCCCATGATGTTCCCCTAGCTGTCGGTGCAGGAGTAGTGTTGTCGTTTGGGATGGATACTACATGACTATTTATCTTCTGCTGTTTGGTTGCTGTGGTTTTCTGTAATGACCTATGCTTTGATTACTGTTTTCATTTGGAAATTAAGCATGACATAGGATATATGATTGTGTGTCCAGTTGTCAAGAGGTGGACATCTGATTGATAATACCGATTGTCAACTACATTTGCAATTAACTAAAACCCAAGAAGCTGGCCATACCTGTGAGAGATTTTTTTTTCCTGGTTGGCTTACTTGAGGTGAAAAATCCTCCCTGTTTGGATCATTTGATGCCAGAAGACTCGACCTAAATCTGGGCTATACCTTCTGATGGCAGCCCAGCTAAAAGGATGTGGGCGAAGGAAGCTTTGGGCCTGCTTGCCCTCATGTTCACTGACAAGTCCATCTATCCTCTGTCAGATGCAAGGATAAGTTTCTCTGCTGAGGTGACAGTGACTCTTCTCTATGGGTGTAAGGATAAATATTTTAAATGGTGTCAGGCATTACGCTGGTTTAGTAGAGTGTCAGTTTTAGGTTCTCCTACCACTTCATGGCCTCGCTAGTGGAGACCACACAGCCACCCGTGAAGGAGTTAAAGCAGAGTCTTCCAGGCTGAACAATGAGAGGACCCCTCCACATTACCATGCCCGTACATATTCAACAGCCTGCTTTACATATGCTTGTTTATGTGTTTCCTCACACGGAATGGAATGTTAAGTGCATGCGGTAAACTGCTTCTCTGAGTCATCTCCCCTGGTCACTTCTAATGCTTGCTGTCAACCGGCACTTCGGATGAGTATTCGTTCAGTGAGGAAGGAATGCAGGTGAGCCATGACTAGCTTCATGTTTCTACTGGTTGTGGTCATGCACACTGCGATCTACTGGACATGGTCTGCCTTTGGAGTCCAAAGCCTGCTCTGAGAGTACTTTTGCCTGACATAAGTTTCTGGGTGCAAAGAGGAAATGCTAAAATTTACCCCTAAAAGGAGCCAAGAGAGTAAAAATGATTTAATAAGAAAATACAAAATTAAAACCTGGAACTCTCTGAATGTGATAATAACAGGTGACACCTATATTTGTGGTAGTCTGTCAGCTCTTGTCTTTAGAATCGCAAGAGCTAGGTGCTTCTGTTTTCCTGACTCTGCAAAGAGAGGAACTTAAACGAGGGACAGAGCAAGCTAACTCAGCAAAGGAGTGGAAGTGGAATTCAGTGTTACTTGGCTTGCCTCCAAATCCCATATTCATTATCCTATAATAATAATTGCCTTTGATTACGCTTGCATAGGAGAGCTGCTACCATCATATATAAATGCTCATCTGCTTGCCTTTGCTCCTCTTCTGGAAAACCCGGTTTCTAAAAACTCATAGCATAGGGTGGTCATGAATTTTCTCTAAGGCCTGCTCTTGGAATCCCTTCTCTTTTATTGGATTCAGACTATACTTTCTGGAGAGAAGAGAAATATGATAGCCTCCTTGTTTATTATTGTCCAGATTCTGACACGTTAACACACACTAATTACCCTCATTTGAGCCGCCATTATCTTGGCTTAGGACCCTCAAATGATTCTATTACCTCCTAATCTGTCTCTCTTTTGGTGGGGAGTGGGCTACAGTAGAGGGCCCTCACCCTGTAGTCTAGGTTAGCCTTGCACTGATGGCCAACCTCCTGCTTCAGCCTCCTGAGTACTGAGAAGAGGCAAGCCACCAGGTCCAGGTTCTTCCTCTCCTGCTTGTCTCTCACCTCACAGCCCCCATCTATTATCCGCACATTGTCAACATGATCTACCTCCAGCTCTGATCATCCCGTGCCATGACCCTCTTCCTTGCTGCTTGCAGGTGGGTCTAAGTTACTTAGCAGATTAGACATTCAATTGTAAGATAGACTCTCTCAGTCAAGGGATGTTCTACAAGACACCCCCCCCCCAACCGGCAACGCCATCAAAACAAACAAACAAACAAGAAAAATGTAAAAACTGTTACAACCAACATGAGAATGAGGAGACTTGATGATGAAATGTGGTGGGGTGTCTTAGATGAGATCCTGGGGCAGAAAACAAAGGAATTAGATAAAAGCCAAAGAAAGCCAAGTAATGTATTGATATTGATTAGCAATAATGCATCAGTATGATTTCATTGTGACAGATAGCAAATAAATGAAAAATATTAATGCTGGGGGAAAATCGGGCTTAGGTTAGATGGGAATTCTATAATCTTTGCCATTTTTAGTTAATATGGAATTGCTATAAAGTAAAAAAGTTTTTTGAAAACAAGTTTTTGAAAACCATTTCTTGCCAGGCATCCCGTGGCGTTCTCTTCACTCCTTGGCTAATTTAATTCTCACAACAACAGACGAGAACGTTGAATCTCAGGGACATTAAGAGATTTGCCTAAGGTCACACAGTTAATATGTCTCAGAAGCAGGATTCAGACCCAAGAGAACTTTCTATCAAGTCTGAGATCACGTGAAGACATCAGGCTAGAGCTCCAGGACGAGTAGGATTGTCCCTGAGGAGGTCAGGGAGAGAGAGGTGGCAGGGTCCAAAGGAGGATGAAAGGGCTCATCACAGATGTTCGCGTGCTTTGATTTCTTCCAGAATGATCTAGGTGTTTCCACTAACTCCTGACCTGATTTTAATGCTTTCAGCTTTGAAATGGCCATGTTTCTTAAGCAGCTTCCTCTCTCACCATATAAAATAAGTTGTAGAACAGTACTTTGTTTTCCACTCTGCTTTTGCTAGAAAGAGGCTTCTCAGTGTGCTTCCAGCTGGGTGTGTTTAGCTTCTGAAAAGCCCTTCTCGATGGGCCAGAGTCCTTTGGAGCCTGGCATGGCTGTTGAGATTATTGGCCTTTGCACTGCTCTCCTAAGAAATAAAAGAAGAACTCGACAGCAAGACGTGGGAGAGTACAGCCATGCTCGGCTCCTTCGCATTTCTCTTCTGAAGCATGGAAGGCGTGTTTAAAAGAAATATTTAGAAATGGAACTTTGTAATGAAAAAAAAAATTGGTTTCCCAGCCACTTCTATTCTCCTGTAGACCTGTGACGTTTTCTCAGTAGATATTAATGTTGCCCCAACCTTCTGGATATTTTAGCATAAATCTTTCTACATGTAGTAAAGTGAACTAGTCAAGTCTCCACACACACGTTTAGCTCAAGGTTTCATTCCCAGCATAAATACACTGAGAAGGAGTCTGACGTGTGTGTGTGTGTGTGTGTGTGTGTGTGTGTGTGTGTGTGTGTGTGTGTAGAAAAAGAATAAACCCATCTGAATTACCATGTTAGGCATCACCAGTGGTCATGTTTTCTTGCCTTTGGCCTAAGGAACTTTGACTGCCAATTGAAGCAGCCTAGAAAGATATCTCAGTTGAGAGGTTTCCCAGATCATACTGGTCTCTGGACTTGTCTGTGTTTGATAGTCCTGATTGCTCACTGATGTAGTATGGTACAGTACATCTTAGGTGGTGCCGTTCTCTGTGTAGGTGGCCCTGTACTGTACAAGGAGACATTGACCTGTGAATGAGGTGAGAACTATGTTCCCCTATGGTTTCTGTCTCACTTTCAGCCAAGTCCCTGCCAGACTTCCCTCAGTGATGCACTTTGACTTGTAAGACTAAATACACAGCTATTTGCTCTGGGTCATGGGTTTTCAAATCACAGCCATGAAAGGAATCTAGAAAAGAGGACAAACTCGGCAGGCCTGTTTTGCCATCACTCATCTCCCCACAGCACTTCCATTGTAACCAGCTGCTGAGATGGCCTATGCCAGACTCCACAGCACTTCCCACATACCCATCCTCATTTTCTCAGTCTCTTCTCTCTACATCGCTCTGATGCCTCCCTGGCTACCCAGGTAGGAAACGCCATCATCATCTTAGCCCCATTTCTCTAGTCAAAGGCTGGTTTCTGCAGATTTCCTGTTCTCTCAAACTCCCCCTCTCTCTTCTAGACCATTGCTTCCACCACACAAGCCTTCATTATTTCTCACGATCTTCTCAATGATTTCCTAATGACCCTCCTTACCTCCAGTCTCTTTATTGTGGGATAATCTGTTTGTACACTGTGAGATGTGTCTTTGCCAAGGCTCCTTCTGATTGGTTTAATGAGTTGAATGAACAATAGCTAGGCAGGGAAACTCAGGTGGGTCTTCCGGGCAGAGAGAGAAGAAAGGGAGATGAACCTAGGCCTGGGAGAGGCACCAGAGGACACAGAGAGAAAACGGGAGGTACAAGATGGAAGAGAGGTAAAAAGCTACTGGGCAAAATGTAGATTAATATAAATGGGTTAATTTAAGCTATAAGAGCTAGTAGGACAGGTCTAAGCTATAGGCTGAGCTTCAATAATTAATAAGAAGTCTCTTTGTCAATTTTTTTTTTTTTTTTTGCGAGCTGGCAGCCCAAAGAGAAATCTGTCTACAGTCTCTGTCTTCTGTTACCATCATCCATTCTTCTACTGGTTTTATTTTCCTAAAGTGAAGCTTTAGTCAGATAACCCCACTGATAAAAAAAAAAAAATCTTACATGGCTCCTTATTGCTTCCAGGATAAATGCCAAAGTCCTTAGCCCGGCATTCAGGGCCCTTCACCATCTGGCCCTAAACAACCTTCCCAAGTTTACTACCTATTACCACTCTCCATGAATTTGTTATGCCAGCCAAGTCTGTTAGCTCATTCCTTCAGGAATGGACCTGCCATCTCTGCCTATGTCAGTCTCTCCTGCTCTCGTGGACATATTCACCCTTCTTCTGACATTGAAGATAATGCCCTACTTTCCAGAAGCTATTTCTGGCCACTTAACACCACCCAGTTATGTATTCTGTTAATTTTGTCAGGTTTTGTCATCACCTCAATACATATTCTGTTTCTACCCCAAATGGCATAATTAGAGATCACGTAATCAGAAATAGGTGGAAATGCTTAACAGTCTTTCTTAGGAGGTCTTTATTAGACGCCAACAGTCTTCACTAGGAAGGGAGGGTGTGGGGCTGGGTTGTGAGTGGAGTCTGAGTTCCTATTCACCATGCATTCAGAACTATCCTGTTCCCCAGATGCACTGGGGTCTTCTCTGAGGGTGGGCTTCTTTATTAGGTAGCTGGGCCATCACACTTACCGAGATACCACCACTAGTTCCCACATGTGTCCAGATAAATCTCTGTTTCTGTGATGAATTTTCTAAGTTGTCCTAAGTGTGAGGAAGCTTTTCACTTCCTTTTCTTTCTCCCTTCCCTATGAAGATGCCCCATCCGCTTCCAGGTACCAGTGTACCTCATCTGTGAATTGGACATCAACGGACTTCTACTACAGTAAGTCAAAGACCTAGTAAGTATAAGAAGCACCTGAGGAAGTGGTCACTGTGTGAGTCCTGAGTCCTAGCCCCGAGAGTAGGAAACAGCAGGTGCAGACTGGCCCATGAATATGTATTTTTATTTTTTTGCCTTTTATTTAAAACGGATTCTTTTCTCATACAATATACCCTGATTATAGTTTCCCCTCCCTCCGCTTCTCCCAGTTCCTCCCTTGTTCCCCTCCTCCCTTCCTCTCCAGATCGACTCCCTTTCAGTCTCTCATGACAAAAGCACAGGCTTCCAAGAGATAAAAACCAAGCATGGCAAAATAAAATAATGTAAGATAAAGCAAGCAAAGACTATCATATAGAAGTTGGACATAGCAACCGAACAGGGGGGAAGAGTCCCTAGAACATGCAAGAGCAGTTGAGGCATGGAGCTCGTGAGAGTAGCTAACCAATGTCTGATTTGACTTAAAGCACACTCTAAAAGAAGGAATCCATACCCAATACTGCTTGGGTAATCAAGAACCAGGAACTAGATAGCACAGAGACCTAGTGTAAAACCAAACACTGCTGATCTTAGGAAAGAAGTATGAGTAAACAATGCCTATGAAGGTATATTTCTAATAAGTTCTTGGGAGACTCTGTGAAGAGACCAAGGAGCCCACTTTGAAAGCTCCTGTTTGTAGTCAGGTCCTCTGTCCTGCCCTCTTCCTAGCCTGCAGGACACTTTGCATTGCTTCCCATTTCTGAAGCTTTCTGTGAACCTTCCACCACTGCTTCAGCATCACTGAAATATGACTTCCTCTAACTTTGTGGCATAACTCTTACTCCTTTGCAGAATTAGGTCCTACGAAGGCGGAAATACCTGACTATGACATTGTTCTTGTATCCTGAGCACCCAGGATAATGCTTAATGCGGAGAAGATCCTAAAATATACTTATTGGAGGAAGGAATGGATGTGGCCAGAGGGGATGCAAGAGTTGCTGTTTCCTTGATGTATTCTTTGACTCTGTGGCTCTTGTAATAGAAAAGCTGACAACCCTGAAACAAATAGGTCTGCCTGTGGTCCACTGAAACTTTATTTACAATAATACCAATCAGGCAGCATGCTGGACTTGGCTCTCAGGCACTGAAGTTTTCTGTCTCTTTTTATATCAAATTTATCTTCCTGTCTAGATTAACAGATTGGACATTCCTTGAGTAAGTGATAGAATTTCATCAGAGTATAAATATGGATATGGTTATTTATGTCTATTTACATATGAAGGCAGACATATAAAACACATGTATGTACATATCTAGCATACATGCAACATGCATGCATGCACATGTGCACACGGACATGCATGCACACACACATACATATGCATACATATACCAAGTAACTGTGAAAAGATTATTCAGACTCTTTGACAAACTCCCTCACCTCGTTGCTAAAATCTCATTATAGGATCGTGTAGATGAAGCGCCTGGCACACAGCCCAACCTACAAACAAAGGCTTGGTAACTCTTGCTTTCCTCCATCTGTCTCCTTAAACAGGGGTTCCACCTCCTGTGCATTTGATCTGTGCCGTCAAAGGACCTCTGTGACACCCCGAGATGACAGAGAAGAATGTGGTTGCAGAGAAGCCATCTTAGATCTGGAGTCGGAAACCTCAGGCCCCAGTTGGGCTCTTGGCTTTCAGGACTCAGACTCTGCATCTTCTGGAGTTGACAGTTGATGCTTCTGCCAGTCTTTGTCCTCACCCCCCCCATCCACTGCTTATCCCCTCTACCTGTAGTTGAGGACCTCAGCTCATGCTCTACTGGAAGGAGAAGTCACTGCAGTCTATCGTTTTTCATGCAATTACACGAGCCCTTCCCCACTGTCTGTGCCTATGGACCTTTCTTTTCCTTCCCTTCCATGTGTATGGGTTTCCTAGGCCCCTCAAAGGCAAGCCCAACCACCTAGCTTCTGGGTACCCCCTTTCTACTTGTCAAGGATTTCATTTTTTCACACATCCCCTTTTCTTTTGAGACACTCAGTCATCCACTACACTGCTCTCTCATTTCTCCCATTTTATAGAAACAGAAACCTCTTTTGACTCATTCATCCACTACTGAGTCAATGCTCCATATCGCCACAAGTCTTTCAGCTCCATGGCTTTTGTCTCTACACTCTTACTTCATTTGCTTGATTTTTTTTCAGATAGCAGAAGTAAAAAAGAACACAAATATAAAGAGACAGACATTCAGATGCCTACCTTCAGAGCCGCAGTGGCAATAATGTGTATTTAGCTTCAAGATTTTCAACGTAAAGCCAGATAGGCACACTGCAGTTCCCACTCAAGCCTGAAACCATCCCAAGCTGCTTTGTGCCTTCCTTGTTGCCAAATCCACAGAATGCCTCTCTTGTCTCATTTCCTCTCCCAGAAGAATTCCAAGGTCAGTCATGGCCTCCTTCCTCAATGCCTGTCTAATCTCATTCTGTTCAATCCTACTTCCTTCAAAGAGGCCACTCACGAATACTTTACATAAAATAATGCCACTCTATGAGGTTGGTCCTAGTGAAGACTCCTAGTAATGGAGGATACGGAGCCCAAATCAGTCATCTTCTGTACCAGGGTAGGCTTCCAGAGTTGGGACCAGGACACCAACACAGCAACAAAATCTATAACCCACAAACTCACTTGCAAGATGTACTGGGGCAATGATGGCTCAGAGCTTGTGGAAGTGACCAACCAATGGCTGTCCTAACCTGGGGACCACACCATGAGAGGGAGAACCTAGAGCTAACATTGCCTGGATGGCCAGGATTGGGAAGTTGGATGGTTCAGAGACCCACGGTAGAACCAAACCCGACTGACGGAAAAATAAAAGTTAATGAAATGATTCCTAATGATATTGTGCCATAGTCATAGAATCGGTGCCTTTCCCTGTCATCTTCTGAGATGTTTCCTCCAGCAACAGATGGAAGCAGATACAGAGACTCACAGTCAAAATTAGGGAGAGCTTAGGGAACGCTGCAGAAGCAAGGGAAGAGGAGTTGTAGGAGCCAGAGGGGTCAAGGATACCACAAGAACATCCCATTGCCATTGTTCTTGGGGTCTCAGTAGTCCTCATTGTCCGCTATGTTCAGCGAGACCTGTTTTAACCCAGGCTTTTTCAGACCCAGGCCAGCTGGCCTTGGTGAGTTCCCGATAGAACATCCCCATTGTCTCAGTGTATGGGTGCACCACTCGAGGTCCTGAGTTCCTTGCTAGTGCTCACTATCCTTCTGCTCCTGATTTGGACCAAGAGATTTCAGTCCAGTGCTCCAATGTGGGTCTCTGTCTCTGTCTCCTTTCAACGCCTGGGTTTTTGATCCTACTGTACCTATTGGTTTCGTGGGAGCCTAGGCAGTTTCGTGGATGCTCACCTTACTAGACCTGGATGGAGGTGGGTGGTCCTTGGACTTCCCACAGGGCAGGGAACCCTGATTGCTCTTTGGGCTGACGAGGGAGGGGGACTTGATTGGGGGAGGGGGAGGGGAAGGGGAGGGGAAGAGACAGAAATCTTAAATAAATAAATAAATAAATAAATAAATAGAACATGGACCACAGAATCAACTAAGCAGGGCTCACAGGGGATCACAGAGACTGAAGCAACCACCATGGAGCCTGCATGGGGCTACATGATCCTCTGCATTTAGATTGCAGTTCTTTAGCTTGGGGTTTTTACTGGACTCCTGACAATGGAAGTGGGGTTGTCTCTGGCTCCTTTGCCTGCTCATGGGGCCTTTTCCCTCCTACTGGGATGCCCTGTCCAGTCTTCATGTGAGGGTGTATGCCTTATTGCATATTGTTATACCAAGTTTGGTTTTTATTACAGAGCGGCCTGCCTACTCTTTGCTGAAGGGAAAAGGAGGAGCAGTGGATCTGGGGGAAAGGGTAGGTGGGGAAAAGCTGGGATGAGGTGAGGCTATGGATGGGATGTTTTGTATGATTTGAGAGAAGAATAAATAAATGTGATGAAATATATAAAAAACAACGTCACCAGCAAAACTGCTTAGTTGCTCCATGTTAAATCACCCCATTTCTGTCACAGACACAATTTCAATAAATTTTCCTTTGTTATTAATTTTCTTGTTTAGTTTTCGGAGTTTATGATGGGTAACCTTATTATATTCATCCTCTTCTCTAAAACATGGTATGATGTTTAGCATTTAGTAGAAATTCAATATATATTTGGTGAATGGACTCCCACCTCCTACCTCTCCCCTCTATCTCTGTTCTTTTATCCTTTGTGTTTGGAGTGTCTCCCTTCTCCTTGACCATTTGGTAAAGCTCATGTGTGCATGGATCCCCTCTCTGTAGAAACTTCATGTTGTTCTATTCTAGAATTGGTTATTCACTTGCATTATAATATGATTAATAATAATAGCAGTTAATTTTAAAAATGATTTTTTAAAATTTCATGCATATGGATATTTTATCTGCATATATGTTTGCATGCCATGTTCATGCCTAGTGCCCATGGAGTTTAGAAGAAGGTATCAGTTTCTCTGGAACTGGACTTAGGGGTATTATGAATCGTGATATGGATGCTAGGAACCTTGACTCCTTTGTGACAGCAATAAATGCTCGAAACTGAGGGACCCAGGGCAGTCTGGCCACACATAATGGGATCCAGGACACACAGCTGCCATAGCAGGCAGCACCGGGTTCCGGAAACAGCCATAAACTGGCATCAACCAGGAACAGACCATCCAAAGGAATGTACTAACCATTGTAGATAGGATCATCTGCCAGCACACACCCACCACTTTTCACCAGGACACCCCTAGACTAATGTCAGCCAATCAGGGGTCCGGAACCTTAGAAATCCCTCACCCCTACCTTTGCTACTATAAAAACCCAACCTCAAATGAGCTCGAGGCTCTCCAATCACTCCAATAAGTTGGATACATGGAGAATCTGAGTTTGCAAACTTGTGTAAGAAAGGCTCTTTGCTTTTACATTCAAGACGGCCTCCTAGTTGGATTTGCAGGGACTCTGTGATCTGGGCATAACAAAAACCATTGAGCCGCCTCTCCAGTCTAAATTGTTGACATTTTAATGTGTGCTTTATGCTGTGTACAGTGTCAAGTATCTTTTTAAAAATTGACTAACTCAACTTATGCACACAGGAGTTAGATGTTATGTTCTGTTTTATAAATAGCTTTCGAGGTTTTAAATAGCGTGTCCAGGGTCACAAAATAAAGTGCAAGTTGGAATTCAAATCCAACTGTAATTGTAAGATTTGTGATCTTTAGGATGGAGCTGTATCCTTTGTGTCTTCCCCTCCCAACTTTCTGGAAGGCCAGGAATATTTATATAGCTCTTCTACCACCAGGGGTTAGTCCCCTCCTAGATTCAAAACTGGTGATGAAGAAATATCCATGAAACAAGTCAATCTGCCACTCACAAGTTTACCTAAACACTTTATCACTCAGCTAAAGAGTATTTTCAGACAACCAGGAAAAGAACGATGGAAAGAAATTGGGCACACGAATTAGCTAACAAGGATAAGGTAGGTTGTAGAGTCCCAGACTTGATGTTTTTCATACTAAAGACAATGCTAAGGTCACTGCCAAAGAAGACAGACATTATGTAATTAGGGGAGGCGGTGCCAGCAATGACTCCAGAAGCTGCTTAGGAACTGAAACATGCCGGTGTTTGCTCATGTCCCTGCTCACACAAACAAAAGGCCCACATCTTGGAAACTGTTTTGCTTTGTTTGTTTGCAAAAGCTCAAGTTGGTCTCCATTTGGCAGCCAGTGGCACAGCCATGCTGGAAGCCTCTCCCGGACCCCAGCGTCAGCTGGGGACTGTTGAAAGCAAACGGGAAGGTAACTGAGATGCAGGGTGCAGATCTGAGGGGCACATCATTAGGACGGACATCAGGAGACAATGGAATCTTCAGACTTCTGTCTGTTGGGCTGTGAGCCATTTCTACAGACGAAGCAAACTGGAGCTCTCAATAGGGATGTTCTGGGAAGAACTTCAAGGGCAGCCTGGATCAGGTCTCTATGTGTCATTTCTGCAAGGCCAGCACGGATTAGGGCATTGTCTGTCATTTCTTCTTTTGTTTTTGGTTTTGTTTTTGTTTGTTTGTTTTTCTGTTTTGTTTTTAGAGACAGTGTTTCTTTGTGTAGTTTTGGAGCCTGTCCTGGCACTAGATCAGGCTGGCCTCGAGCTCACAAAGATCAGCCTGTCTCTGCCTCCCGAGTGCTGGGATTAAAGCCATGTGCCACCACCAACTGGCTGTCTGCCATATCTGCAAGGCCAGCAAGGATCAGAGCGATGCTGCTATTTCTGCAAGACCACCATGGATCAGGACTCTTTCCGTCATTTCCATGTTAGGCTTATATTATATAGCCTCCTTTGCTCCTGACAGAAAAATTGGTGCTCCCATTAAAAGAGGAGAAAACTGAGGCTCACAGGCGTACCTGTCATAACAGCACTGGTTTACTGATGGTAAAGTTCGGCCTTTTTAGTTTGCACTCCTACTGTCCATGGAGGACTTAGGCTTCCTGTGTGCTCCCCTTTGTTATTCATGGCCCTCAGGCAGCCTGTGGTCCAGAACTTTCCTTTTCCTGACTAGCTCTTCCTCTAAATCCTGTATATTCCCCTTCATCCCTCCTTTCATGTCCTTGTCCAATGTCACCTTCTCAGTGAGGCCCTTCCCCAAAGCCTCAAACCTTAGCCCCCCCCACCTACCTTCTTTTTTTGGTTTTTCTCCATCTAACGTGATACTATCTACCACAATATAGATCTGTATTGCACTTTAAGGGCAACATAGTTTAGTTTTCCCTTGATAAATTAATTTGTATATATCAGAAACAAACAACATCTTGAAATATGCATGTGCAATTGATAAGTTGGGGTAATTAAAATATCCATTACCTCATGTTTTATTTACAGTGGGAACAACAACTTGACAGTGACTGTAAGAGGTGGCTTAGAATTCCCATGAAATACTGCAGGGAGGAAAAGATAACGCAGTGCGGTCACCATCGCGGTCCTGCTCGCCTCCTTGGAACCAGAGATATGGTTAGTTATCAAACCTCAGAGAACTCTATACAATTGGAAGGAAGTTATTTGTACCAACAGAACCTTAAAAGTAATCTCAGTCATTGGTGTGTGTGTGTGTGTGTGTGTGTGTGTGTGTGTGGTGTCCTAATAGCAAGTGTAGTCACCTTCTTCTAGAAGTCCCAGAGAACTGGATACTCAGCTTCTTGGCTGTTGGGAATTCTTTCCCCAAGATGCCATGTCACACAAGCACAGATGAAAGAGACAACTGAGCACAACTCTTTGTTCTTTTGCTTTTTTTTCCTTCAGCTGATGTGCAAGGGTCTATGGGAGACTTTGAACTAAGGCTCTGAGATGCAGAAGTGATCAGGAGGACATGGTCCCCACCTTCATGGTATTTCTCATGGAGTTCAAGATATCTCCATGGTTCCTGAAATGATGAGTCTGGCTTCCCCACAATAGATTGTTTTTAGACCAGAAGTCTTTCTTTCCATCCATTCCCACCGTCCTTCTAATCAGCCAACCATCCATTAGGGTTTCACTCAGCACAGCATGCCATGTTCTGTGACTAAGTGCTAGGGGTTAGAGCTGAATGTATAAGATATTTCACTTAGCTCACCTTCTCTAAAAAATGCTGAGGCCGAGCCTGTAACTTGTGTTTGATCCCCATGACCCGCTGATTTCTGCAAGTTGTTTTTGACTTCCATTGCATATACCCAACCACGACCTCACAGAAGCAGACACCCACACAGCCATACACATAGAGACAGAGATGCATACACACAGAGAGAGAGAGACACACACACAGACATAGATGCACACACACAAACACACATACACACACAGAGAGACATGCACACACAGAGTAAATAAATAAATGCGATACAAATATATCTTACTGACAAGGAGTCTGTCTACTCTATCAAGAATATAAGAAGGAAAGACCCACACAGCGAATGCATGTATTTAAGAACCGCAGTTTATACCGTGTGGGATGGAGGCTGGTGGGACACACGGAAGAGAAATACAGGAGGCTTCAGGGAAACACTTGAAGCCAGACATGGGAATTGATGACGAAAGCTATTCTTTAAGTCCAAATGCTGTTAGTCTTGAACCAGAAGATGATTTTAAAACCTAAGGTTCTTTAAAGGGGGCGGGGCGGGGGGGGGGGATAAGGTATGCTACTCAGAAAAAGGAGGGGAAATTTATATAGAAGATATAACAAAGATATAAGGCAGGGTGGGTCCCCCACCTCACAAGTACGGGGCACATATTCACACCCCACAAGTCAACTGTCATTTCAACTTCCCTAAAGCCGACCTTTCACTCCATGGTCCTTTAATCACCAATGACAGCCACAGCCTCCACAGTGACAAGCAGAGAACAATGAAGCCATATTACTCTGATCTTGTCATCCGAATGCCAGAAAACTTCTAAGGTCCAGCTGCCAAGTTCCTGGAGAATGAGGTTCACACTCCCCGCCAGAGTTCTCAGTGTTTCTCACAGAGCCTCTTCTTCTTACAACCTCCCCTACTGTTCCTTCCAGGCAGCTGGCTTATCAAGTGCCACCCTGGACAGGTCACACTGCTGTGAAGACCAGCTGACTTCTATTTTCTTGCTTCCAGTCTTGCTCACTGAAGACCTTTTTTTACCAGATCACTCCTCATACCACCTTGGGTATACTGGGGAAATGCTACCCCCAGCTCAGCTCAGACACACACACACACACACACACACACACACACACACACACACGTGGTGACTGAGATCCCTACCTAATGGCATGCTGTGGTACTAACAAGGTGGGTGAGAAGGGCTGTTACTCCAGGAGCTCAGAGCCTGTGCCAAAGGCAGGGGAGATGGTGGCACGGAGGGAGCCAGTGTGGTGAGTTACTTCTCTGGTTTTCCCAGTCAATCAAAAGTCGCCCTTAGTTCCAAAGCCACGTGGTCAGATGCAGGTTAGGTAACACTAATGTTTCGCTTGGTTGTGTGCTCACCATTTGTACTTGTATCCGTTATCATACCAAGAACTTCGCTTTTTTTTTTTTTTTCTGCCCATTTCTGCACGGAGCAAAGGTGCTGGTTTTGCCAGCTCTGTTTACCGCTTTTCACTATGACTTCCCCACAGCAGAAACCTGCAGTGTTTGCTGAGTGCTGGGGAATTGAAATGGGGAGAGAGAGAAGGTGAAAGGTGGGAGGAAGGAAAAGTCATCAGGCCACAGTGGCCTCATTAATTTCGGTCTGAGTGCTTTAGACCCTACTGTTTCCTCCAGGTTACTAAAGCAAATTTATCTGAGCAAACAAGCTTGCATATTTGCATTGCTTTGAACCCTAATTTGACATGCAAATAAGCCACTAACTAGACCAGGCTTCAGTGGTGGTGTTTAAACAGAAATCCCCACAGCTCTGGGGAGACCATGCACACGGGGAAGCTAGAGCTGGCCAGCATGGCTAACAATGACAACCAGGACACCTAAGGAGTCCCGTGGGTCTCCTTCTCAGACATTTGCTTCCTGTTGTTTCAGAGCCTGTCCCCCCCCATCCCCCAGGCTCAGATTATGTGAGCTACAGACAACTTGAAAGGGTTCAGGATCCTTGGTCAACTTTCCCCAGCCCCTTAGCTAGAACCCCACCACCACTAGTGACTTCCGGTTTTCATTGTCACACTTTTAGTAACAAAGAACTCAGTGCTTTCCAAGTGTGCTCCCGTAGAACACGAGACAAATTCTACTCGTCATCTGCTCCCCACTTAGCGCCAAACCAAACCCCATTGCCGTCGTCCATGAGGCAGCTCAGCAAACACTTGAGTACATCACGTGGTATGCTTCCATTGACAAACACTGTGGTCATTTACCATCTTCACGCATTACGGCTTCCCTACTCTTATACTGTCAGTGAGGTCAGATTTCACTCAAATCTCTAGGCCCACTTTGGCATCATGACTTGCTGGCTACTCCCTGTCAAACAGGCAGGTTTTCACCTTATTCAGGGCCCCACTCAAATGCTAGTCCTTCAGAGAAGCCTGGGTGAGTATACTAACTGGAACAGAACCACCCCTACAACCCGCCCTGCACCCTCCACTGCAGCCTCCACTGCACCCTCCGCTGCACCCTCCGCTGCACCCTCCATTGCACCCTCCGCTGTACCCTCCGCTGCACCCTCCGCTGCACCCTCCGCTGCACCCTCCGCTGCACCCTCCGCTGTACCCTCCGCTGCACCCTCCGCTGCACCCTCCGCTGCACCCTCCCAGACTCTACCCTCTTGTCAACCTGTTGTTCATCATTTTAAAAACAGGATTCACGACTCGCCCAAACCGTCTGCTGTAATAAAGTATTTGGTTCCATTTCTCCGGTGTTTGATAGCTGACAGCATTTTGAGTCTTCGCTCACCCTTCTGCCTCACATCTGCAAAAGTTGATAAGGAGATCCCAGTGCACCTTTCTTTGGCAGCTGGGCAAGGTGCACACCTGGTCAGCTCTAACTCTGTACGAATCCCTACCACACGACTAACAGAAACTCCAAATCAGCCTGCCAGAAAGATTTAGAAGGGAAGTGATCAACCTTTGAATGTCTTAATGGGGAAGGCATGGCATCTGTTAAATCTCTGGCTCGGCTTTTGAGGAGAAGCCTGTCTTTTTCTGAACAATGTCGCTAGGAATTGATGCACTTACATATTTAGTGGCTATGGGCATCTTTCAGTTCTGTGAAATACAGGTTCTGAGTTCCCATTACAAAAGCCACAGAAACAAATGCCAGCACCCCCTCTTCCAGTCCTAGCAAATAAGGGATCAGTAATTTGAGCACTTCTTTCTGTTCATCCCTTTTGACCTCACACTGGCTGTGTGGCCATATATCTCCAGTTTGCAGATAAGGAAACAGTCACAGGGAGGAAAGAGTTTGTCTAGGACTACAGGGCATGTAGCAGAATGGAGATTGGCCTGCAGGTGGAAGGTCCCAGCTTACACTCCAGAACTGGCTGCTGCTCTGCCCTGACTGTAGGAAGTCACGGCCATGACCTATAACCTATATGGCCTATAACGAACTCATCCAGTTCTCCCTCAGCTACCAAGTGAAGGCTTGACCCCCATTAGCAGATGAGAAAACTGTAACCTCAAAGAGATGGGAGACTCCCTAAACATGGCACAGGCGCTCAAAGCTCCAGGAGGGCTTTGAAAGCACAAGACTGGGAACACAGACAACGATTACCTGTGCTAAGAAACAAGTTATCTAGGCAGCTAGTTTGATAACTAATGGGAGAATCTGGGGAAATTGCCCGAATCCTATCTCCGACTGCACATTAATAAGAAATAAGGATCCTTATAATTAACACTTAGTTGTTCAAAGAATAAAATCCCCCTGGCAATTCCATTGATGTGAGGGAATTGCTTTTCACACACACACACACACACACACACACACACACACACACACACACACACACACAAATATATATTTTTCTTTTACAGTAAAAGTGATATATGTTAATTACAGGAAAACTGAGAAAACTAACAATGCCTGGAAAAACTCATGTTCTCAGCATCCAGCTAAAACCCCCATAACGGACATTTTTGCGCAGGTGGAATTGGGTGAAAGACTAGGTCTCAGAGGCATTTCTTGGTTTTAGGTTACCTTTGTGATTCTACCTTGTGGGTGAATCAGGTGACTTGGATAGCAGCAAGTCACTTGACCTCGTTGAGACTTGGGTCTTTGAGGGTGATTACTGCGTGGAATAGGCCCCATGACCTTGTGACTTCTGAGAGTTTCTAAGCAAACACCTGGGAGAGCACTCAGCTTGTAGCCGGAGCCATAGCATAACTGCTCATCTTCCTGTCCCAAGTCCTTTTCCCTGACTCTGAGGACCACACTCCCATCAGTGAGTGCAGATAGGGAACGCTTCTGCTCTCTTATGGTGGTCATGCTCACAGAAGACTCTACGGTTTTAACCCTAAGATATCCCCTAATTGTTTAAGGAGTAATTAGTGTGTCAGACAGGAAGATCTGTGTTCATCACACTGGTCTCAGTCCTTTCCCCAGGAAAAATCAAAGGGCGATTTGTTCTCCTCACAGGTGGCTCTTGTTTACAAGGGGGCAAAAGTAGATGTTATGCCAAAATGCATTTCTAGGATTAATTTTTTTATAAAGAAAAGGATAATAAGACTCAGGATATTATTTGGGAAAATGTGTCTTAGATTTCTGACAGTTGGAAGAAGACAGTAGATTTTCTTGATAAACATAGTGTTTATCTGTATACACTAAGGAAACAAAACCAAAGTGAATTCATCTCTCTAAATGAAGAGTTAACAGAAGGAAGAATGATTTGGGCACATTATGCTGTGCTAGAACAATGCTCAGAAAAGGATGCCCAGCGATGCTGGAGAGCCTCATCCTGTGTGGGTCTTTGGGATGAGGAATTTTTCCAATATTTCCATACATGTAGATAGCATACTCTGATTTATTCCCTTTCTTTATTACCCCTGTTTTTTTTTCTCCCTGTCCCTGTTGTCTTCCATTTTACTTGGGCTGAGTTCTGACAGGAGTCACCCAGCAGGGAGAAGAAAGCAGAGGGAAGACCACGCAGGCAGAAGAGACACTGGGAAAATACGTGCACTTGACGCATGAAGCTGTCCTCGAGAAACAAGAAGTAACACGATCATTTAGTAGGCTCGAGTGAATAATGGGTGCTAACATCCACTGAGGACTAACCATGTGCAATAAACTGCTCTAAGCATGGAATTCATTATACAGACACACGGGGACTCAAGAGCTAAGGGCAGAAATAAGTCTCAGAAATGAAAAAGAATCAGGCAGTCAGGGCTACCATCGGAATGCCTTTCTCCCTCTCTATCTACAGACAAGCGTATGCTGCTTCTCAGCGCCATACAATAGAATGGCTTCAGCATCTTCTGAGTTTGCAGGTTCCCAAATGTCTAGGGAGGGGATTGACTGGGTGTATTCATTACCCTTGGTTGCTGTGATAAATCGCTTTGATCTGAACTGGCTCGCAGAAGAAAGTTTATTTGGGCTTACAATTCCAGAGGGAGAATCTATCATGGCAGGTAAGGCATGAAAGCAGGTGGGCATGGTGGCAGGAAGCTGAAAGATCAAATTTTTCATTACATGTAGGAGGGGGGTGGGGAGAGAAGGGGGGCAAGGCCTTAAATTCTCATAGCCCAGTCCTCATGTGTAGTGATATTGCATTTGTATTTTAATAGATAAAACTTGCCTGAGGTTCAGAGAGTAAAACAGCCATACTGATCATCCTTACAGACCTGGCAGTGGTGACACACACCTTTAATCCTAGTATCCACTATGACACACACATTTAATCCCAGTAGCCACACTAGTTTGCCATAGAAACCAGGTGGTAGTGGTCCACACCTTTAATTCCAGGCTTAGAGAGGAAAATAAGATGAGAGGAGACAGTTCTCACACACAGTCTCATTCTGAGATTCCTGGAGGCAGGGTGGCCATTTTGGACGGAGGTAGAGTTAAGAGCCAGTGGCGGACTGTTTGGCTTTTCTGACTTTCAGGTTGAACCCCAACTTCTGTGTCTGGGATTTTATTAATCATGCTATAACCCATGCTGTATTTCCTCCAGCAAGACTCCACCTCCTAAAAGTTTCACAACCTCCCCAGATGCTACCAGCTGGGGCCAAAAGTTTAAATATGTGCGCCTACGGAAGGCATGTCTTATTCAAATCACTATATTAGTCCAAATTAGGTAAACAAATGGTAACCCGAGAAACAAAGCCAATTTTAAGAAGAGGTTGATCCGCCTGTGAGCCTGCTCATGGGAATGGTACAACCTCCTAAAACAGGAGCAATGCCTGTAAAGACAACTCTACTGGCCTGGTTCGGGTAGATAATTGGTGATCAGTCCCTGAGGAGACGGTAGTTGTGGTCATGAAGTGTTTTATCTGGCAAGTTAAAGTACTTTTATAGCTATGAGCAGGCTTTAAAGGATCTGAAGTAGGGAGCGACTCTATGACCAAATCTTCTTTTTAGGAAAATCTCTTCTTTTTAGAGGCTTTCAAGTAAACTTAATGCTCCACTTAAGGATGCATTTGTCTTCATTCTCTTTCCAAACACCAGTTCAAAGCGAGAGCGAGAGGATATATAGAGAAACAAATTCAACAAGAGAAGAGGAAGCAGCCGGAAGGAATATGACCAAGATTCTGGAAGATGGATTAGTAGCAGGCTAGTAAGGGAGAAGCCAAATGGTCATCATCTTCCAGGGGGATGTTGGAGTGAGCAGGTTCTGCGGAGGAGTCCTAGAATGGGATGGGATTTGAAGACCCTGGGACCCAAGAATGGCAAGCATGAAACTAGAAATAATAATAACAGTGGAAATAATAATATAATATATTATATAAGTAAATAGTAATTATAATAGATAAATTCAAAGGCTTGGATAATATTGCATATAGAATACTCAGCCAGAGGCCCACCCTTTCTTGCATAGTCAAGTGGAAGCACACACTTTACCCACGGCCCAGTGCCCATCCGCATTATTCTCTGTGTAGGGACACCAGGCACAGAGGGGCAGTGAAAAAAAGAGTGAGGAAAACAGCTAACAACACAGAATCAAGTGGAATCCGGATCTAAAAGTATTAGACCCCCATCTCTCACTCTTATGCCCTGTCTTACCAAAGCACTTCAAACTAAACAGCTACCTTTTTCTAAGCAACAGAGCAGCACCTCTTTTTTGTTTTGTTCTTTCTTTCTTTGTTTTTGTATTAATTAAATCACTGCTTGGCCTGTTAGCTCTAGCTTCTTATTAGTTAGGTCTTACATCCTAAACTAGCCCATCTCCAATAATCTGTGTATCACCACATGGCTGTGGCTTACCAGCAAGTTTCCAGCTCATCTGTTCCCAGTGGTGGCTACACAGCATGTTCCTGACTCCACTTTCTTTCTCCCAGCGTTCAGTATAGTTTCTTCCCTCCCCCCTCCGCCTAGCTCTGTTCTGTCCTGCTATAAGCTTGAAGCAGTTTCTTTACTCATTAACCAATAAAAGCAACACACACACATACACACACACACACACACACACACACACACACACACACACACGGACTTCCCACATCAGTAGTGGCAACAGTGCATAATTTTAATTCCAGCACTTGAGAAGCAGAGGCAGGTGGATCTCTGAATTTGGGGCTAGCCTGGTCTACAGAGTGAGTCAAGGATACCCAGAGAAATACAGTCTTGAAAAACAAAAACAGAAAGGCCAGTCCCTAGATGCTCTGTATCTGCTCCCCACTCCTATCCCCAGAACCTGATAGGGACACACATTTGGGGGCCTACTGCACCTGACCTGTTGACTGACACTGGGGAAGAACAATCTGTGCTTTGGTGACCCTTCTAGGGGCATTCTGGTGCACACTCTAGTCTGTGAACCTCTGCTTTGGTGTGCTCAAAGAAACACTGTCACCTTCAGGCACCCAACACCAGTAGTCAGGTGTCCTACCAAAGGCTGCTGCAGGGTTCCCAAAACAAAAGAAATTCTCCTCATATTCTTACAAGCTGCTCTTTCATCAGGGCCATAGATGCAACCTAGGGACAGCCCTTGCTGTGGTATCAGCTGCCCTGTGGTGTTAGAAGCACTAATTTGGACAGGATCTGTCTGATTCTTCCTGGAAGCCCAGGTCTTTTTGGCATCCTCTGTGGGCACTTGTAAAACTATATAGCATGAATTCTAATCATTCTTTTTTTTTATTGAGCTCTAATTTTTCTCTGCTCCTCTCCCGACCTTTCCTCACCCCTTCAACCCTCTCCTAAGGTCCCCATACTGCCAATTTATTCAGGAGATCTTGTCTTTTTCTACTTCCCATGTAGATTAGATATATGTATGTCTCTCTTAGGGTCTTCATTGTTGTCTAGGTTCTTTGAGATTGTGATTTGTAGGCTTGTTTTTCTTTGCTTTATGTTTAAAAACCACTTATGAATGAGTACATGTGATAAATGTTTTTCTGTATCTGGGTCACCTCACTCAAAATGATGTCTTCTAGCTCCATCCATTTGCCTGCAAAATTTAAGATGTTGTTATTTTTTCTGCTGTGCAGTACTCCGTTCCTTTTGTAGAGGAGGAGATTGTTCCAGAGAGAATACTAATGAACACACATCAGTACACAAGAGAAAGAAGAGAAGGGTGTTATTATCAGTGGGCGAGTTGGCTCCCGAGTCAGCCTGTTCGTAAGTTTCCTCTCTTCTTCTCCAGCTGAACCTACCTACTTCTCAATCAGCTTTTAATTATTTCACAGTTGTATATTAACAAATAGCTTAAGAGTACTAGATATTAAGAAAAACCTCCAGTAAGTTCTCACCCCCACTCTAAACAGAAAATATAATAAAGGAAGGGGAGGAAATTGTGGGGACCATGAATAAAAATGCCTTTAAAAGAGTTTTAATCACACGCCTGGACAAGAAGAGCGTACATCATCAGAATAAAAACCCATACCGGTGGAAGCGGTGGAGGATAAAACTTAGGAAGCATCATGGGAAGAGAAACCAAAGGTCCAAGGTATGGCAATAAAAGGCAAAGACTGGGATATCAGAGGATCAGCTCAGGGATTGGAGGTGATACAGCAAGAGAGAGGTGGAAGAAAAGCTAGCAGGCAAAATTTCTCACAGAATTATTATAACAAGAAGGAAAGACAGGAGTTTCTAAGTTAAGAGCAGCTAAAAGTATCCAATACCAAGCTTCGGGTAATGCAGAGAGAAGGCATCCAACAAAGCACGTTACTGTGAAACTTGAGAAAAATTGGACTAAGATGCCAACCCTAGGAACTTAGACATAACACAGCACAAAACAGACCTACCGGACAAAAATCAGTCATGCACGAAGGATTCAGAAAGACCAGGGCACGGACACCATCAGCTCCAGGAATCAATGAGGCACTATTTCAGAAAATGATTTTTTAACCTGAAATCTAATAACCATCCAAGTGTTCAATCAAGCACAAAACTAGAATAAGGTATTTCTAAACATCCCAGAACTATTCGGAAGCCTTGATGCTTGTACATACAGTCCCAGATGCAGGCATACTAGCTTCTTAAAAATGAAGACAACAAAACGAGTATATATGTAAATATTTTTGTTAATATATAGGATATTTTATAATACATAATTATATATAAAACCAAGGAAGCAGAAAGCTCTGTGTAGAAGAGAGCTAATGGAAAATTCCAGCGCCCATAGCCATGAACCAAACTGATTCATTGAATCCTTAGTAGAACAAGAAGTAGGTGGGAGTCATCAGGAATGAAAGCACTGGGAACACAAAGAGCTGAAGGGACTTAGGAACAGTGTGTCATCCCTGGAAACTTACTAGAAGTGCCTGAGAGATCCTGCTGAAACATTTGTGGGGAAAGGAGCGAGAGACACATAAAGCTAAACAAATGGAAAAGAGGAAGCACATATCAATTCCAGGAAACTACCATCAGTAGACAGGAAAGAGACCCTAAAGTAATCAATGACAACAGAACAATAAAGTAAGATGAACTAGTGATATGCGTCAGGACGAGCTTATTGAGAATCTAAGAAAGGAGAAATAGACATGGGAGTAAGATGACTAGAACAATATTAAGAATGCTTAATCAAAAAATATAAATATAAATTATTATGCTATATTATACTATATTTTATATTATATTAAAATACATACCATAGAGAAAAAAAAGTCTAAAAGAATAGAAATTTGTTCCATTGGAAGACTAAAACTTGGGGATAGATGCTATTGCACACAACTGACTGTCTTAAATCATCCACATGGTACTTACTTATCAGGTATGTTAATGAGTGTGTGCATGTGCATGCACACGTGTGAGTGTGCAGATCACTGTATGTCACCGCGGGCATGCATGTGGATATCAGAAGACAACCTGGAGTGTTGGCTCTCACTTTTCACCTTGTTCAAGACAGGGTGTCTCACATTACACTCAGGTATTACGTGGGTTCTGGGGGATCCTGTCTCATTACCTATGCTTGCACGGCAAGTGCTTGTATCCACAGATCCATTTCCCCAGTCCCCCACATCGTTACAAAGAGAAGTCTCTGAAGAAATGAAACTTGAGAGTAAGACTGCTGGCTGTTTTAAATGGGGGGTCTTTTTATAACTAAAGAAATAAGAGAACAAGTTAGATACCGATTTCATGAAACTTTGGAAGAACTACAATATTAAAGACTTCTGAAGTATTCGAGAGGGCTAGGTTTTCCAACTGAAAAGTAGGGCATGAGTTCCTCACAGAAAGTTCTGTGGACCTCAAGATTGATTTTGAGTTAAATGTTACACTCGGTTAAATAAGCTGGTGCCTGAAGGACGCAGAGAATTTCTGAAGCCATGAGTAAGAGGAGCTCTGATTGGCAGAAATTGTAGCTAAATTTCATTTACTGGTCAGAAAGTGGTCATTGATCATCTACCACTGCAGAGATAGTGGCTGGTAAGAATGACACACATTGTGTTCTTAGGAAACTTGGCATCTACCATGACAGGACTTATCATGTTTAGATAATTACAAATAACACTGACTGTCCAGCAGCTTATATATTAAAATGTACTTAAGTACAGTTTGACATTGTTCACTAACTTATTTACAAGCAGGGGCTATGATCTTTAGGGGAGAGCAAGCAATTTTGATTGCTAATTACCTTGTCCTTATTTGGGGTATCTAATACACTTGCCCTTTAAAAGCCACCACCTTATGAACAAGATCCCATTTAGCACCCTTCCTGATTTTATAGACTGATTATTTTTCAAATTTCTATGTAATAACCTGATGGAGGAAGGACATTGGTTAATTATAATAAAGAAACTGCCTTGGCCCATTTTATTGGTTAGAACATAGGTGGGTGGAGTATACAGAAGAGGATCCTGGGAGAAAGAAGCTGAATCAAGAAGTCACCATGGTTCTCCCACTCCAGACAGACGCAGGTTAAGATTCTCCCTGGTAAGCCACTTCATGGGCTACACAGAATATTAGAAATGGGTTAGATTAATATGTAAGAGCTAGCCAATAAGAAACTGGAACTAGCCGGGCCAGGCAGTGTTTAAAAAAAATACAGTTTCCGTGTAATTATTTCGGGGCATAACCTAGCCATGCGGGCGGCCGGGTGCCGGGGATGCAGCCCCGCCGCTCCTAATTCAACAATAACCTAAGACATAAAGTGTTAGGTACCATGTATTCAAATCCTGGGCTCTTCCCATTTAACTGGGCAACTCAATTCTTTGTTTTTTTTTAAAGATATTTAAAATTTTTTAATGAATATGGTGTTTTGCCAGTATGTCTGTATGTGTGCAGTGCCCCCAAAAGCTAGAGAGGTTGTCAGATCCTCTGGAATTGGAGTAATAAACTACTTTTAGCTACTATGTGGGTGCAGGGAATGGAACCCATGGCCTCTGGAAAAGCCGTCTCTTCTTAACCACGGAGCCATTTTCTTGCTCCAATTCAATTTGTAGTATCAATCTCCTTAGTCTCTTACAGAGTCTTGCCTTATGCTTGCTCCTGTGGTATGCTACATCTTTGAATCTGTCCAAGATGCACCATTTGCAGAGCATTTCCTCATCCAGATGTTGGACTTTCTCGTGCATCCTGTCTCTCCTTGTTGAACTGGCAGGTTTCTATTGAAAACGATCACACTGTACTACTTTTAACTGTGCTACAGTTTTCATAATCAGATTAAACCAAACCTTCTACAGAAAAGTCATGTGGGGGGGAGGCAGATGGAGAGAGACAGAGACAGAGAGAAACACACACACAGAGAGAGAGAGAGAGAGAGGGAGGGAGAGGCAGATGGAGAGGGAGAGAGACTGTATTTATACTTAATTCTTTTGTAGAAGAAGGAAATCTGCTTACCAGCCAACATGACAATGCTTCTAAGTCTCCAGTCAGCTTCAACTAAGGCTCCTCGGTGGGCATTTTTTCAACTGGTGGACTCCTACTAGATGTGTGAACTTCTAAACGCACAGAACTTCCTGTCTGGTTCTGCACTTAGTTTCAAATATAACATACATTAATTTGTACTGAGAAATGTCCTGGGTCCTAAATAATTGAAGGGACATAAAGATTAGTAACAATTCTATGTTCTTCTCCTTGGGGTCAGCTGTTCAGGATGAAGTGAGTGGGGGGCCCTGGTAAAGAGGGGGCAGTCTTCCATATGTGAGGGAGAACAAGAAGGATCCGACAAACTTGCACTTTCCTATCGGGTCTAGATCTGGATGCCATCAAAACACACATGTCGCCATCTCTCTCTGCAATCTTCCTCATAAAATAATCAAGCTGTATAGAGAAATGGGATTTGAATCACAGACATGAGGACAATCACGCAAAGAAATCTGGCACAGAGATGACACTAAAGCGAGATTTTAAAAGTAAAATTTTAGCCGGGCGGTGGTGGCACACGCTTTTAATCCCAGCACTCGGGAGGCAGAGGCAGGCAGGTCTCTGTGAGTTAGAGGTCGGCCTGGGCTACAGAGAGAGTTCCAACACAGCCAGGACTACACAGAGAAACCCTGTTTCAAAAAAAAAAGAAAAGAAAAAGGCAAAGGAGGTGGAGGAGGAAAAGGAGGAGGACGAGAAGAAGAAGAAGAAGAAGAAGAAGAAGAAGAAGAAGAAGAAGAAGAAGAAGAAGAAGAAGAAGAAGAAGAAGAAGAAGAAGAAGGGAGGATAAAGAAAAAATTTAAGTTGCCTATAACAAATATTTTAACTTAGATAAAATGTTAGACACAAAAAGAAAAAAGATGGGATATTTTAAGAGAAGTTTGAAAACTACAAGAAGCAAATATAAACATTAAAGGTGAAAAATGTGAGCAAGGATTTCAAAAATTCATATGTGAGATTAACAGTAGGATGAACATACCAGAAGAAAGTACTGGTAAACTTGAAGAAATGGCAGTAGAAATCTGAAATTAAGGCAAAATATTTGGAGAATAAATTAAGGAAGTCTAAGTGATCTGGGGAACAAATCAATCAGTCACTCGCAGTTCCATAATTGTTGCCTCGGGGTGAGAAGAGAGACTGAATGGGATAGAATGGCTTTCAAAGGAATCATCAGCATCAGCCTTTCCCAAATTTGAATTTTACGGAAGCCAGACTGTTAGACCAAGAGCTCAGTACACTCTAGCGGAGTAATTACAAAGAGAAGTGCTCATAGGCACATCATACCTGAATTCCTGAAAACCAGATTAAAGAGGAAAATATTCAAATGGTAGAGACGATCTCATATTATGTAAGTGAGAAACACCATAAGATTGACAGCAGGCCCTCCATGGGAAGGCAGCAGATACTACGAGTGTCAGTCTAAACCCTCTACTTCAGTGACTTTCAAAAGGGAGAAAATAAACACACATGGAAAAATAAAAATGGAGACTCGTTGTTGTTAGCAGAATGACAATATGAGCTCAGTATCCTTTACCTGCAATTCTTGAGGCAAGAAAACTTCCGTTTTTGAAGCTTCCAAGTTTTGCAATGTTTTGCGTGGACTTTTACCAGTCAATTATTCCTAATCTGAAAATTTGAAATTCTCTAAAATCCAAAACCTCTGGAAGATGATTTTATGCTCAGGTTTTTGAATTTTGTAATATTACAGATTTTCCAGGTTCTTCAGGTGGAGGAAAATGATGCTAGAGGGAGACCCACTAGAAATGCACGCACACACACACACACACAAATACACACATGGACGACCAACAAGCATGCACGCACACATACACACACACTTCTCTAAAGGTCTATTGACACCTTAAAGGCAAAATAATGAGAACATGTTAGAAATTCTCTAACAGAAAAGGAAAACACGGGACAACAGAGCAAGATGAGGGGTTATAGAAACTGAGTTATAGAACTCTGCCATCACTCAGTAGCTGTGTGAGCATCATATCGGTGGAAAGGAGATCCCATATACAAGGTGCAGAAGTAATTTCTATAGCAAGCTGTAAAAATTAACACAAAAGCATGGACAAACTCAATAAAGAGGATAAGATGAAATACTGAAAGAGTTCTGAGTGACTTAATGGAAATAAGCCATGAAAGAGCAAAGACACCACAGAGAACAAGTATTAAGAGATCTGAATCAATCGCTACCTTAAATGCATTAAATGTAAATGGAAAAGATTTCATATTGGATGTAAATAACAAATGACAGAAGAACAGATTTCTGACTGGATAATGAGGCGAGACCAAATTTACCTCATTAAGAAATGTTCTTTAACTGGGTGGTGGTGGTGCACATCTTTAATCCCGGCACTCAGGAGGCAGAGGCAGGTGGATCTCTGTGAGTTTGAGGCCAGCCTGGTCTACAATAGCTAGTTCCAGGACAGGCTTCACAGCAACACAGAGAAACTCTGTCTTGAAAAACCAAAACAAAAATAGTACTTTAAATATAAAGACATAGACACATTCAAAGTAAAGAATAAAAGAAAGCTATATAGTACACACCTAAAAGTAAGAAACCTCCCTCAACACTATACAACTGTCCAACAAAGTGGACACAAGGCAAACATTGTTGCCAGACATGGACAGACCTCTTGCATTGATCACTTCACTTAGAAAGCATCCTTCACTAGGAAGACACAACAGCCTTGACCAGGTGCCCATAAGCAAAGTCTAGATTCAGTGATGCCAGAGTTCAGGTGACTGCTCCCAGGTAAACGTTGCAAGATGAAGTGAGAACTGTAAACTGTGTTTGTGACTGCAACTCGCCCTTCCTTGTTCATTAAGCCGAGAGAATGTATATGAATCCCGAACTCTGTTTCCCCTATGTGTTTCCAAGAAGCAGACAAACCACTACTTACATATTCAATACACATTTACTACTCGGTGTGTGTGAATGTACGGGGCATCTATTGTATAATTACCCTTGTCAGTTGCTAGGAGGCAGTGAGCAATGAACACAGCCCCTTATGTTCACAACTTTCACAGACTAGTGGAGAATGCAGTCAATCCATTATGTTACACTCTGATGTGCATGCAGTAATTGGAGGTCATAGAGAAGCATTCTGGGGAGGAGGTTTTAGGAAAGCGACTCTGTTGGGTTCAACAAACTTGAGAGTATTACTGTGTATTAAAATTGACTTTCTAAGAATCTCCCTGTGTGATAAGTAGATGTGTTAGCCTCTCTGGGTCTCAGCTTTCTCACGTATCAAAGAGGAGACAGGGAGTCTGTGTTCCTGTTTCTCTGGATTCTGCTATGTTATGATATGTCAACTGTGGCACAGAGGGAGCCATCTCTCTCAAGTTTCCCTGCTGCATATCATTATGACGGGCTTGTGAACAAATATAGATTTGACGGACAGAACATACGCCATCTGCACATTTGAGGAAAAGGATTCATGGAAATTGAGCTCATATAATGGAACCCTGTAGGATTTTGCACATTCTATGAGATATAATGCAATGGTGTGAAGTTAAATATGGAATTTGTGGAGAGCTCTTCATTAACCATTTCAATGCTGGAAACCTATCTACGCATGATTGGGACAAGATAGGGCCATTACACAGAGGAACAGGCATTTGCATTGTAAGAATAAAAAAAATATTTCTTCATTCAAATCTCCTGATTTCCATCCAATGAATGGCTTTCTTGGCAAACAATGGCACCCAGAATGTTCATTAAGAGAGAGCCTGGCAGCTTGCGCTGAATTCTTTTCAACTGTTTAGTGCACTGCAATCCAATTAAATGATACAGGGAAGACATTACAAACACCACAGAGGACTGCAGAGAATGCTGGCTGCAGGGAACAGCTGAGGTAGAGGTCCTGGGTCCCACGTTCAAACCCAAGCTCCTCTGGCTCCTGATGCCCTGAGAACATTTCACTGGTCTTGGTCTTCCACACTGTGAAAGTAGGAGAGTAGTTGGCCACCAGTGTCAAGTCAATCCCAATCCCTCCAAACTCAGTAAGCGAAGTGACACAGTTTTAAATCAAGGTTAGTCCAGCCACCATTGAAGAAAGTACTAGACAAGGCAGGAAAATATTCTAGGCCACGTGCATGAGGCCCTTGGGATGGCACGAACCAACCCAAGGAGAGCATATAATGCGGTGTTAAGTGACCTATCAGCAGGGAGGAGAAGGTGAGATGGCGTTTAACCATCAGCTCTAGGGGCAGATAAGGCCCTGATTTGTGACCTTTGCTCATTTCTGTATTGTAAGTGATTCTAGCACAGCTGGTTCCAGCCAATCGGCAACAGGATGCTGAATGTGGAGCCGGGAAGGGAGTTGCAGCCACACGCCCCTGGGCAGCCTGCCCACCAGCTACACGTGGGAGAGGAGCGTAAGAGCACAGAGAGCAGTCGTCAGACAACAAGGACGCTGTGCATTTGGGGTGTTAACTACCTTCGTCTTCTATGTCATTTACTTCAACGTAGTTTCATATAATTTTGGTTTCAGTAATGGCTGTTCGGCAACAGGCTTGTAAAAAATTCTTAATGATGTAACAGTTTGACTCTTAGATGTAAGCTACCTGGGTTTAACATAATGTCAGTGAGGGTTCACTGAAGGCTTTCCTGGAGCAGCGGGGTTCAGGGATGAGGCTAGGGGCGGGGAAATGAATGACTGACAGTGCCTAAGGAAGGAGGTTCTTAAAGAGGCTGGATTGCTGCTCTGCCATCTCCCCTGAACCACTAGCTCTTCCAAAAAGCCCAAAAGACAGTGAAAGTGTTCTCAACCAATCACCGTCCTTCCAGCTTCTGACTCTCGTCGAATCAGATGCCTTTCTCTGTATTCCCTTGTCACTCACTGTGTCTGGATCTAGAATCTTCCACGCAGCACAGCGTTTTGCTTTATTTACTTTCCCCACTAGTTTAGAAGCCACTTGAGGGCAAAGCCTGTAAGGAACCTTATCTCCATCACGTGACTGACATAAAGCATTCACAGATAGTTCTGGAGTGCAGGAATCACTACCGGAACTTGTTTCTATCAGGCCTGTGATAGGCCTCAGTAGGGAATTTTCTATCCATTTGTCGAATGTAATAAGGGTATCCAGGACTTTGGAGGAGACAGCTTTGTGTTGAAATAGGAGCATCCTGATGCTGGAACTCAGGCAGGGCAACTCAGTGTCATCATACTCCATCTAAAAAGGGAATAACAATGTCCAATTCATTGAATTGTGACGGGGCCAATAAAAGGACACAGGCCAAGTGCCTTGCAATGGCAGTTAACATCTATTGAGTATTTATAATGCACAGATCACTTCCATACCATGTAAGCATGAACTCATTTGACCCCCAAATCATTGACAATACCTGCCATCATTCCCATTTGACAGGAACAAAAAAAAAAAAAAGAGCCATAAATTTTACCAAAAATTATAGATACTTTATATAGGACAGAGCTGGGATTCTAATCCAGATTTTCTGGCTCCAGAGAAAAAGCTCTTGCATTTGATCAAAGCGCGGTCACTAGGTATTAGAGAGATGGCCCTGCTCGTAAAAGCTCTTGCTGTGCTGCAGAGTTTGGCTCCTACCATTCATTTTGGGTGGCCCACAACAACCTGCAACTCCAGCTTCAGGGATTTGACATTTCTTCCCCACTGACATCTGACCTTACATGTAGGCACACAGATACACATGTACACAAAAATTTTTAAAATGTTCATATACATATATACTTAGATGTATTTATAAACACATATACATATATACTTTCATGCATATATGTGTATGCATATGAATACACACACACACATATATATATATATATATATTACACACACACATCTATGCACATTTCTCTCTGATCCACCTTCCTCCTAGTAGGCCTATAGTTGTGTACCCACACCTTTGGACTCAACTTCCCTGCACTTGATGGCACATTTCAGAGGTCAGCCCTTCTTTCCTATGTGGAAACTTCAGCATTACTTATAGTCATCTGGAGTCTATGGGTCCTTATACAGAGTTCTTCTGAAACTTGGTGTAGTATTTTCTCGATCAAGGCATGAAAATTTAATTATCACTTCTCAATGGTTTCCAAAAATATTTGGGGCCACTTCAATGGTAAATTCATAATAAGACAATATAGAGAAAGAAAATTAGTACTGGAGATATGTGACTATAAACTGGCTATATAGTTGAGCGGGAGGGTGTAAGCTTGTAATCCTACCAGGGCATGCTGAGACAAGAGGATCCCGTGTTCAAGTTCAGCCTAAACTCCATAGTAATACTGTGCCTTAATTAACTAACTTCAAAAATGGAAGAAACAATTCATAACAGGTATTCGTATACATGTATGTATATATGGGTTTATGTATATGTAGATCACACTCAATCAAAACAATTACCTAACCTTTAAATGACAAATATCTTTCAGTTTCCTGGCAACCAATGTCAACAATAAGGTGGGTATAATATCTGTGTAGAAAAACCTCACCAATAACTTTATAAAGGGAAAACTAGGGATCCCCATGGACCCTTTTATTGATGAAATTTCAGGGACCAGAGAGAGAGAAAGAGAGGGAGGGAGGGAAGAAGGGAGGGAGGAAAGGAAGAAGGAAGGAAGGAAGGAAGGAAGGAAGGAAGGAAGGAAGGAAGGAAGGAAGGGAGGGAGGGAGGGAGGGAGGGAGGGAGGGAGGGAGGAAGGAAAACACAGCTTCAGATGTGCAGGGGAGATTTCTCTTCATCCTTTAAGGAAGGTGACTGGATTTGAGGAAAGTCCAGTGAGCCAGCGGGACTGTAAATCTGGATCACGCTGCCTAGTCCACCCTTGCTTCAAAGTAGGAGCATAAAAAAGGACTTGCCTTCACTTCCTTTCCTCCCAGACTCCCCTCCTTACTTTCCTCCTGTGTGATGAATATTTTTTGAGGGAGCAAAGAAAGAAAATCAAGTACTTTTTCTGCCCTTGCCGTTGAACCATTCATTCTGCAGGAACGCCCAGATTTGGATAATGCAATCACGCACAGTGCGCTGAAATGAAATTATAGGACCGGCCTCGCCTGGAGTTTCTCTGAAGAAGTGGGTCCATGCTGAAAATTACTTGCTGCCCTTTGCAATGGTGGCAGTTAAATAACTCAACAAGAGGTCCCTCAGAGAAAATCAATACACACCAAATTGCAAAAATGTGGATGCAATTTGTGGGGAAAGTGGATTTGATGTGGGTCTGTGCCGGCTGCCAGCGTGGAGTCACTTCTCAAGGTGGATTAAAACATGTTGCAGCTCCCATTCCAAGGGTGAGGCTGGTCCCTTCTTGGCCCTACAGACCCTGCTTCCCAAGGGCTTCCAACAAGTCAGCTTGTGAGCTTAACCTTGCTCTAGAGTGCAGGACCAGTTCTGCCCTGAAGTGGATCCTGGTGCGGCTCCTGTCCCACTTGACTTTGAACTCCAAGTTTCCCAGCTCAGGGGGAGACATCCTGCACGGTGACTCAAGTCCTCAAGTTTCACCCCAGGTCCCCACTCTGAGAACAGGACCCTTTTGTGCTCTTCATTCCATATCTTGTTGAAGAAACCAAACCAAACCAAACCAACCAACCAAACAAACAACCAAACAAACAAACAAAAACCCTACCTGGCAATCGAGGAAAAAAAATTCTGCTTGCTACTATTTTCCTACTAATGGTATGTGCCGTTGGAAATGGCCTTTGAAAAATGTCAATGACATTTGGCATTCTGTACGTTGTATTTAGAGGACACCACGGCTTCCAGATGGCCTTGAATAAGTGGAATTTCCCCCGTGGTACAAACTCTGCTAATGGAAGCTCACGCTGCTCATTCTTTACAGTCAGCTAAGTCCCCGGTAATCCAAGGCATCGCCACAGCTATTTGTACCAACGGTGCTATCTTCCGAGAAAGCTGGTCCCTGAGCTGTCCTCAGGGTTTAGCTTAAGGACACCTGCTAAGCCATCCCCTTCCTGAAGCCGCTCTCCTCATGCACCATTTCTGTCACGACACCAGCTTCCTGATCTCAAGCAATAAAAAATTTTATTTACTTACTTGTATCTCAGTTTCTTGTCTGAGTTTCCTCCAATAATATAAATCACAGGAGGATAGGGAACTTAATAACAGCTATATTTCTAGGAACTGGCACTGTATCTAGGTCATGACAGGTGGAAAATATTTGAGAAATGAATATATTAGTGATTAAGTAAAGAATATTCTAGATCCATCCCCCCAGTGGACCTATCTAATGACTGGCAGTTGCCACTTCATGGAATCCATTGATTGTGACAGGATCTTGCTCAGCAGCTCATGCTAGCCTAGACCTTCCTGCCTAGCCCAGGATAAGCTCAAATTCAGTTCTCTTGCCTTAGTTCCTGAGAACTGAGGTGGCAGGCATGAGGCACAAGAGCAGGCTGAAACCTGTGGCCTTAATGGGACTGTCTTATTAGACATTAGATATCGATGGCAATGCTTAGCTCTCAGGTAGCGTCATCTGCATCACTTCCCCAGGCTTCGGGAGTTCACAGAAACCCTTTTATTACAGTGCAATATTGTGACAAAATCCAAAGGATAGAACTGATAATAACGGGTCTACTTTGCTCGGTTTAGGGACGCGAAGACAAAATCTAAAGTGCTTCTGGGGGATTTGGGATTCTGGGTTGGAAATCTGAGGTTCACCCGTCCTCCTGCCTGCCTTCTAGACCGGGCTTTCCTTTGCAGGCACCAAATCCATTTCCACATGTCCTTACTTCCCTCTCCCGCTGCGTTTCAACACTGCAATTAGTGGCTCAGTGAGGGTCCCAGCGCATCACAGAATACACCGCGACCCTGGTTTGGAACAGTCGGTTGCTAAATTTGATGGTAAGCCAGTGACAAATCCCTCGACTCATCCATTACAAATTTTGCCAGACATTGAGTGCCAAGAAAGCAGGACAGATTTCTGTGAGAGGAATTTTTAACAGATGGGATCATTCGAATCGGTTTTATTATTGTCTTAAAAATGCATCTCATGCACCCACAGTGAGGCTGGGAAGGACACTGACAAAATCTGAAGTTGAAATTAATCTGGAAAAGCATATGCTGGACAGATTCTCAGTGTCAGGGAAGGCCTCCCTAATTACTGCTCTGTTCCCAACACAAAGAGGCCACATTGTCAACCTGCCCTGAGGTGGTGTCTCAATAACCCTAGAAAGCTAAAATGTCTGGGAGGCTTCGGAGATTCTGAAACTAACTGTGAATTTAAAGACTTGTTTCTCTTAAAACATGGTGGTAGGCTTATGAGACAAAAGATAAACAAACAATTTGCTAGTCACTAGAGAGCATAGGAGAAACCAACTGGCCATAATGGAGAAGACCTAAACTCCTTACAACCTATGAGGCCTTATGCTTCCAAGACTGAGCCTGGATCCTTACCTTGTCCTACTAGTCCATCACAGGGATCAAATGCTTCTATGTCTGTGCTCGTAGGGCTTTAAAAAATTAATTATTAATTTTGGTTTATCGAGCAAGGTTTCTCTGTAGTTGTGGAGCCTATTCTGGAACTTGCTCTATAGACCAGGCTCATCTCAAACTCACAGAGATCCACCTGCCTCTCTCTCCTGAGTGCTGGAATTAAAGGCATGCAACCATCACTGCCTGGACCATAAGACTTTTATTAATTGTGATGCAAATGTACAACTTAAGTTCTACAGAGTTCTTGAGCTGGGAATAGTGCAGTTGGTAAGGTGCTTTTCACACAAGCATGATGCTCTTCAGTACCCATCAAAATCCAAGCACAGAAGTGCGCCTCTGTAACCCCGGTGAACTTCCAGGTCAGTGAGAGATCCCATCTCAAAATATACAGTGGGGAATGAAAGAAGACACCCACATTTTATCATAGAGGCAGGAAGGAGAGGTGAACCATACAGAGTCTGTCTCTCTCTCCATTTCATTTATTTATTTATTTATTTATTTATTTATTTATTTATTTATTTATTTGGGGTGGTATGTATGGAATCCTGTGCCTTGTGCCCATTGAGCTAATATTCCATCACCGATCTCCATCCAATATCCCCAACACCAGTGCTCAAGGATTTGAGATGACTATCTTAGAGTGTGGAAAAAACTAAGCAGTGATAGTATTTGTTGATCTCATGTTAAAATGATAACTTGCTGGATACATGTGTTGTAATGGTTAATTCTGATCATCGACCTAGTTGGATTAAGAAATACCTAGGATATTATTGAGGCATACTTTGGGGCATGTTGTGGAGTCTTTCCAGAGAGGATTAACAGAGGAGAGAGAATCTATCCTGAATATCAGCAGCACCATCCTATGGTGCTAAAATACTTGATGGAATATAAAGTAAAAATGGAAAATGAGTACCAGTATTTATCTCCTCTATTGCCTATATAACACAATATAACTCTTGTCTTATGTTTCCACAACCATGCTTTCCTCACTGTCATGGACTGTATCCCTTCAAACCATGAGGCACAATAAATCTTTCCTCCTTACAATTGCTTTGGGAAAGTATTTAGTCATAGCAATTAGAAAACAAAACAAAAACCTAATGTATATGCTAAATAAAGAATATCATTAAAATTAGCTTGATTCATCTATTCTTTACTTTGTTTAATATGACTATAATAGATACTTATTAACACATTTGTGGCTCAAAATCATAATACTACTGTACGAAGTTGCTCCTGTGGAGAGAGAGCGGGTCCCCAAACTTCCTTCTCATCTGAAGTACCTTGGGGGAATTTTCAAAAAGAGATATTCTAGATCTCTCTGTTGTGGTGTGGTGATTCTGAGTTGCTAGATCTTTTTGGACTTCCACTATGGAGTTCTATTTGTTGTGTGTTCTTGAGATTATCCCATGGCTTTGATTAACCCAGGTGGGGATTATGGTTCCTGTCTGATAGCAGGACTACCACTGCATATCAGATTTAAAAACAGTTTAACTTCTTATTGTCGGGGTTCAGGTTTAATTGATTTGGGAGAGCCTGGGAATTTTTTCAAGGTGATTCTCAAGGATCAGTCAAGGAAAGAAACCATTTCTCTTCCTTACTTATTACTGGACATATTATGGTTGCTAAGGAACCCCCTTCTTCCTTAGACTCTAAGCCCCTATAGAGCACACCCTTCACCAACTGTATCCGTCTATGTCGTAGTCTCAAGAGTATGGCAACATGAAGGGATCTCAGTTGGCCTTGTACAACTGGCATATTGGCAAAAGCTTTCTTCTTGGTTGACTCCATTTTACCTCTAGATTTTATTCTGTTTGTTATTTGACCCCATCTGCCTTTTTTCTGAGAAACTGGAATGCTCAGCTGTTTGCCTTCTAGGAGATTTTTCCCAGAAACAATAAGAACACTGTAAGTTCCTCATGCCTCTGCTGTTCACTCCATCTTCCTTACTAAAAAGGTTGAAGACATATGAGTTTTAGAAGAGAAAGACTAGAAAACAAAAGCTTCAAGCTGCCTCTGTCTTCAGCTACAATATGGGGCCCAAGACCCATCCCTCAGCACAGGATGGCAGCAGCATGCTCAGAATGTAGTATCAAGGAATCTGTATTCTAGGCTCATTTGCTGCCAGTGGCTGTCTTGGGACCTGTGCTAGACTGTTTTCTGTGGCCATGTAAAATATCCCAGATCTTGAAAAATATAACCAATGGAAGCTGATTCACAGTTTGTGGGGTTGGGAAATGCACACTGAATGGGTTGCATCTGGTAATGGCCTTCAGTGCTACATCATACTATGGAGGAAGAAAGAATGAATGCATGAGACAGAGAAAGAAGAGAGGCCGAGGGCTGGAGAGATAGCTCAGCAGCTGGCTATTCTTTCACAGGACCCCAGTTCCACTGTCAACACCCACGTGTTGTCTCACAACTATCTGTAACTCCAGTTCCTGGGGATCCAATGCTCTCTTCTGGCCTCTGCAGGCACCAGGCACGGCAAGCAAGTGGTGCACAGATATACACGCTGGCAAAACACTCATACACAAAAAACAATAATAATTGAAAACAAGTTTGAACCAAATCCTTCTTTTATCAAGACTCCACTCCTGGAATAACTAGATTCTTTTTTTTAAGGATACATGGATTTATTCCAAATTATATGCCTTCAGGATGTGCAGATGTTTCTGATTATCTTTATAATTTTTCAATTTTTTTGAGATGCAGTTTCTCTGTGTAACAGCTCTACCTGTCCTGGAACTCACTCTGTAGTTCCAGGTTGACTTTGAACTTGGAGATCTGCCTAACTTGCCTCCCAAGTGGCCTGGCTCTATCTTATAATTCTTTTTTCTTTATTTTATTTATTTTTTGTTGATTTTTATTGAGCTCTACATTTTTTTCTGCTCACCTCCTTAACTCTCCCCTCCTACCTCCAACCCTCCCCCAAGGTCCCCATGCTCCCAATTTACTCAGGAGATCTTGTATTTTTCTACTTCCCATGTAGATTAGATTTTTTTATTTATGAAGACACAGTCATTATGACCTGATTCCTGTCCAAGGTCCTGCCTATTAACAGCATCATGATGTGGTAATTAAGGTTCAACGTGAGCTTCAGAAGGTGACACCGAGCCCTAGCAATCTGGCCTGCCCTCTTCAGTTTCACGTCGTTCATCTGTAGCACCAGTAGGTCAGCCAGTAAACAGTAAAGAATCCATGATGACTATGGGATTCTTTGGGGCCTACTCACTCCCCGACTCTCCAGTTACAGTGATTCAAGGAACACCTGCCAGAAGTAGATAGTGAATGTGTGCTCCAGACACACTAGGGGACAAAAAGCCAATAGTCTTTGCCACGGACTTATTAGAAATAGCCGTGTGGCATTTTAATTGTGATGACTTCCTTTCTCGATGCTGGTAGATTAGACTTCAGTTTAAACAGTTCTTGGGTATAGAGAAGCCTGTCTGCTCCCTGAGGGGAGAGAGAGAGAGAGAATCAGCTAGTTAATGACCAGAATGCTCATCTCCTTAAAAACATTTCCAGGTCATCTTTTGTCACCCCATTGCTGAGTTGCATGACTTGATGAATCAGGAAAATTAACAAATGATTTTTCAAAACCACTGGAAACCTTTAAAATAACAAAAATCTAAGGCGGGAGAGGCAGCCTCCTGATTTGGCCTAGGGGATTTACATGTAACACTGAAAAAAATGAACACTTATAAGGATTATTTCCTCCTACCAGCCAAAGCTGGGACAAACATAAGAACATATGATTTCACATTATTTTCGAGCCGCTGGATAGGCAGCAGACAATGAAGGCAGAGAAGTGGGTATCTTTTGTGAACTGAGAAATTACCTTTCTTCTGAAAGTCCTCTGAGACACCAGAAGACAGAACACTGAACTGAATGATCCTCACTGGGACAGAAACCTTCGAGCTACTTTTACTTGGTGAAATTACGTGCTTTTGTTTTTTTTCGCTGAAAGGGTGGGGTTCTGAATGACTGAGTGGGTAATTGAAAACATGGTCAGATTACAGAAGACAGTAAAAATAAATGTAATTAAAAGAGGCCAAAGATCATCTGTGAGATGTACATAAATAATGAGCTCCGTGAGATGAGTAATGAGAGGAGAGTCTCTCTCTGTGACGAATGTGGGCGCCGGGACAAGATGCTCCAAATCTTACCCTAATCGGCCCTCCAGCATGGAGTTTCGTTAGTGAGGCTGTCCCTTCATACACTGATGGCATCTTTTGGTAGCCCTAGTGGTGACCAAGCAAATTCAGGTTAAGACAAAACCAAATGGAACGCTGCATGCCTTAGAAAGGCTTACCATGCTTGCTAACTACCTACTGTGTGCCACGTCCTACCTTGGGGACTCTATTAAAATCATGATGTTACTTCATCTAATACGCTACAGGCAGTTAAGTCCTGCCTGTCCCCATTTCATGGACAGAAAAACCAAGGCCTGGAGCGATAGATATAAATTTTCCATCGCAATGCCATATAACAAGGTTGGCCTTTATGAGACCTCTCTTCAAGCATCTAGGGACCAGTACATACATCTTTCTTTGGTGACAATTTTCCATTGTGAGAAAAATGGTTACATTTTTGGGCACAGATATTTTCATGAGAGAAGGGAGATGTAACACAATGGATTTTGGATAGATGAAATTTTCTGATGTGTTTTCTTTGGGTCTGAAAGAAAAGAAGAAAGAAATCAATATTTATTGACTGCTATCTGGTACTAAATATGACCCCAGGTCCTCTGGAAAACCACAGTGGCATTAATAGTTCCTGACAGAACTAAGATGTATTATTCAATGATGCTATTTTTCTGGCCTCAAAAAAGTTAAGCAACTTTTTAAAAGTAACCAGACTCTTAAAGGGCAGACCGGTTAAACTCCGGGGGTCATGTTTGCATAGGCTGTAAATACATGGGGTTGTAACAACGGATCCCAGAAGAGAGAATACTCCATACCAAGAACAGATGAGGCAGAAAGAAGTCCAGAAATTTTGGAACATATTCCCATTTTATGATCAATTATCTGAGCTCCAGAGAGATGTGATCACTGCCCAGTGATCGAATGTATATGAGTTAATAAGCTAACGTTTGAGAATATGCCCCCACGAGTGCCAGCTCTTCTCAGTCCTGAAGCCATTCAGTGGCTGCAGGAGCCACAGCTTCAATTCAAGTGGTTCCCATAAGGCAATCCTTCTGGGGGACCTGATGTGGATTGTGGTTTATTCTGAGGCTATGAAGAGGTGCCTGTCCTGTGGCCTACTGGGGGCCATGCCCAGCAGGATACTATCTAGGGATATTGGGGAAGAAGACAGCGCAGTACTGAGGAGGGAGCAAACACGGTTGGAAGCATAAAGATCAGGTTGGGTGCACAAGACAGAGGAAATCATGGCAGAAGAAGCGGAGGAATAGCACGGACAGAGTCCAGGAGACCAGTGAGTTCCAGAGGGCTGAAGCTTACAGAACAAGGAAGGGAGGGGTGGGGCTGAGTATGGGGTGTAACAGAGAGGGGATGAGCAGGACGACGAGCTCAGGATTCTTAGTGTTCTGTTCTCCACAGACATCCCCATCAGTCCTGCAGATGGTAGCCAGCCTCCACATGGACCAAAAGAGACTTACCTTCTTATACTTATAACCTCTCCCACAGTGGAGCAGGGGGTCTGCGTGATAGGAGGAAACAGTAAAAGACTGTTACATCTGAGCCTGGGGGTGAAGATCCCTGGCCCCCTCTTTCTGTCAGACTGTGTGCTTAGGATTAGCTGCCATAGGCAGAGCAAACCCAGTGAGGACCTGGTGTGAGGAGGGGCAACCAACAGCAGCCCTGGGACTGAGCTTAGAAGCATGGCCTCCATCAAAATCAAGCCCAAGGATCCAGAATTCCAGCTGACCCCAGACCTAACGCGTACACACCTGGAGAAGCTGCTTCCCCAACTCTGGCCTTTCAGAAACTGGGGGATTGTTATTTAGTGCTGTGATCGACCACATGGCATTCAGTGGAGGATGAAAGGTTGTACTCAAGGGCACAGAGCAGAGTATACCTCAGACCCTAAGTTATTAAGTCTGCCAGGCTTCACATCTACTTTTCCCCATACAACATGCTGTTTCTTCTAGTTTCCTTAACGTTAACCAGAAATTGACAAGCCCACACTAATTTATCAGTACTTCCTCAGCCTCCTGCGCGGTGCCAGTGGATGGCATACACTGAGAAAAACCAAAGGTAAAATAGTGTCTCTGCCCTCTATTTTCCTTATGTTCTTATTAGAAAAATAGTGATTTGGCTTCATAGGAGAGCACATAAAATAGCTATAATAGAAAAACTGGTAATTTGTGCTAGAGGTAGAACTAGACGTCTAAGAAGCAGTGGTGATTCTTTTGGGATGAAAGACTTGGTGAAAGTTCCACAGGGCAGATGAATTGGGAATCTGGGTGAAGCAGAATAGAAATGGGGTGGAGGGAATGTCATTTTCGAAGTGAGGAAACCTTAGCAGCCAAGCTGTAAGAGCACAAACTGTAAGCATTTGGGGGACATCATTACTGTAGTCAAAAGTAAGAAGGACAAAGGACACACACACACACACACACACACACCTTGGAAGAAAGAATCCGAGTGATGCATGCAATATGCATTTGCACCTCATCAATTGCTCAAACTGTTTCATGGCCAGCCATTGGCCTTAAAGAGATGAAAGATTCAACACTTTAATTCCTGTCGTATTCCTCCATTTTTATAATAAAATACTAGAGGTCATCACTCATTCAATGCTTTCATACATATCTTCATTTATCTCCCATAATTTTTAAATTCCCACTGCACAGAGAAGATTAAAGGTTAACAGAAGTTAAGCAATTTTTAAGAAGTTTGGTGACTGGGGATGACTGTGTGGGATTAAGCCTTGGATTGCTCATACCCCCGTTTCTGGTACTTTCTTTGTCCTCCCAAATTATTGCAAGGGTTCTAATTTGTCTCACCTCCTCCACCTCACATTGTTCCCACATGGCATGCAGTCATCCTCATAAACTATAGCTCTGATTTCACTAGGCCTCTCTCAGTCCTCCCAATAACCCTGTCCTAGAATGGAGTCCCAGTCACCTCCCACAGCTCAAAGGCCTGTGTATTCTGGCTTATGGCAACCCCCAGACCCCATCACTGATTCTCTGGCCTTGCTTGAATTATTCAGTTCTGGAATATTCCCTTCTAGCATTCTACTTACTTCTGCATCTTCCTTTAGAAGTCATCCCAACTAACTAGTCAAATGCGGGTCATTCTGCCAGCCAGCCACTGCAGCCCCTCTTCTCTACTGTCCTGCCCATCTGACGTCATATCCTCCCATTCCTTTACTGCTTCATAACCTGAGCCCCATGGAGGCAACTCCTCTGATTTGTATTGTTCAAAGCTATTTAGGGTAACCAATTTATCCTAGGACTCTCTTCCCTGAAAGGTTCATTTCCTGGGAACTGTCCCAAACTATTGGCCAGAGAGGAGGGCTGAGTCAAGTTCTAGGATCAAGACCCTGACCGTTGACAAACACCACACTTCAGGTCATCACATACGACTCCACAAGCAAGAGATGTTCATCTAGGTGCTGCCTCGGAAACCTTTGTCAAGGCCGCCAATCAAAATACATAGCTTCTTCTCCTTGATTCCCACCTCATGGTATAAATGCCTTCATTTGACTTCACTTTCCATCTTGATCCTCACTTGGAGTGTACCCTGTTACAAGTGAGGAGATAAATGTCTATGCCCCTAATGCTTTATAACTGATGGGTACCCAACATTTGCTTGTTGAAATAAATATTTGTATAAGTATAGACAAAAACCCTGGAACAAACCTTTGTAATGAAGTCAACATTGCTCACTTATAGAATGTTATAGAATGATTTGGAATAACTATTGAGCATGTAACAGGCAGGGAAATGTGTAACAATAATACTTGGGTGACTAAAACAGGGATTGATAGGGCTGCTGAAGAAGGGTGTAAGGATTAGCATGTATGGGTGTGTGTGTTCATGTATGTATATGTGTGTGCTTGTGTGTGGTGTGTGTGTTCATGTATGTGGTGTGTGTGTAAAACATGGAGCTAGAAATGGAGTGGGGGAAGGTTGGTTATAAGACAAAGAAATAGAAATAGAAACACAATACAGAGGAGCCAAGGAAACAAGAAAAAATGAGAAAGTAATTTCAGCTTTAAAGCTTATAGTTAAAGATGTTTGAAACATTATGTAAGCCTGGATAATCAAAAGTATCAAAACTATATATGTTATAGAAGTAAGGTTCATTGCACACATTTTACTTGGAGGTTTTAGTTTTCCTCAATAAAAGCTTACTAATGGTTTGCATTTGTAATAAAAACAAAAGAAGACAGGAACCAGAGGTTGGGTGGTTATGAGGACTTGGCGTATAGATCTAGGAGAAGGGTGTGCCAGAGCTGAGACCAGGAAAAATGACTAGAGAGGACAGAGGAGAAGGACAGAATGCTAGCCATGCAGGTCGCCTTGCTGGCTTCTCTGCTTGCAGAGCAAAGACCTGTGTAGCTAAGATGCACAGACCACAGCTGGCCCACTAGTGTGTGAGTGCAGAAGCACTAAACACTCATGTTTGTGTACCAAGGACTGTTTGCAAAGGCTCAGCAATCTGTTCTGTATTCTGGGTTAAAGTTCCTTTGTGGTTTTGTTGTTGTTTGTTTGTTCTGAGAATACCTGTAAACAAAAGCTTTCCTTGTCTCTTGAATCTCCTTAAAAAAAAAATAGCATGAAATTCGAGAGATTTAATTCTTCCACAGGGAAGCATTTGTGAAGCTATAGTTTGGCTTAATTTAGCAATTTTATTTACAGGGTAAAGTGTCAGTTGCAAGCCTGATTCTTTGCCAAGACAGCATCCCCAGACCTCTGAGCAAAGTTGACAGCCGATGTTACCAAAGCAAAAGTCTCTGGCTTCACCCGGGCCTGCTCAGAGCTCCAGAGACAGGGCTGACGGAAAGCACTGCAAAGACATTTGTTTTTCAATGACTATGTACATAAAACATACAGAGGCTATGCATATTGTAGTATTCTGACTTACAGCCTACCACAGAGAAACAAGTGAAGAGCTGGTGAGATCTAAATAAAGGGGTGGTTACAGAGGATAGCAACCTTAGGGGATCTGCTGAGCGGGGCAGGCACGTTTTCTGTATTATCAGAAGGCTATAGCTGTGAATCTAAAATGATCCAAAGTCGGGACAGTTGATTTAAGGTCATCTGGGAAGAAGCACTATGTTAGTGATGGTATCTTAGGCATGTTTACATGTCACTTGGATGTGTGTGGTGTGCAAGCATGTATGTGTGTTACATGGTGTACCTGTTGGCATATTGAGTGTGCACATAAGTGTGCCAGTGTATGTGTAGAGGTCAGAGGACAACCTCAGGTGTCGTTCCTAGCCTTCCATCTTATTTGAGACAGGATCTCTTTTTGCCGTTTGCCCTGTCTTTGCCTTCCTTTTCAATGTGGGAGCATTCGGGTTCCGATCGCATGCTGTCATATCTGGCTTTAGAAGGGTTCTGGGCATCTGAACTGTGGTCCTCAAACTTCCTCAGCAATCACTGTGCTCCCCCCCCCCCCGCCGAGCCATCTCCCCAGCCTGTAATAGTTTCTTATTTACTGAATCCCCATCACGTGCTCACTGTTTCCAGTAGTTTTGACAGATGCAGTAGATAAATATTCCCCCATCAGTATCCCTCACATGGTCACAGGGTTCTCCCCTCTCCAGGTCCCACTAGGGCCAGCTCCCCAGACCTCTTTAAATCCCTCTCCGCTGCTCTTCAGCACTAAAGCAGCCACACAACCTTGAGAGCTTCAGAGGAATCACATGGACTTGCAGCCGTCTCACTCTGGCTTGCTTCCTTGGCCTCCTGAGTAGGGGTTTCTTAGAAGCATCATATATCAGACGAGCTATTTTTGTTTGTGGAACTCTTTATCTGATGCATTGTAAGATCTAACAGGTAACACAGCTGAGGTTTAAGCTGAAACCCTATCTCCGAGATGACTTTCTTAGCTACCATGCCAAAAAAAAATTTTTTTTTGCTCAATATTTTAGCTCCACAGTGTGTTTTTGCACACTGCATCTGTTTAATAAACAGCTACCCATTTAGCTATACACTCTCATCCCTCTGAGTAGCCAGGCAGTTATCACTGGGTTTCCAGCCTCACCCTAGGGCAGGTGGCAAACACTACCTTAGGTGGCAAGGGTTCAATAGCACTTTCTTCTGAAAAGAACAGTCCAAACATGTCTTTGTCCCTGCACATGTCCCCTGCCCCTCACACCCACGACTTAAAAAAACAAAACAGAAAGGCATCAATCTAAGCAGCTTTGATTGTTTTCAGTGTCTGAGCCTGCTGTACCTTGAGGCCCATGGAGATAAAATTGTACCTAGTGGACAGAAACAACTTCAGGCTTCTTCTTTGAAGCATAATCGCTAGTATCAACAGCCATGTTTTAAGATGTGCTGGGCTCTATTTTCAATATCTAAATATCAAGTTATTTATATCAAATTCAATATCAAAATATTGTTATTTAATTCCATTATTGTCCCAATGTTATTACCTAGAAACTGAGGAACAAAGAGCTCAAATAAAATGCCTGAGTGATGTAACTCTAGAGACAAGACTCTTCACCAGTTTTGATACTGCCTCTCAAAGAAATGGACTGCTTGTGGGTACTGAACACTTCCTGGCTGGAGTAGAAACAGAAAGCCCAGAACACCTCTGCCCTGGGTAGGTTTCTTCCCTCAGAGCCCCTTTGATGTCTCCAGAGGTAATATTCACCAGCACAGAATGGCTATCACAGCTTGTCATCTTCAGTGCTTTACATGGTGTCTGACACACAGTAGGCCTGCAATAAAACTAGATTAAAGTCAGACATTTCCACATCCAGGGTCTGTGAAGACAGGAAGAACAAATCTAATCCTGGAAGCCCTCCCTGACAGGGGCAAGCGCTTTCTGGCTGGAGTCAGTTCTGCTTGCAAGCTGACATCATCCACCGCCTGAGGCCTGAAGGTCAGAGGGCACGGCTTTCGGCTAGCCTCCCTAGTCGGCCTCCAGGCGGGCACTGAGTCTATCAAGGACACTCTTTAAGAGTCTGATAAATCAAATCCCAGTGACCCAGGCATGCCCAGTCAGTTGAATCCCTGAACGGCTGAAGTCCCTAATCCATCTTCTGGAAAGGGTATGCTGGACTGTGCAGTGGGACAGATAATAGAGCTCTTTCAGGTCAGCCTGGAGGAAATCAAGAGCAAGTCATTAAAGTTGTGATCAGATTTGGATAACTCTAAATTAAAGGAAGAACAAAGGAGGAATTTATGAAACAGAAATGAGATTTACAAGGGTTGGTTCTAAGTACCACACTAAAAAGAATAAAAGGAACCAATGAAGACTCTGCAGGCCTTGGGCGGGTGAAGAATTACCCTTCACTGCAGGAAAGACCTTTGAGAGGAGAGTCCCAAGGATGGACAAGATTGACACTCGGGAATTGTCTTTTTGATGCACAGAAATGGTGGGAGACAGAACCCTAAAGACCTATTGCTATTGCAGACTCCAGGTTCCTTAAAGAGCTACAAGATCCGGGCATCTCACTTTGTTATTTTGTAAAAATGAGAATAGTAACACCTTCCTAGGGGTGCTTGAGAAGATTTGAGCTAATGTATGGGACAAACAGACCACCACTAAACAGCAGCTGCTATCATCAGACACTGTCCAGAGAGCAGTTGGCAGGAGGCGGCCCATTCCCTGCTCTCCCGGAGCCTGACCACTGGTAGGGTGGAGTTATTGACAGGGCTCTTGCATGGACTGGGATTTGGGTTAAGTGTTAGAGTACAAGCTCTTTTGACTGTATTCTGCTCAATTACCCTTTTAGCTACATCTCCCACAGATCCTCTCTGCACATGTCTTCCCTCCACTCGTTCACGCCCTCAGATCTTTCGACAAAGCCTTTGCCATCTACCTTCCTTAGTGACTAACAGCCAATAAGAGCAGGCCCAGCACAAGCAGGCGGTCTTATTTGCCTGCATCAGCGTGTCTCTGTCTGCCCATCAAGTGCCAGTTGCCTAACCGTCTGTTGGCATCAGAGCACAAGGGGAGGGCTTCTTGCTCCCACATGGAGAAGTGCGTGGATAGTTCCTGGAAGACAGGTTGTGCAGCAACGCACTGGAGACACTGGTGTCTAGTGTGTGTGTGTGGGGGGCAGCATTCCTGATAGAGGACAAAAGGTGAGGGAAAGCCAGGCCCAGCAAGTCGGAGCTTTGTCTGTATGACAAAGCTTTCTTACCAATTCACTTTTAAGAAAGACTAATTTGAAAGTGGTAGTTTTGGTGAGGGATAAGACTGAAGGCTCTGGCACAGGAAAACAACAGGTGGGCACTCTTAGCTAAGTGCTAAGAGTTCAGGACACTGGAGAATGCTACACCGGGCATTTGAGCATTGTAATTGCTGCCTTCTCCCTAGAGGCATGGGAGAACAGATTAGGAGATGGTAAAACAGCAAGCAAAACATGTTTCTGACGGTAGTCATCTGGGAAGTAGATGATGTAGGCCAATTCATCTGGGATGAAGAGACCTGGAAAATGAAGGGTATGTGAGTTAGGCTGGTTGTACACAGTCCCTGGGGAAAGAGGAGGAGGAGATCTGGCTTCCAGGTTACTTGCATGGCTGACTGCTGAGGGCAATGATCACTACAGCAGCGACAACAATGACAAGAGTCGGGCTGGAACAAGCAAGGTGGGAGCAAGGAGGGAGGACTATCTCTGCTGATCTGAGGCGCATCTGTGTCACCTATCTGGTGCTGCCCAGCAAGTTATTCGCCTTGCACTAGGAATATCTATTTTTTTTTTGAAATTTTCAATCAAAATATAGTATTCAAAGAATGGTCATAAATGAGGTTATCCTGACGAAATATTCATTCTGATCAGAACAGTGGGATTTAGAACCAAATGAATAGACAGAAAACTAGGGGCACCTCAAATGGAAGCCAGACTGTAGAAAGAAAACCTAGTCAAGGTCCTTAATAGAAGCTAGGAGCCACAGCCTTCCAGAAGGGGGATTGTGGAGTCAAATACTGCGGCAGCAGATACTCAGAGAGACTGAAACAGGATGACCATTTGTAGTTCTGGCTGCAGCTGGTCCCAAGGTTCATGCAGCTAAAAAGTAGACAAAGGTTGAGTGGAGCAGAAAGAGGCTAACAGGAGGGGATTGTTGAGGACCTTAACTGAGAAAGGAAGGGAGAGAGAGAAGAGGGGGAGAGAAAGAGAGGGAAAGAGAGAAAAGGAGAGGGAGAAAGAGGGGGTAGGGGAGGAAAGGGAAGGGAGGGAGGAAGAGGGAAGGGAGGGAGAAAGAGGGAAGGGAGGGAGGAAAAGAGAGGAGGAGGGAGGGAGAGGGAAGGGAGGGAGAGAGAAGTCTCTTGAGAAGCTTTACAAAGCAAGCTCTCAGATAAATTCCAGAGGAACAGTCAAAATCTTTTTAAGGAGACGTTTTCTAAAAACCTAGTTTATACAGTGGAACCAGCTAAGATGTCTACAGGTAAAAAGAGAAGGAAAATACTTCCCCTAACGCGTGTGTATGTTACACAAGACATGCTTTAATTAAGAAAGCAAGTACCCCCAGAAGTGTTTGGACAAGGGTTGTTGAAAACTTAAAATGTACTTCACACAAAAACCACAAAGATTAAGTTTTCTGATTCAGAGGTTGCCAAAACTTATTGACATATACTTTTTTATGTATTTTTATTGAGCTTTACATTTTTCTCTGCTCCCCTCCATGCCTCTCCCCATCATTTCAACCCTCCCCCAAGATCCCCATGCTCCCAATTTACTCAGGAGATCTTGTCTTTTTCTACTTTGCATGTAGATTAGATCTATGTAAGTCTCTCTTAGTGTCCTCATTGTTGCCTAAGTTCTCTGGAATTGTCCACGAACACGGAGTAACCAACGGGGTAACCAGAACTGTGGCACTGACTTGACATATACTTGAAACCACAGTGGAAATAGCAACGACAAGAGCAGCACAAAACAATTGGGTTATGATGCCTAGTGCAGGGGTTTCTCAACCTAGGGGTCATGACTCCTTGGGTCACATATCAGATATTTACATTACAATCTATAATAGTGGTAACATTACAGTTAAGAAGTAACAACAAAATAATTTTATGATTGGGGGGTCACCACAACATGAGGAACTGTATTAAATAATCACAGGATTCCAAAGGTTGAGACCCAGGATTGTGCTAAGTACTTGGTATTTCTGAACTCAAGGAATCGTTATTGTAATTTGCAAGGCAAAACTTTCAGCCCACTTTCTGCATAAGGGATGCAGAGTCTCTGGCCCTGGCTCAGGTAGGCCAGTGAGATACAGGGCACATTTACACAAGGCCCACGTGGGAGCATGCAATCTTGAGCATCTTTTAAATTTGCTTTCCATCTGCTTCTTCCCCTTTCTGTTCTAACTTTACCTTTCTTTCTTTCTTTCTTTCTTTCTTTCTTTCTTTCTTTCTTTCTTTCTTTCAAGAGAGAAAAAGGTAAAATAATTCTGTTTTTGGAAAATAATTATAAACATAGAAATAATGGCCTCTAAGTTTTAGAGTCTATAGAAATCATAGTAACACACACACACACTCCCTCAGACAGAAACACTTAGATTTACACACCCATTTATCTTTGTCATTTCAATAGTAATGTAGGATGTGGAACCCGACTGGAAGGTTCCTGAGTTCAAATTCAGTCTCACGTTTATGTACCACTGTTGATAGCTATGGTGATGGAATCCTACCAAGCATGGTATAAAATCCATTTTCCCAGCCAAGAATGTTCTCTTTGTTCCTTCTTCTTCAACACAGAAATAGGCCTTTCCTCACTCCCACTCCCGGATAAACTATTGACTTTGTCCCACCCACTCCTTAAGTGTATGATTTGGGTTACGATGCCCTGGTGCAGATCCCACACTTGACCAGGAGGTGGGTAGAGGATGTACTTTCCCTGAAAATCAAGAAGGGCTGATATAGAACAAGGAGTGCTCTTGCCCAGAATCTAGATGGCTTAGGCCCCAAGTCTTAGAGAACCCTGGTAGGATGAGGAGGATCTCAGCTGTGTCATTAATCTTTTCCTTGCCTGGGCTCCACCTTCAATGCCACCTGTACCAACAGGTGGGAAATCCAAGGTCCTGTGCACCAGCCATCACCTGGCTCCCATGGGGTGTTGTACAGAGGATAACTTTACATCTCTTTTTAAGAACACATAAGAATGGCATATAACTGGTAAGGCACATTCTCTTAAAATGTTTGCATGCATACATACATACATACATACATACATACATACATGTTTTGAAGTGTTCTAGGAATGGGGAGGCAGTGCAATAAATTCCTCCCAAGACAGTGTAATGGTTGAGTTCAGGACTCTCCTTCTAGCTGGAACACTATGTTAGCCTAGAAGAAGTCAAGCAAATGGTTGTCCCCATTTTTAGGAGATTATGATATTAAAAGTCTTGAAATGCCTTTGGTCAAACATATAGGGTGGGATTGGGGAAGAAATCAGAGGTATATCATTTCTATCAGGACAGGAAGCAAATGGGGAACTCAGTACTGCTAATGAATATCATTAGCAGGTGAGCTAACTCCTTGCCCCGTCAACACCAAAGTGACCCTGGGGGAAGACTCTATCCATGGAGCCCTCAGACTGTTAGTGTGAAAACAGTCAAGTTCTGTCCTTCTTATCCTCATATGGAAGAGAACCTTATGGAGATGCTGTGGGAGCACATTCCATTCTTTCAGCCAATAGCCTTTAAGATACCAACCCAGTGGGGCATGGTCTCTGATACTCTAAAAGTTGTAAAGCATGCAACCGCTCTCTTGCTTCTGGCTCCCGCTTCGGGCTCCTAGACTCTGTTCCTGTTTGTGCAGAGGACTGCTATCTAGGACAGTGATCTGTAAGTTTTCCCCTTAAATAAATAATCTTTCTATTATTCATAATTCTGAGCTGGTGTGGGATTATTTTGTGACATCATCATGGGGAGCGCTTTGATAATCTAAGTATTAAAGGGATGGATGCTACTTGGTTTGAGAAGATAGACGCATAGAAAGTGTCATAGATGGGAAGAGTGGCAAGCTAAGAGTGACACTGGTGGGAAGGGGGACGAAGTGTCTAGAAAACAAAACCTGAGTCTGTGGTCGAAATGCAAGAGAATTTAGCTGTAGACAAGTCTGGGTCAAAGCCACATGAATGGTATTGTCAGATGATTTTCAATCCTTTGACTCTGCAGAGGCCACCCGAGTTTAAAGCCCCACCCCACCATTGAGTAGCTTTGGGGTCTTAAGCAAGCCAATACTCATATATAAGATGAGGATAGTCATACCCTACTGAGGGATGGGGTGGGGGTGGCATAAACTAAATTCTGCAATCAGTCAAGTGTAAGCACAGAATGAATAAGAAGTGGAATGTAGAGCCAATGCCTGGGCCCCAACCCCTTCTCTGCTACTTTCTAGCCAGACCATCCCAGGCACAGCAGAGACTCCTATTGCCCCAGTCTTTCCCACCCTGCCCACTACCAATGGGGTAGGGCTTGGCTTCCCTAGTTGGAAGGTTATGAGGTTGAAAGTTACATAAAATATTTAATGCCCATAAATTATGACTAGTAACTGAACTTTGAGTCTGTGTTACAATCCCCAAATATTTTTCAGCCTAAACAAAACCTGAACAGGGCCTTTAACCCACAGTATCCTTCCAGTAGTATGGGTTACTGCTCATGAACAAACAGAATTTGTCTTTAACCAACCATTTTACAGGTGGGAAACCCAAGGACATTAATTGACTTGGTACACACATTAGCATACTCTCTTAACCATGTCAATATAAATATTCATAGTGCCTTAATCTCACAATAAAGGGGCCTCCAGAAATTCCTGAGGATGCCAGGCCTCTGTAAGGTCAGAGAGCCAGGAGGCTGAGGTTGTGGCCAGGATGGGCTGGAGTCTCTCATTCTATACCTGCCTAGTGCAGTTCCTACCATAGCTTAGGCATTGTGCCTTGTGTGAAAGCAGACTCTGGTGTCGGGTGTGCTCACCAAAGATCCACTGAATTGATGAGCAGAGCATAGTAAAAGGAGTGACCAAAGAGTGACTGTCACGCTGGGAAGGAGGTATTGGTGCAACCCACGTGACTTGGCCTGGGAGGCTTCAGAGGTGTCCGGTGATGGCAGGAGGGAAGAGAAGAGCAGGTTTGGGAGAAGGATGTTCATGGAAAGATAGCAGCTGGAGATGGGAGAACCAGTGTGCTACAGATTCGAAACAGGTTCTGGTCAAGGGGCTTCCGATTCCCAGAGGATGGCAGGCATAGAAGCAGAGGTTGCTGGGAGAAAGCCAGGCTCACAGTCAAGTGGAACACACTCGTCTCACCAGCCCAGCTCCTGCTGTAAGGACCGAGTGGGCAGCATTAGAGAAAGCAGGAAAGTGAGTAGGACCGTGCCTTTGTCAAAGTTACTGCCAGCCAAGCAGGCTGAAGGCCAGGGCAGGTCCTCTGCCAGGGGAGAGCTGCAGCTGAATACTTAGTCTGATTGCTAGACCCCAGTCCCAAGTGATATGTCAGATACTAGGGGTGACATGTTCACTGGTGGCTTCTTTCTGGGTATCACTTGTTCTGGCTCAGGAATCAGCGCATCTCAGTGCCTGTACCCCAGTGGTTTTACAGGTAGCAAAGGTCAAGGACCGGCAAACGACACTGGGAGTCAGGTCACATAGCTCCAATCTTCAGGGCTGGTAAGCAGAACCTTCTCTTCTTATTTTCTGACTATTCAATTCAGCCCTTACTTTCTTTCTCATTCATGAAAACAGTTCCTTCCAGAAAAGGGTAGAAGGTAAAACGAACTAATTAGAGATAGATGACTAGGAGCCTTCCAAAATTTACATAAATGGGCAAGATTTCTGGAGTCCTTACTGTGTTACCCCTACCATCACAAGGCTGGCAGGGAACAGAGGGCAGGGTGAGGGATGCTCTAGGAACTGAATGGCTTTCACTGTTGGCCATGCAAAGGGCTCTGTGATCTTATGCAAATTTCTTAACCTCTCTGGGCTTTAGCAAATTGTCTATAAAGGAATCACTGACATCAATGGAGATGAATCTCTTTGAACCTTATGGAGAAACAGCATAAATGCTGGATAATGTTAATAGCACCTTTAAATTGATGATAGGAACGCGGACTCTGCGTAGTCTCCAAAATACTTCCCTCTAAGTTTCTGTCTTGGCTTCTTTCGCCACTGCTGTGATAAAATACCCTAACTAAAGGCAACTGAGGGGAGAGTTTATTTGCCTTGCAATTTCGGGTTGCAGTTAATCACTTCAGGGAAATCAAGGTAGTGGGAACTGAGCAGCTAATCATACCCACAGAGAGCAGAAAGAATAAAAGTATACATGCTTACATTCCCTTTGCTTTCTCCACTCTTACGCAAGCCAGGATTCCCTATCTAGAGAATGGCACCACCCACAGTGAACTGTGTCTTCCTATCACCAAGATAATCTACCATAGGCCAACCTGATCCTGACAGCTCTCACCGAGACACCTTTCCCAGGAGTCCACACTGTGTCAAATCAGTAACCAAAATTTACCATTACAATTGCCAGAGCTTCGTCTCCTATCAACTCTATGGCTCAGGTTGGGGGAGCTATTTTCAGACCTCAGTGCAGATTGAGAAACAGAGCCTCTAAGAGAATAAGTCATGCTCAAGGTCAAAACATTGAAAGAAGGGGGAAAAGACAGAGCTGTCTAATAACGGATGGACACCCAGTGAGATAGAAAATGCACACAGTGCAGGGCGGAGTTGCAGCCGAAGAGCCATTCAGTTACTGTAGCAATGCTGTGAAATGGTATGGCGTGTTACAGCAATGAAGACGTGGCTGCAGGGAGGTTAAGAGACTGGCAAGCCAGAGTTCTGGGAAGAGCAGAGAGCATAGCTGAAGAAGCATCTGGTTAGTATGTGCAAGGCCTGGGTTCTATGCCCAGTCCTGGGAAGAAGAAATAGAGGAAAGAAGGAAAGACGTTTCCAGCACAGGATACTGGGACCTGAGTACTGAGATCGCAGAGACCTTAGATTCACTCCCCTGCCCTGGCTGTAGCTTCAGTCATAATTCTGTTCATTCATACCAAGTGCTAATGTAGACACCATGGGAATGGTGATCTGAGTCCCTGGTCCCTCAAAGTTCATATTCTGACCACTAATAATTAAGGATGCAAAATCATTGCATGTTGGCTGGTAAGGCTCAAATTGTATCTATTTCTAAAAAAAACACCGGTGAGATTGGAACCCCTCTTACCATAGAATGCTATCCTGCTTTGTGTATAGGGCTGTGGTCACTTACATTCGAATGAAGTTACACTTGAATGGGTTGCCCATCCAATCCCATAGGGCTGCTGTCCTGTAAGGACAGTATGCTATCTGGGAACTAAGCTAAGAGAGACTTAACTAAACTAGCAGGGAGACTTAAAACACATGCACACTGACAGAGACACAAGGACACAGGTCATCTTTGACACAAAAATGCCAAGAATGCCCACTTTGTTGTGCTCAGGGGCAGCTTCTATAGGGCTCTGGTCATGCCCCAGCTCTCGGGATCTTTCAGCTGTAGATTCATCAGAACCCACTCCCCTGCCATCAGGGTCTCGTGCTCAGAGCAGAGGAAAACAAGTTGTTTACAAGAAATTCAGGGTCCGTTGATCTGCAGTTCCCAACAGGAATGGAGCAAGGATGCTCTGAGGAAGGAAGAAAGTTGCAATGCTCTGGATGGAATACAAATGCCTCTCCACGGGGCTCCTATTCTGAATGCTTACTACCCACGTGTTAGTATTGTTTTGGAAGGTAGTAGAAACTTAGGGAGTGGGGCCTGGCTAAAGGAACTAAGTCACTGGGTGTGTTTGTGGAGGGGGCTGAGTTCCAGGATCGTGTTATCCCAAACTTCTGGGTCTCATTCTTGGTTTCCTCTCTGCCACTGAGCTGTCTTCCATGTCTTCCCTACCATGGACCAAACCCTCTGAAATTATGAGCCAAGGTAGACCTTTCCCCCTCTAAGTTGTTCATGCCAGGGGTTTGGTTTTGGTGACACCAAAGGAACTAACACACTTGAGGCTGGAGGGACACATTTACTAGAGAAGGAATTCCAACAATGATCCGCAACCACTAGAAGATGAGAAGAGACAGGGAGGGAGTCTGTATAATATACATGCATGCACACACACACGGGCACACTCACACACACTCATAGAGAGAGAGAGAGATAGAAATAGGTTCTATAGGTTTGAGAGGAAATGTGGCCCTGCCACACCAGATTTTCAGATCTCCAGAACTGTTAGACATTAGGTTTCTTTGTTTTGATGTACCTGATTTGTAGTGCTTCCATAAAGCAGCCTGAAATCAGGTACTGAGATGTTATTTAAAAGAATTTTACACACACACACACACACACACACACACACACACACACACTTTAAATCAAACTTAGTTTCAATATAGGGCAAAGACTCCCCAAACCACTAATACTTGGTTGCTTTTGACCTCCTGAGGAGCAGCCCATGCTGTACCTGCCTAGGCCTCTTGCTTTGAAGGCTCTCATCTTCCCCACAGGCCCCTGGATGGTGGCTGCTTCTTTATTCACCTTGACGGCAAAAGGTTTACTACAGAAATTAATAATGTAAATGGGATTGCAGCTAGCAACTTCCGAGCAGGAGAGGCAGTGAAGGCCTATTGCACAGTAATTGTTTGCATACAAATGGATGCCACTGCTGAAAATGACAGTAATGCTCCGGGAAGAAGGCCATCAGGGCTGCTGATGGGATGCTTTGGTACCCACACTGATCATCTTTGCTATTACGGGAGAATGTGCAGAGTGCTTTGTCGCTTCTGGGCTGTTGCTTTCACCATGTCCTCCTCACTTTGACCTGGGGTGATGGCTGTTATCCAGGCTCAGGATCTAAGGACGAGTCAACGGTAGCTTGAAGAGGTTTGGAAATTAGTCATAAGTCAGGGAAATGCCACTGGAAACCATTAACCCTGAGCTTCTGTACCAGGACCTGTTGTGTGGTTAAAATTGTTTGAAAAAAAAACACAACAAAATGAGACAAAAAAGTTCTAAAATGTAGTTGTTTACTGCCACGCACCGCCGCCTCCCCCCCCCCCCCCCCCCCGTGTCTGCGGCACCCAGTTACCGAGCTTCGGGCAAAGAGGCTGGAGGTTAAAATACACAGACACACAGACAGAGAGAGAGCAACACGGGTCATCCTTGAATTTCCCAAGAATGCCCCCTTTATTGTGTTCAAAGGCAGATTCTATAGAGATAGCCATGCCCCAGCCAAACCCACCAGAAACCACTCTCCTGCCATCAGGAACTCCTGAAGGTCTCGTGCTCAGAGCAGCTGTAGGCACTCAGATCAGGGGATTACAAGAAATTCAGGATCTGGGGTCTCACTGCTCCCAACAGTTTACAAGTGATATCTAATTTAATTGGATATTAAAGATAGTCTATCATTTAATTTTTACCCTGGTCTTGGTAGTAGCTGTAATTCACATCCAGAAAGGAGGCTTGGAGAGAATCTTTGATTTTTAAAAATCACATAGGAGGTATGGTAGGAGCTGTTGGAAGTCTAAGCCAGACTGATCCACTCACGTCTTCATTTGCACCACAGGGAGAGGAGGGCCCAAAGGGAGTTTCTGTCTTCCACAGATGGGCAGACCTGGAGTTCCAAGGGAGACACTGGCAGGTGGACCTCTGTTCATTCCGAGGCTCTCATTCCTAGGGATGCCATGTTGTGTCTTCCTCGGTCCAGATTATGGCTCCTCCACTTCCTTTCCTTGAGCTTCAAGACACAGCTCCAAAACTGTTAGCCAAACTGCAGAGATTAGCCACACAAGCTGTCCCTGAAAGCCATTGCTCTTGAAGTGTGAAACACATCCCCATCTGGTTTTCACAGGGGTACCCACATTCCATAACTGCCCTTAGGCAGCCAGGGGACCCAGGTGCCTGTCAATGAGGGAGGAAGCCCTTTGGGACTCCACACTGGCATTTTCATTTATCATGCAAATGAAAGAAGTGAAATTAGGTCAAGCCAGGGATTGCAAATCAAAATCCTGCCAGAGGGCACTTTCCTGGCCACAGTGGGGCCATGCACAGAGATCTTCCAATGTGTCTATTTCTGAGTTTCTTATCAAATCAAGGAGCTTCTGGCGCTACGCCTCCATGACTCGAAGCATAGACAGGTTCACCTTCTGGCTCTGCTGGGTTCAGACGGGGCACTACCTAGTGCAGAGTTCTGGCCCGATGAGTTATATGACAGAAGTTGTGTCCCTGGTGAGTCAGGGTCCATCCTGGATTGGAACTCGCTCTTCAGGCCAGGTGGCTCCTTGCCTAGAGCTTATTTTCCAAGGCTTCCATCAGAGGCTGGCTATCATCACTTATAACATCAGGCAGACAATCCCCCCCCCCTCCCTGAGACCCAGGTCACCCTCCCCTGGACCTTTTGACTTTACCTCGCGCATCCCAGGTACACAGCTGGGAGTAGGTACACACTCCGCCTCCAGTCAAACTCCTGATGTTTGCCAGTGGGGGAGGATGTGCTAGGGATATAGCTGGATAGCCATAGGGTCGACGTGCAATGATTAGCTTATTAATCTAGTTGCACATGCATTGGTTGCTGCTGAGTGCGTGTGCGCGTGCGTGCGTCTATGTTGGCATTTACCTTTCCCCTGAGTCTGGGCTGTGTTACTGACTCCTTTTCTGGCTCTCTGGAGCAAGCCGGTCAAGCCTTTGCACACAGTCAGCTCTTGCTACCTGCTGCTGAATCACTGCCTGAATATATGAATAATTTACCATGACAGGCGCTGGGCCTCCTTCAGAGCTCCGGTTTCTTTTGACGGATCGGACTTACCCAAATAAAGAAAAACTCAACACTCCCAGACAGTAAGCTGCGATCACCATCCTGTACAGAATGGCCCCTCTCTTGCTGCACCCAGAGTGTTCTAGCAACACTTGAGGTGGGCCCCACCAGCAAGCCAGTGTTTACTGAGTCCAAGCGAGCCTACCACAGGAGAGCTAAGACTTAAGTACTTGTCTATTTTTAGCAGGCTCGTTCTCTTATTCTTCTCCATGGTGACAAAGGCTCCCTAAATCTTGGCTTCTTTGTTCTGAGGACAATGATAGCAAGCTTTGGAGACAAAATCAGCAGAGTTCATATCTAGCCTCTTTTTTTTTTTTTTTTTTTTTTCCACTCACCTCAGACCCTGCTCAGGCAGAGACCCTCACTTCGCCTCTGTAAATCAGGCAGGGAAAACAACATCTGCCCAAAGACTGCCGGAAAGGTTGGCTGAAGGGAGACCAAAAGCCCTTGGTGTTACTGTGTGGAACCCTAATTAACGTGACCACTCGGATTCCCTACTTGATCTCTATTTTTCCTTTCTTCTTAATAATGACAGAATTTGGTGTGGAAGAGAGCAGGCCCGTGGTCTTTCTTGTCAGCATCAAGTGGGAAGCCTGTCATCTCAGACTCTTTGGAAGTCACTCCATATCGACTGGATGGAGCAGGCAGGAAGGCATGGGGAACAGCAGCTTGTGGCTCATAAGCCCCTGGCCTGAAAAGCGACAATCATGTCACCTGCCACATGCACCCTCTGAAGCATCTTAGTTAGATGCTTAGGTACAGAGAGGCGCAGAAAGATCAGATGTGGAGCAGAAGAGAGACCGGGAGAGTGTAAAGGAGCAGAGGCTGCCGGGAGAGGCATCTTAGAAGCACCGGCGTGGACTGCAGGATGGGGAGAAGCCAGGGGGAAGAGTTGTCCCCATGATGTTTAAGGAACAGAGATATAAGCGCGTTTCAGATGTTCTAATCTCAATAATCCCAGCATGCTCCAAGCACGAGGTCTGGCTCAGAACAGCTTCTACTACTGTGGGATAGACAGTGGCCCAGAGTCTTCAGAATCAGATTAGGCAAGTAGGTGGGTTGTGGAAATAGAGCAGCCTCCAGCCAGTATGTCTTTTTTTTTTTAAATACTCTATTATCTATCTTATCTTTTTATTATTTATTTATTATGTATACAATATTCTGTCTGTGTGTATATCTGCTGGCCAGAAGAGGGCACCAGACCTCATTACAGATGGTTGTGAGCTACCATGTGGTTGCTGGGAATGGAACTCAGGACCTTTGGAAGAGCAGGCAATGCTCTTAACCTCTGAGCCATCTCTCCAGCCCCAACCAGTATGTCTTAACTGGCTAACAATAGTCCATGATCTCCCACCAGCAACAATACACATAGCCAGCCACCTCTGTTGTACAGTTCCAGGGAGACATAGCTCATTGCCTTCCCAGAAGCCATCCCATCTCTGTCACTTGATAGAGAGACCTTGCATCCTTATGTGGGCCTTGCTCCCGTTCCCACACAGCCTCTACTCTTGGCTCCTGAATCCCCCTGGAGGAAGCATGGCCCAAGCCTTACCCTTTAGTCAAATGGTGTTGGTCCTTCCAATACCTGAAGCCGGTAGCCCTAACCATCTGCATCAAACTTCTTTCTTTATTTAGTAGTGATTCAAGTCTTCACTCCTTTAGCTCTGCCTGATCACCTCTGTGAGCCCTGAGCAGGAAGGAAGTACCTTGTGTAGGTCCTAAGTCTTCATAGAGCCTAAACTACAGAGCTGGACCAATGCTTGATACCACAGTCCTGATCCAGTGTGTAAGCAATACTCAGACATCACACAGTGCTTTTCTATCAACACATCCCACTTCCGGTCAACCCTGTGATGTGGATGCTACCATATCCTAGTTCATAAGTGTGATAAACTCACTGCAGAGGTGTGAACATATCCCAGTTCATAAGTGAGTTTATGGAGGTCCAGGGAGTCAAAGACATTTGTTCAAAATCCGTCAGATAGTATCCAGGAGCAGGCAGTAGATCCTGGGGTTTCCTGGATGGGTCTAGACCAAAGTGCTTTCTATTTTCTGTCCCAGCCCCATTGAGTACCAAGGAGACAGAGCTGAGAGAATGAGCTTCCAAGACAAAGCAAGGGCTGGACTCCCTCCTCATGGGATCCGCTGCAGAGGCCTCTCTGAACCCAACAGTTGCTAGTTCTGCCTGAGGGCTTGTGGAGCTCCTTGTCAACCATCCAGGCATGTTTTTGTCACTTTAAGAAATCAAGGCAATTTCTATACTTGACAAAGGTAGAATCTTTTAAGGCTTCAGAGGATTGGGAAAGAAAAAAAGACATTAATAGAATGACATATTTTTAGTATAACACTTCAGAGAAAACTCTAGGGAAACAAAAAATAAAATGAGCGACCTAAATATATGGTTCGTTTTCTTTTCTATTTTTTTTTAAATACTATGAGCTTCAAAGGAGTGGGCTGTGCTGGATCTCCAAGTGTCCCAAATCTGAAACATTTGAATACAATGGAGAGTCTCCTGGCCGGAGTGTCTGCTTCAGCCTAGTACATCGCGTGCACTTGAATGCAGGACTGACTGATTGCCTTCGAGCTGAGTGATTATAGGCAAAATTCTAAACCTCTCTGCATCTCCGTGTTCCAGTCTATGAAATAGCAATGCTGGAGCTGACTTCGTTGGGCTCAGCTTTATATGAAATCAATTCATATTAAATATTTACCATGTAATATCTGCTATATCAAATTGAATATATGAATATATTTTATTATATTAAGCTGTTTAATATTGATATTAAATTCACATTTATGCAAACGGATGGAAAACATGCTAAATGATAGGCATGTGCCTAAGGAGAACGGGAATGACTTCTTCCAAAGGCACTGGTGGAGTGACATACCGCTTTTATTGGAAACTTGGACAAATCGCCCATGAAAGTCTATTCCTCTGCCTGTGCTGAGTTCCCGAGAGGCAGGCTGGCAGTCTTAGGCACAGCAGTCAGCTTGAATAAACACAGTAGGCTGGGTGGCTCCAGTAGGAATTTTTTTTCCTATGTCTCTGGGCTTGGTGAATCTCAGGTGAATGAATATTCCCGCAGACTTGTTTTGGCATGCAGATTGCTGTCTACTCTTGTTTCCAGGTGGTATCCAGCCAGGAGACCCTGGGCTCTTGTCTGCCATGGAAGCTTCATCTCGATTAAGTCCCTCTACTTCTAACGTCCACCCAATGATTCTGAATACAGTCACTTTGGGGATTAAGATTTCAACAGGTAAATTTCAGGGAAATTGGACATGCCATGCGAAAATATCAAGTCCATGAGACCGTGAATGTCAGGGTTCCCCTTCAGGGTTGTTGGATATGGGGTGTCAGGGGACGTGCATCTTGTTTCTGTTTCCAGCTCAGGGGCAAAGCCTGCTTCTCATAGCCATGGCCATCCCAACTGTCTGAATTCACAAGGCTCTGACTTTGTTTAGGTAACCCGGGGTCGTTTGTTCAGGGAAGGTGGTGCTGCCCCCACAGGGTGGGCCATGATTTGGTGAAGCCTGATGGACTAAGTTCCTTCCTTTGGGGAGGTGATGAGTTTTATCAGTGGGCTCGGGGTCTAATTCTGTTGTAACACTGGGAGGAAGCCAGGGAAGACAAGGTTCCTGGGATGCTGGAAGGTGAGTATGTGATGACTGGAGTAAGGCAGCCTTCTTGAAACTATGAGGAAGATATCAAGAAAACTGAAGCTTTGAAGTCAGAGCTTCGAAATTATTGAGCTGTCGGGTTCAGGGACTTGGAACTAAGTGTCCTGAAACTCCAGGCATGTGATACAATAAACACCTGCATTCCCACATTCCCAGGGGTGCTTATCTAAGGCATCTGTTCCCAGCAGCCGACACATCACAAGGGACATTGCTACACACCTGACCTGTGACTTCAGACACTTACACCGTCTGGGCCTTAGTCTTCTCTATGGCTGAATCAGAGGTTTGGATTAGGTTTGCGCTGGCACACAAGCAACCCTCAGCCAGATTCAACTTAGTGGGTTTGGTTGTACCTCAGATGAATCCAGCACAGTATGGAAATCTGACTTGAGGGTTTTCAAAAGGTCTCCGAACTGTCCCCCAGGATCCTCAAGCACCATGGGAGAGCACTACCCAGGAATGCCCACCTCTTCAGATAGAAATGTATCTTGAATCTTGGACTTTCTACGTAAATGCTCATGGCTAAAGGTGAAATTCTAGGCCTGCGGTTCTCAACCATCTGAACGCTCCATTCATTTAATACAGCTCCTCATGTTGTGGTGACCCCCAACCATAAAATTATTCACAATTGTAATTTTGCTACTGCTATGAATCGTAATGTAAGTGTTTGGGAAGATAGAGGTTTTTCATCGGGGTCATGACCCACAAATTGAGAACTACTGGTCTAGGGCTTTGGTTCCTTCCTGTGTCCTAAGCTAGCTAGTTTTTTTTTTTTTTCCAGAGCTGTCACACATCACAGGGGTAGTTGCAGTCCTGACTTTGATTTGTGTTTGAGGATGCAGAGCCAGGGCCTCTGGTGTCTCCACTAGAGTGTCATTTCCACCACTGCAATCTCAGTCTCAGAAAGTCTGGAAGCCTAGCAACCATGGGTACCAAGTCTCTTCCAGTCACATGTGCTAAGCACTTTCATTCCCTTCTGGGATACCCACAGTGTGAGCAGATATTTCTGTAAACATACCATTAGGCTTCTCATGGCGTGGTGCCAATTCCAGAGGAGAACATTAGCGCCCTGACGTCTCTCTCTCTCAAACTGGGCTTCAGTGTCCCTGGCTTCTGGATATCTCCCACATACGTTCTCTTCTGCTTGGCTAGATAATGTGTGCATATGTGGCCAGAGGTGGGGGGGTCAAGATGTTAATAAGACTCCTCCCACTCTATGTCCTCATCTGTTCCCTCATTGTCCTTCCTTCTTCTCATGTTCTTCTAGAACTAAAGGGCCCAGCAGCTCCTTTCTTTGAACTGTTTGGAAGGAACTTCCTCTACCCAGACCCTTTCCGGTGCATGGCTGAACGGCCTATAGGTGGAGAAACCCTCTAAACCTAGGAGGTAAGATCCACTAGGAGGTTTGTAAAATTAAACACTTATACTTGGCTTAAAATTATTATAATGCTGCCAGCATTTTTAAAAAACTCATAAAATTCTATACACAGGTTCATTTTTTAATCTTCTTTGGAAAATCAGGTGCCTGGGCAACACTGACCTCACTTTCCTTCACGGATCCTGCTGAGCCTGTAGAGTGGCCTCTCTTAGATGTTGCTACGTTTTCTTGTCCTACAGAGTCTTGATCACTCCATTTGTCTCCTTAAACTTGATCAGCCCCCATAAGTCTAGAACACATGGTTGATGGACAAAACCCACATAACTCCAGTGCCCAGGAATTAGTCTCACAGTCAAGGACATGGGGATCCAGTAGATCTGAATAACTTGGCCTCAAAGCCAACGCATCTGATACACACCTCCATGATCTCTTTCAAGCCCCTGAGACATGCCAGCCACATAGCTCTGGGCCTCTGGAAGCACATCCAACACCACACTAAACACAACCTAGGAATATAGCAGTTGAATACTGATGTAAGCATGGTTAGCACAAGAACCTGGAGTACAATGTAGATAAGTATTCCACCCGGTCAAGGATACCTAACCCTTAATTAAATAGAAAGAAAGGGTCATAGGACCTTCTAAACGTTTTTCAAGAGTTCATTTCACTTAACTTCTTTGGACTGGCTTTGAGGCTAAGTTATTTAGATCTACTAGAACCCCATCCCATGTTCTTGACTGCGGGACTAATTCCTGGGCACTGGAGTTACATGGGTTTTTGTCCAGCAATCATATGTGCTGGCTTTATGGGGGCTCATCATTTTTGGAGAGTTAATAATCTGGCCAGGGATGAGAATGAGGTTGTAAAACACAAATGTGAAAAAGCGGGGAGAAAGCATCTCCACAGCAAAGGTGACTCGATGCTCCAAATCATGTGATTTCAGGACGGAAAGGAAACAGTTCACAGCAATATGGTTTAGATGAAAAATGTTCCCATAGGCTCAAGAATTTGTACATTTGATCCCTAGCTGGTAGTACTGTTGGGGAGGCTGTGGGATCCTTTAGAAGTCTTCTTTCTGCAGAAAGTATGAGATTGCTGGTGAACTTTGAGGTTCATAGCCTTGTGCCACTTCCTTCTCTTTGTGTCTATGCCCTGTGTTTGGACAAACCGTGATCTCTCCGATTCCTGTTCCTGCTGCCATGCCATGCTTGTCCCTGCTATTATGGACGCTCTGGAATCCTAACAAATCTTCTATAAGTTGCTTGTGGTCATGGTAGCTGGTACTGAGAAGAGGGGCTGTGGATGTCGATAACTTGATGGTCATTTTGTTTGTTTTGCTTTTGGTTTTTATGGAGATGGCTTTGGGAATTTGGACTAGAAAAGTGGCTGAATGCCATAAGCAGAACTTGATGGGCTATCCTCGTAGGAACCCGGAAGACAGTCACGTTGACACTGAAGCGGACAGTGGATGTCTGGCTCATAAAATTTCCGAGAGAACAAATGATTGCATTAGCAGCTGGCAGAGAGGCCAGCTGTATGATAGTTTGGCAAGAATCTGGCTGAATTCTGTCCATGTCCTGAAAACTTTCGTGAATCCAAATCTAAATATAATAATGATACAATTTCTTTGGCACAGGAAATTTCAAGACAGCATAATATTGAGACTATGGAATGGTTATTACTGATAAATATTATGCATGTCTACATTGTAAAAGAACAACAAGCTAAGTAAAAAGAAATGAAAAAAATGTGAAGTTTGAGAAGGGAAGCACAGGGAAGCTCAACACTGCAGCCCGCCATGTGCAGAGAAGGCCTGCTGTTATAAAGGGCATTAAGGCCACTAAAGAGAAGCCCCCTGTTCTGCATTGGAAAGACAAGAAAGGTACCCACAGAACAAGACCCTGCCGAGCTCAAGCTACAAGTTGTGAAAAAGAAGGAGCAGAAAGTGTTCCCTGCTCCTAGATCGCAACCGCATACAAAACCTGGTGTAGCTGTGGCAAAGGTGGCGAGGGTACATTCCAGGCTGGCAGCTAAGCTTGGCAGTCTCATCTACTTGGTACTGGCTTTGGAAACAAGAAAGATGCAAGGATTGAGGTGTCTTGTAGATTCTTCCTCTGTACTTTTAGAGAACCACTAAGGCTAGGCAATGTGTGGCAGGGTTGGAGTCCCCGAAAGATCAGAAAGTGCAGCTATGATGTTGAAGCCTGGGTTGTGGTGGAGACACCACAATGTGGGCAATGTCCATACCACAATGTTGGCGATGCCCATACCACAATGTTGGCGATGCCCCTATCACAATGTCGGAGATGTCTCTAACACGATGTTGGAGACTCCCATACCGTACCATGGTACATATTCCAAGGAGAGGTACATACAGGGAATTGAACCAGCCTGAATCAGATATACATTGCAGCCAGTAAAGCAAGAGAGGTTGAGGCATCTAAGACCTTTGAAATTGAAGCACTAGATACTAGACATAGGGCCACAGGATTTGGTGTTTTCCATGCAAGATTTTGGTCTTGCTTTGGTCCAATCTTTATTCACTCTGCCCACATTTCTCCCTTTACAGCAGGAATGTATATTCCATATGCCATTGTATGTTGTAACTATGTAACTTAAAGTGTTTGTTGTTGTTGTTATCATTTTTTTTTTGCTTTTTGTTTTTGTTTTGCAGTGGGTCAGCTTAGAGATTGCTTTGAGACTCAGAAGAGACTTGGATTTTTAAACAGTGTTGAGACTATTAAAGGCTATTGCTACTTTTGAAGTTGTAGCACTCTTTGCTTTATAATATAGTCTTCAAGAACCAGGGCTGATCGTCGTGGTTTGTGTAAGAAGTATCTCCAATAGGCCCCTGTATCTGAACACTTGGTACCCAGTTAGCGGTACTGTTAGAGGAGATTACAGAAACTTTAGGAGGTAGAACCTTGTTGAGGAGTACAGCACTGGGCTGGGGAGTACACTGGTGGGCTCTGAGGGCTGGCAGTCCTGTTCCTGCCATCTCTGCTTCCCATGTACAGATAAAATGTGGTCTCGCTGCTCTGGCTCCTGACACCATGCTATGCTGTCCCCGCCATGATGGACTACATCTCTCCAGAACTGTGAGAAACAAACTCTCTCTTCTGCAAATTGCTTTTGCTCACGGTATTTTATCACTGTATATATCAGTGTTTTATTTTATCAGTACAGAAAAGTCACTAGTACAGAGGCCAGGGACCTCTTTTCTCCCTATCACCTTCAATTAATGTCTTCCTTTTCTTCCCTTGGACTTGAGCTCATTCTTGTTGTTCTGCCTTATGTCTGAGTCTGGGTGAACTGGTGCCCTCCAGACACACGCCCAAAATTCCATATTGCCTTTTCTGGAACACGTTGGAGGCACTTTAGGACACTTGCAAGGCAGGGAGTGTAATAAACACTTATCGTTTCCATTTTTTTCCACCATGTCCTCTATCTTACTCTAAAATTTTACTTCTCCTTGAAGGAGAAGGCTAACAGCCCCTTCCATGTGATCCTGATGAGATGACTGATAAAGATTTTAATCACACTCATCTTTGTTCTGATGTCACATAAACACATGCGCGCACACACACAATTTACACGTGCACACACACACAGGCACACGTACACACACACACACACACAAGTAGAAAGAGTTTGAAATCACAGCTTGAGATGTGGCTTACCTGGTAGAGTGTTACACAGCACAAGCAAAGCCCCGGGACAGCACACCCGAATCCCCAGAACTTCAGAGGTAGAGAGACAAGAGAATATTCAAGGTCATAGCGCATATATATATAGAGAGAGTTAGAATCTAGGTTGAAATATATGAAACTCTCTCAAAAACAAACACACAAACAAGTGAGAGGGAGTTGGCTTGGAATCATTCCTACCTAAACAGGTATCTCCTCTTGTGGGTGTCCATCCAGTTTTTTCTCAACACTGCGAACCTTCCTATAATTTAGAAGTTAGATGGAGGGCCGGGCACGACTGTGTATACCTATGATTCTAGCAGTCTGGAGGCAGAGGGAGGTAGAGCTTTTGAAGTTTGGGACCAGCCAGATCTTCATAGCAAGTTCCAGGCCAGCCAGTGCTACATAGGGAAACCCTGTCTCAAATCACTGCTCTCTCAAAGTTAGATGGTTGCCATTTCTCTCTGTTGATTACAACCGAGGGTCCTGAAGCTAGAACCAAACTTTTATCTGTGTTGGTGTCTATCACAGAATTTAACATGTGGCAAACTCGGGAGATGAAAATATAGAATGTTTCTCAAGCAAATGAATTCTATACTGATGTTCACAGTCAACTTCCAGCATTCCTGGAGGATTGCTGGCTTGTCTCTTCTCTATAGTGAACAGAACAGGCAGCAAAGAACTGTCTCACTAGACAGCCGTGGGCATTTGGAATATTGTCCCAGAGGAATATACAGTCCTGCTTGGAAACAGCTCTTCCTAATTGAATTAAAATCTTATTCCCATTAACTCTCCCAGCCCAAATATGCCTGTCTTTTGCTGGAGGTATGAAGAGTCTTCCATGAGATAATTTCAGAGTCAAGGATAGCAACATCCATAGGGTTTCAGGGCTTGCCGAGATGTCTCTGTGGGATAACAACATCTCACGTTTGGAAGGCAAATAACAGCTAGAGGGTTTCAACGCTCTGCCCTAACCATTAGGTAATTTATTCTCACTAAAACTCTGAGCCCCAAATTGCTGTGGGATCACTAGTCTCAATTTTACATATTAGGGGACTGTACTAGAAAAATTACACACACAAAAAAAAAATTTTCCAGGTCACACGCTGCTAATAAAAGAGAGAGGTGAGTCTTGCTGTCTGAACTTTATGGCTTAATTCTCTGCACGCCTCAGTCATACCAGGAGTGTGTCACTATAGGCCTACAAAGTGATCTCAGGATGAAGATTTGAGCAGGAGTGCCCATTTCAGCCTCTAGATGCAGAGTAGCGAGAAATTGCTCCTGTTCTTCCATCTTATGAGAGAGGCATGTTTATTTCTGTTTCCAGTGAGAGAAAACAGGTTCAGTCCAATGACGAGGTGTGCCAAAGGTCACTGGTAATACATACTAAGATGGATCCGAAAGCTCAAATACAGAATGCAGATACCTGCGTCCTAGGAGATGGGTCAGACTTACAGGTATTGCCTGGCCCAGAATCAGAGAGGCCACCAACTGTGCTTTTAGTCCCAGGGCCTCAGAAATGTCCACAGTTACCACTAACCTCTGTCCCTGTGTCTTCTGGGGCCACTTTGCTGCTTTATTTCCCATGCCCTAAAGTCTTCTGAGCCCACCCGCCTCCCCCCCATTTCACTCCATTGGCTGTTGTGTAAAAATTTGTTGAGCTTTGCTTATGAGGGTTAAGAGAAGCCGCACACACGCGAGGCGTTCAAGTTATTTTAATTTCCCTGTCTGTGGGCAGCAACCGCTTCGCTGGGGAAGAGCAGTCCACAGCTGCATCAGACCAATAGGAAACATCTGTATTCTGCTGTTCTGCTCTCCTGCCCACAGGCTTCTCCTTGCAAAGGAATCCTGTGCTCTTCAGGTTCCTCCGCAAGTTTTTTATTCTCAGCGCCGATAACACTATAAAAATATGGTAAAGTTAATTACTGAGAAATTAAAATGGAACTGCTATCTAAACTCTTAGGACATTCACATTCCGAGCCTGAGTTTATTGTGATTAAAATGATTAATGGCATTCCAGTAAATACTGGGGAATTAGAATCCTGAATACAAAGGGGACGAAAGCCTTATCATTGTGAAGGTGCATCAAGGAAAGTGAACATTGCTTATCTGCTTGCATTAGGGAGGGAGACAGCACAGATTCAGCGGGTCCTTTCTGGCTTAACAATGACTCTCGTCTAAGGCCTCATCTCCTTATTTGTATAACTTTTGCAAGCAATGGATACTGCCCAGGAGGAAAAACAATAGCTCACATATAACATAAAGACACGCCAATGAAATAGAGCCGAGAGGGCAGGTTCTATAACATGTTAGGAGATAATAAGCAGGACCTGTTAAACCAAGGAAGGACAATGGATTGTTAATAAAGGTATTGGGACAATTAGTTCATCTTTGATTGAAAGCAGGTAAGTACCTGTCTTTTGATACCCAAATAAATACCAAATAAGGCGACTAGTTCAAAATACATGTGTTTCTTTTTCCATTTCTCTAGTATCACCGAAGGCAAGACATTAAGGGTACCATTTGACAAGGAGAAATTAGAACTAAAGAAATCAGCAGATTTGACAAAGTACAAACGAAAACAAGTAATAGACAACAACCTAAGGGAGATACTTATGATATATTCAAAAGGAAGGATGTGTTCGGTATTTTAAGAACTTCTAATAAAGAAAAAGCCCAAGCTCTGACAGACAGTTCAAGGAAAGACTTGAAAGACGACACACAGCAGCCAGCACAACTGTGAAAACAGTTCCTTCTCGGGAGAGGAAAAAATAATACAAGTTACAACGACAACAACCTGCTTTTCAGTTCTGATGAGTTAAAAAGCCCCACAGTAAACAGAGCTATATGGATCCATGGAAGTAGAAAGATAGGCTCATTGTCCCTTCGATGAGTAAGCTCTCTCCTGAAGTCTGCAGAAGGCAGTCGGGAGGAAAGACACTATGTACTATTTCGCTGCCTAGGACTACAAGGAGATACTTGCTTGCATGGCTTACATAACATAGGTTTGTTGTTTTGTGGTTCTAGGGAGCAGAGACTGAAAAATCAAGGGAAAGCATGGGTTCCTTTCTTAGGTTTTCGTTAGTGGCACGGGCTGTCCTTTTGCCCCCTCTATATGTGTCCTCCACTGTATTCTTGCCTCTCCATAGTCTTTCTTTTCTCCTATAAGGGTGTCATTCATCTTGGGTTGGGGCTACTTTCTGTTAGTATAGCCAAAGACCCAGCGTGTGCTGCCTGTAAAGAAAATACTTATTTAGCAATATCTTGGAAGTTCAAAGTACAAGATTAGGTTGGCCTGATTTGTCTGGCCTCTGGTAACACAGGGAGCACAATAAGATGGTTGTGCCTTAGAGGTGACAACCAGGGCTCAGGGACCGCTGACCTGTAGGTATAAGTGTTTGAACACTTGGCCCCTAGCTGGTGGTTTAGAAAACTGTAGAGTTTAGGGAATTGGGGTTTGCTGGAGGGCATGAGTCACTGGAACTTGGAGGGGGGCAGCTCTGATGTTTGATAGCTGGGCTCTGTTTTCTGTTAGCTCTTTGCTTCCTAACTGTGGAAGCAAAGTAACCAGCCCCCTCACATGGCTGCCACCACGCCCACCATAAAAGCCTAGATCCCTTCTTATATTGTAAGCCAAACTAAACCCTTCCACCCACAAGTTGCTTCTGGTCAAGTATTTTGTCACAGAGACTAAAAACGTAAGCCACATGCCCTTCAAGGTCTTAAGGGCCTCCTATTAGACCCAACTATCATAGGTCCCTGTCACCTTTAGCAACAGCACTGTGGGAGCAACCATTCTAAAGCTACAGCAAACCCACCTTTACAGGTTCATCCATTCCATTTCCTCCTTTGAAAGTCCCACCATCAAATGTAGTCCAAGGAGGGCTTCACGTGAGATTTGCATCTATGAATGAAGGAGCCATAATTTTCCTCACAACACACACACACACACAAACACACAGTCATGAGAGAAGCATTCTTGCCCTTAAACCAGGAGAACCTGATTCTAAAATTTTATGGACACAAGGCGGGAGACCAGAAACAACAAAACAAAACCCCCAAGCCCCCAGCAGCGCTGAGACGGAAGCCCATGCACTTTTCACCCTGCGTCCTGACCTCCAACCTCATTTTGCCATTTAGGTAAAAATGATGATGGAAATGGACTGTTTTGAGACAGGATCTAAGAATGCATTTTTTTTTTTAAATTAAACTTTCTACATGCTTCTGATACATAGTCAGGTGACGGAAAAATCACGTTGTACATGATGGCAATGGAAACATGAAGATGCCACTGAGCCTACGGGGGAGTCTCGGGAAGGAACAACATTCCCAGCATAAAGCTCCGGGCTATGAGTTCAGAGGGACCCAGCTGCATCTCCCCTCATTATTGGCTACGTGGCCATGGACATGCTCCATCTTCTTCCTGCCTCAGTAACAACTATAGGTAGAGTGGGAAGAATAAGACCAGCTTCTAAAGTGGCCAAGGGTTGGAGGTCATTTCCGTTGATCTTCGTGACTGGAGGCTTGTCATGTGGACAAAAGCCAATGCTCTCAGCAGTGAAGGTCCAGTCAGATTCATCAAGGCGGTGCTCACTGAGGTAAAGACACATCCCAGCCACAGTTACTTTAAAGAAACTGGAGTTGTGAGTTGGGCGCAAGTTGTCTTACAGTGGGCAGAAAGCAAACAGATCTGGATCCAAATCCTAACTCTGCCAACCAACAAGGTCTGTAAATCCAGGCAACTCACAGTTCCTCAGCCTCAGTTTCTCGGCCTATAAAATGGGTGCTGAGAGTCACTCCATAGCGTTATCATCCACACAGAGGTGGAGCTCTTTGCCTGCTGTGATCATGGCACATCTGTCCGAGGCAGGTGTGTAGGGATCAACAACAGCACCAGAAGCTGTGGGGAGTAGAAGCCACCAAGCCAGTGGAGTGGAGTCCCAGAGGAGCCTTCAGAAGTAGGCGGGAAGGAAGTGAAGGCAGGCAAGGTTTAATCCGCTCCCTTTCTGCAGAAGGGTCCCTGGCTACAAACACTCTCTGTGATGTTTTCCTGAGATAAGTTACACGTGTGCCCAGACTTGCCTTGAAAGGATTTCTACAATCTAATAGGCTAGGGTGTTAGTCCTGAGAGTGTGAAATCCCTTTAGCAGCAAGCCGGGCTGTCAGCAAGGCCTGGCCCTTCTGAGTGTCTGCCCTTAAAGGGCCAGATAAGAAAAGCCTTGCAAAGAGGCACATCTGGCTGCAAAAGGGAGACAAGAAGCAGCTCTCCCTTCTCCAGGCTGAATCTTCTGGGGGTGGGGAGGCTATTTCTGAATATAGAGGATTCGGGATTTGAAGGACAGCCTCCAATATTTAATACGTGAAGCCCCCGGGTTGTTTCTGGACCAGCCTGGTGTCCTCTATCCTGAAGATATTGGGGGGGGGGGGGAGACACTGGCCAGCACAGGTCCTACCAGGCAGTGAAGCAGAGTAGCAGAGATTAGTTAGGGGGTTAGTACGATGGGAAATTTATTCCAGTTAATATGTATGCTGCATGAGACTCAAAACATGATCAATGAAATTTAAGTTCATTGTCTTTAGTAGGGACTTTTCAGGTGACAGATAAAAGGAAGTAGACTCAAACTAGTGTGTGTTAAGGCCGCTGCCTGGTGCTGGGAATGGCAGCTGGGGCCTTGGCTTACCTAGCATGGGCTTCAAGGAAGACTTGGTGTTTTGTTTATTTGTTTGTTTGCTTTCTCCCCACCCCACCCCCCAAACAGGGCCTCCCTCTGTAGCCCAGGCTGGCCTTGAACTAATACTTCTTCTGCCTCCACCTCTTGAATGCTGGGATCACAAATGTGCATATCACCTCTCTTCTCCAAGTTTAAAAATGTGATAAAGCATCCGTAATATAAAACTTGCATCTGAATTAGGCAGCTTTGATTGTCACAATACAAGAGTGTGCATTCAGTGGCTTGGGGATTAAGATGTTAGCCGTGTTGGCTTCGGGGAAGGGCTCCTTCCTGGCTGGCTTTTGCAGGGACCTCTGCCTGTTCCCTCTTCTGCTGTTTCCTCTCCTGGTCCTTGCTCTGTGTACAGGAGAGAGTACTCCAGCATCTGTTCCTCTCTTCATAAAGAAGTGAGGTAAATGGCCTCAGGTCCCCACCCTTCTGGTCTCTTTTAATTGCTTCCCTCCAGGTCCTCTAGATACAGTCACATGAGAGGTCTACAGCTTTAGGCGTGTGACTTTGGAGGGATGTGTGTCCAGAACACAGTCCGAACCATTTTTCAAGTCACAGCTAGGTGGTCCATTGTTGGGCAGCCATCCCCAGGGTTTTCATCCTGCAACTCTGAAACTCTGAATTGAACCGTAATTTCCCCCTCCTTCCTCCCTCTTCCTGGCCCTGGCAGTCACCGGTCTGCTCTTTGTCTCTGAAGCTGGCGGCTCTCGGCGCCTCCGGAAGTGAAATCACAGGGCACGTGCTCCCTGGTGTCTCGTTTCTTCACCTCTCCAAACGCCACGTTTTCCTGTCATGACCAGCAGCAGGGGCAGGGCCTGCTAGGTGAGCCTTGGGGACAGTTGAGCTTTGTCAGGGCCAGGAGCTGTGTGGTCGGTCTAAAATTCAAATGAGGGTCCCTCCGACTCCAAGCCTTGGCATTCTGCTGTTTTACCGTTTCCTTGGCAAATGCTTTGCCATACTGTGCCAGGCTGTAGTCCCGCCTTTGTTAGAAGGCGTGGCTCTTCCGGTGACATAAATTTCTTAGAATTTACAGTACACATTCTCCTGAGAGGTCCCTAGGCTGGACTATGGGGCTGCTCTGCCACATATACTGTTAGGAGGCCCAACATAGTAACCTGGTTTACACTGGATATACACTGGCCTCCTGACCTCTGACCTCTCACGCACCCTCCCTTAGTCATGGCCCACCATCTTGTAGGCGTCTTCGCATCCCAGTGTGGCCAAGGTCCTTCCTCGTCACAAGGCTTACTGTCTTTATCCACTTCTTCCAAGGCTGCTAACTGCCCCCCAACTCAAGTATCATTTTAATTGTCACTTCTTTGGGGGGGGGGGGGATGTAGGCCATCCTCCTTTGTCTTCTGGGATTACCATGACAACAACGGTTTCTTCTCTAGCACCAAGGACTACGTATATCACGATTAGCCATGTGGTGATTTGTGTGACCGGCTGTGACTAGCCGTGCCTCATTTGCAGATTTTCCTTTTGAAGAGCCCCCTACATGTCTGCTAGGTCCTTACTGTCCCAGGAGGATACTATGGCTGAAGCGGTGTGGTAGGAGTCCAGGTTGGACAGATTGGATTTTTGTTCTTTCTTCCACCCCAGTCTTCAAAACAAGCACAGCAAAGAGAATGCTTGAAGGAAGTGCATCCCTTTCCGTCTGTGTTCCCTTGTGAAGCAGAAACTAGCCCCGTTTATCTGAGACTCTGCAGCACCCGGTACAGTACCCGGATGAAACCGGAGCTCGAAACAAATGCGCACCCTGCTTAATGAATCAATGAGCGATTCCAGCAATCAATTTAATTTGGCATATGCCTTCCTCGTAGGTGTGCCCATTAATTACCAATTACCAATGTTTACACTCCAGTGTGTAACCATTTTTTTTTTTTTTTTTTTTTGCTACCTTCTATGAACTCTCCGGGATGAGAGAATCGGCTTCTCAAATGACTTCCTGCATAAATTAGCCCATCTGAAAGTGAGTGTTTATCCTGGGCTCTTTGCAATTCACGTCATTCCCACCAAACGCGGCTCAGCCGCTTCTCTAATTCCAGTCACCTGGGATTTCTCCTTCCCTTTGTTGCCAGCCCCAGCCTAACTCCACTTATCTTATCCACCTGGATTTACATATCAGAAAGGTCTAATCAAAGCCTGCCTGATTGTCACATCCACCCCTGGTACAAATCTGCCACCTAATCAAGAAGCCATACAGCGAATCAACTCGCGCTTCCTTCAGAATTCTTTTGCAGGAAAATGGGAAAGCAGGAGTCAGAACCATGAACAAGGACAGCAACAGTCGGCCTCAGCTGGGGTGGGGGGAACCCCCCTCCCTGGATGCACAGCACAGCACCCTGAAGGGGGCAAAGAGGCAGACAGCTTTGTGTGCTGTTTGATACAATCCTGGATGTGGGAGGAAAAAGAAACAGTTCTAATGTGTAGGGCCCGTCGCATCTCTACCCGAAGCTTCTGAGACTCCCTGAACCTTCAGAGTTAAAAGATCAGGGCTGCTTTAGCCCAACACCTTCAGTCCATATTTTCTGAGCTAAGGTGGTGCATAGAGAATAGCTAGCAACAAAAAAGGCCCATTGTGCTTAGAAGGGGCTGGGCGCTGTAGCCATGCTCTCATTGTATACACACATCCAATGCTTTGTAGACTCTCTAATTTTCTCATAATACAGATAAGGAAAGTAACGAGCAATGACATGTTCTCACAGTATTGCAGGAAAGCCAGGATGCTAACTTAGATCCCTAGTTGACTAACGCTTTTTTTTTTCAGATAAAGCCAACTTAAAGTTTAAGATGTGCAAGTAAGTTACCCGAAAATTTTTGTTGTTGTTGTTTAAAATGTACTTTCTGATTGAGTAGGACTGGGCTGGGAATCTACATTTTAAATAAAGTCAATCCCAGAAGGTCATCCTAACTCCATCATTGTCTTGCTGGGTATCCTTCAGCAAATCCCTTAATTTCTCCGCGCCTCTGTTTTTCCAGCTATATAAGAAAAGAGGACAAACAAACAAATGAACAAGTAAAGCAAAAAAACCCAAAACTACATCAAACAAAAAGCAAACAAACAAAAAAAAAAACCAAACCAACCAACCAAACAAACAAACACCAACCTGGTATCTTTCCCATGATTGCATGTCAAGGTTTAATGACCTCTGGTTTGCACAGCAAGGTGGAAAGCATGCAGCAGACATCAGATTCTGTAATGTTTATAGTCCATACCAGTTCTGTGTTAGGCACAATCGCGCTAAAGAAAAGTCTTCAGGAAATGCAGGCTAGGACGGTCAGTGAGAGAGTGAGAGGATCCTCGGGGCTCAGAAGGCAGCCCCTTAGCCTATGTCCAGGGATCAGCCAGGCTTCTTAAGGGAGAATAGAAGAGGGATAATTACTTTGAAGGAATAATTGGTGAATGGTCATTGTGGGAAATGACATGAAACAGGACTACATCTATTCAAGAAGGTATTCCAATAACAAAGGCCAGATTTCCCCAATGCAGAAATCTCAGTTACCTTGGTACCAACCTAGTAATGCCTCCTTCAGTTTTCTCTTAGGCAAAACAGAGACAACACTTGCTGACTGGGGGTGTGATGAGTCAGATGGCATGTGTGTAACTGGCAAGTAGCACCTGCTCAGCATGGGGTACATGCCAAAGATTTTAAGCAAAATCAGCATATTCCCCAGCCACGTACTCCACATAGCCCCAGGGTCGAAAGAACCCCAGGTCCTTTCCTGGTTCTCTTGGCTCTTTAGAAACTACCAACTGGGCTTTTCCTAGCAACTTTCAACCCTCTGACAGTGGACAGTACCTTCCAGCTCTGGGGAACTCTACTGGCCTCTCTGTGGACTAGTACTGCTAGAAGTTTCCATGAAGTCCTTCTAATTTCAAATGAAAAGTTACATGTGAAACTAATGTGGGTAAGGCTCACCTCACATCATGGTGCCCCAACTTGTCGGCATGTTTGGGTGATCTCTGATCCCTTTGCTAACCCACTGCATTGGGGATCAAGCTGCAAAGCTGTGTTATTGTCTACTGGTTTCTCTGCTCTGTGTTCCACACAGGAAAACAAGCTCAGGGCAGGCAAGGGTGGGTATCAGAGAGAGCTGGCCCAGAGTAGGGGCTTTACAGAAACTCAGAATAAGGATCACACGATGAGGATGCTCAGGAAAACAGAAAACGTCTTTACTGCAGGGCAAGCAAGACAAAAGGGCTTGCCCACCTGTTACAATAGAAAGCTTTAAGCACACCACCCCACTTCCTGCCTTTCTAGAACAAAGCAGGATTTAAATGAAAATGAATTAAACTAGCTTCCAGATGCCTGGGGGCAAGGGTACCAAAGCCAGCACTGGGTGTCTGTCAGCTGAGGGTGAAAGCTGCCAGCCTTGTCAATACTCGGTGCCTGGAGCACAGGAGGGCTGGGTAGAAGCAGGGCCTCTTTGAACCCTAGGAGAAAAAAAAAATCCCTCCAAGGCCATTCCTGCAAACCGGGAGCCTTCCTTCCAGGAGCCTATAGAATCGCATTAGCATAAGCATTGTCATGTAATGAGTTGTCAGGCAGAGGATGTAATTATTGCAAAGTGGAGAAAAATTTCAAAAGTTGAGCTTTAATGGAAAAATGAGATGGGAGCTCCGGCGCTCAAGTATAAAACAAACTTTTTAATATTCATCTTCCCGCACTCTTTGAAATCCACCTTCAGAGAGCCAAGGTGAACAGGGGGAAAAAGTTCAATAATTTTCAAATCCTAATTATAATTCATCACAGGTGATTAAACAAGGCTCTGGGTATTTGTTGCTTACTGCATGTCTCCTCTTTACAGTGGACATTTAATTTTAATTAAAAAGGACTTTTTTTTTCTTTCGACTGATGCATGGTTACCTGTGCCGTTTTTTCATTCCCTTCCCCATGCACAGAGCCTCAGTTCTCTGCCAATCCGGCAAGATGGAGAATACTGCATGCATGTGACTGAGCTCTGTTTTGATGAGAGCCTGTCTGTTCATCCATTCCAAGGTCCCCATGCTTCCTGACAGGCGCCATGGGCTGCACAGAGCAAAGATCCGATTGCCTATGTTTTTTAGCTCCAGTTTGTTTCTTTGAAAAACAAGGCTGTTAATAAGATCTAACCAATGGGCTTTTGATCCTACTGCACCTATTGGTTAGATCTTATTATTAACAGCCCTGTTTTTCAAAGAAACAAACTGAAGCTAAAAAACATAGGCAATCGGATCTTTGCTCTGTGTAGCCCATGGCGCCTGTACTAGACCTGGATGGAGGTGGGTGGTCCTCGGACTTCCCACAGGGCAGGGAACCCTGATTGCTCTTTGGGCTGATGTGGGAGGGGGACTTGATTGGGGGAGAGGGAGGGAAAGGGGAGGCGGCTGGGGGGAAGAGACAGAAATCTTTAATAAATAAATAAATAATTTAAAAAATGATACACACAAAAAAATAAAAAGGCATATGGTAAAAAAAAAAAAAAAGAAAAGAAAAAAAATAAGACCTAACTTATGTATCCAGGGCAGGGATCTTGGGAAAGGAAGAAACTCCCACATTCTTCTGCATGACCTCAACTCACCATGGAACCTATGACATGGTCAGTGTGTGTATGTGTTCGTATGTGTGAGGTGATGCATATGCACAGCCCATGTGTGTGCATTCCTGTGGTGGCCATGGGTGGATGCCAAGCGTTTCAGTGGCATTTCAACTACATTTTAATAAATGAAGACTACCTGAAGACCTGAGAGTAAAACAGTCCCACTGGTCAGCTTTATAGTAAAAAATATAGTATATGGTAACACACGCCTTTAATTCCAGTAGCCACAATGACACGCACCTTTAATCCCAGTGGTGTAAACCTTTAATCCCAAACCTACAGGGGAATATAAGACAGGGGTGGGGGTGGGAAGACAGTTCTCAGACACACAGTCTCTTTCTGAGATTCTGGGAGGATTGCCATTTCAGACTGAGGTGGAGGTAAGAGCCAGTGGCTGGCTGTTTTGCTTTTCAGATCTTCAGGTTGAACCGTGTGTGTGTTTGTGTGTGTGTGTGTTTTCATATGTACCATACACATGTGTGAGGCAGTACATATGCACATGTGTGTGCATTCTTATAAAGGCCATAGGTGGATGCCAAGTGTCTTCCCCTATCACCTTGCACCTTGTTTTTTGAGACAAGATCTCTCAATGAACATGGATCTTACTAAAATAGCCAGCTAGCTGGCTAGGCAACAAGTCCAAGTAATCCCCCTGTCTCTATTTATCAGTTCTGGGATGGCAGGTGTTTGCTTCTGAGCCAAGGTTTTACGTGGATTCTTTGGATTGAACTGAAGTCCTGATTTCAACACAGAAACTGCCTTATGGCAAAGGTATAGTTCCCTAGAAGGTAACTTCCTAAAAGACAGACCTGCTCACCTCCTCACAATGCCTGGCTCAAAATTAGGTGGCAAAACAGGTAGGATGAGGATACCTATGCTCAAGCTGCAAGGATGAGGATGTATATGCCCAGGTTGCTTACCTCCCCTTTCCCAAGCAGCAAAGCAGCAGAAATGGGTTTCAGTTTCCTTTGATGGAAACATGAAATACTTGGGAGAATATCATATAGTTTAAAATTTTGTGGGGGCGGGGGGGGGGAACTTCAGGCCCAGGTTCATGAGAAGCTGGAACAAGGGTAGGTTAGAGACCTAAGAAGCAAGCCTTGGTGGGCCACAGTGCCAGGATCCAACCCTGGGCTGCTTTGTAAACCAATGCACACAGTTCTTGATTGATGAGACAGTCTACTTGGTTTAAATGGGGTTCCAAACCGAGCTAATGGACTCAAAAAGCTGAGCATCTTCAGGCTGCTTCTGAGGGGAAACAGTGGACCTTCAAAAGGACTTTAGATGCTATTTCCTAGAGAAGGAGGTAACAGTATTGGGTGATCCTAAATGACACCTGCCTAGCTCAGACTGCAAGATTATGAGCGACTTCCCAAGGAGAATCTTGTCAGTTTATGAAAAGAATTCTGTCAGCAAGTGTCATTGGCGCCTGCCAACAGGTGACCTTCTTTGTCTGACCTTTGATTTAGATCTGGTGTGGAATCCTTTTCCAAGTCAGCCTGTAGCCCCCTTTGCTGTTGAAGAGACAGATTCTTCCTTGAATGCTCAAACCCAGTGCCTCTCAGAAGAAGGCATGCTGTGACCTCCATGCTCATCCTCACAAATCTCAGGCATCATTGATACAGCCCAGCACAGGCACAACTCAAGTGCTTTTTGCCTGTGGTTCTGTTGTACAGGGCTAACCTCAAACAAAACAAGGGCCATCTTGCCTGGTTCGGTCATGCTCGCTTGCCAAAGACTTTCGGTTTGGTTGGTTATAAACACAGCCTCGTGGTTGGGGTGCAGGGTCACATGACTCTTACTTGCCTATCCAGCAGCTTCCCACTACCTGTTTGCAACTCTGCCTTACATGCAAAAAGCCTCATGGAAGGGCTAGAATGTGTAAACCTGGATATGACTGGGGGAGGGGAGTGTCCCAACTATGAAGACTGTCTGGTGTAGCCTTTGGGGAAGGACCTACAACCCTGTAAGTAACCCCTCACCCGTGCTCTGTGAGGAAGCCCAACAGACTCATTGGTCCCCCCAGAATGAACTTTAGTAGACTCTTGCCTCAGTTTGTCCCTGGGATGTTTGGGGGGGGGGACAGGTAGACATTGTTTATGTCTCCCCCTGGGAAAGAATTTTAGCAACAGGTCCTTTAACGGGGCAGGTTTCTAGCAACTGCCTTTCACCACCTCCTGTTTTGTACTGGTTTCTGAGGCTTCATTTTCCATTAACATCAAGTTTACACAAGAGGCGCTGAGAAAAGCAAACTCAAGTCAGACGGTTTTTTTGGCCGGAGCCCAAAGCCCCTGAGAATTCACAGGTGAAGAGGATTAATTTCATTACCACGCTGCAGACACACCCCCTTCCAGAGTGGCTCAACACTGCTGCTTAGTAAATGTTATTCACCTCCCTGCTTCTGGTACCCGCCACATTTGCATATTCATCAGGAGGGTGCGCACAGTTTTAAACCCGACCATTCACCCTGCTCCTCATGCCCACATCCGTCTATGAATGCTGATATCCTTCCTCTGGCTGGAGCCCTTGTCTCAAGGTCATCGATGCAGCCTTTCTCCCCCTGCATCCGGGCACCTCCACTGCCCTGAACAAACCAAGGGCTGCTCCTTTCCTTCCTGTCAGCTGTAGTGAGTCCATGTGTGGAGTCGGGGGACCTGTGAAACACATGCACACAGGCGTGGAGCAAGCACCAGGGTGGGAATCAAGGAGCTGCTTCCAGCGCTAAAGCCAATGCCTAGGGCTTCTAGCTCCTGAGCTCAGAGTCCACAGTCCGAAGTGGAGATGCAGTTCCCTGGGCTGCTGTTTTGACCCATGAATGGCACAAGGCCATCCTCTCTGTCCGTTATAAGGAACAGCGACTTGTCTTTATATATATTTTTGTTTTATTATCAAAGAAAGGAAAAGGAGAGGAAGCCCACGCTAACCATATTGAGTCATAGGGGAAAGACAGACAACATTTCCTGCAAACGGCAGCTGCCTACTCCATCCCAGCTGAATCCACGGATGCTGTTATAGATGAAGTGAGCCCTTCCCAGTGTACCTTCTCTGAGTGACTCACAGACAAGCAGGGTCACAAAGAGTTATCTCAAGTCGGAGCTGTTTGGGGTGCCTTGTGACACTCAAGCTATAACTACTGCAGCATCCTCAGATTCTCAAAGTGCTCACTTGGAGACCCTGGCTACGGCTTTTGTGTCAGGGACCGTGTCTCTGTTGAAAGGTGACAGCTATTTCATGTTCTTCATGTTGGTGAAGCTATGAGTTTGTCACTGACTTTTATCTATTTCTTGGAATATCATATCCATTAGAGCTTTCAAAACAACATATGGGTGTTAAAAATAAAGAACAGAGCTGGTGGGACAACACAAAAGGTACAAGTGTCGATTGCCAAGCCTAGTGACCTAAATTTGACCCCATAGTTACTTCTCTATTATTGTGGAAAAACACCATGACCAAGGCAACCTATAGAAGGAAAGGCTTATGGCTTATGGCACTAGTGAGTGTCTCTACATTCTCAAAGCCCAACTCCAGTAGCAAGACCGGACCCTCCCCAAGCCTCCCCTAGAGTTCCACCAACTAAGCAGCAAGGCCAGAACATATGGGTGACGTTCTCATTCAAATGACCGCATGTTGTCTTCTGACTTCCACACGAGTTGTGCGGCGGTACATCAGCTCCCTGACGATTAAAGAAATGTAATGAAAAGCTTAAAAAATAAAGAAAGGGAGTAAAGTGTGTGGCTTGGTCATGGAAGAATGCTTGCCTAGGATGCTAGAGGTTCGGGGTTCAATTCTCAACAGCAAACACACACATACCACTACCGCCACCCACAAAATAAAGAGCAAAGATACTTCTTGACAAAAAATTGCCATAAAGAATATTACAGCTTGCGTCTGAAATACCCAGTCTTAATTACTATTCTATTTCTGTGTGCCATGAAGAGACCACCATGACCAAGGTAGCTCTTGTAAAAGAAAGCTTTTATTTAATTGGGGGCTTGCTTACAGTTCAGAGATTTAGTCCCTTATCATCATGGTGGGAAACAAAGAGGCACAATATGGCAACTGAGAGCTTTGCATCCCGTTCTGCAGGTGGCAGACATGGGTGAGGGATGGGGGAGTGGGAAGGAGGAAGAGAGAAGAGGGAGAGAAATAGCATGGGATTTAAATCACAAAGCCCATCCCAAGCAATGCACTTCCTCCAGCAGGGCCATATCGACTCCAGTCAGGTCACTTCTTCTAATCCTTTCCAAACAGTTCCACTAACTGGGGACCAAACATCCAAACATATGATCTATGGTGGGCCATTCTCACTCAGTCAGCCCCATCCTTCCACAGGCTGAGGCTGTCAAACCTTGGTCCCCAATACGTGATGCTATTTTGAAGACTGTGGAGCCTGTAGGAAGTATAGCCTGGCTGGCAGGAGCAGGTTGCTAGGAGACCCCTTTGCATGTAGCATTTGCCTCTAGTTCTGGTCTTGTGCTTTGCTTCCTGGTCTGCTGGGATGTTCACATGTCCCTGTCAGATACTCCTGTCCCCACAGCCGCTCTGCTTTCTCTGCTATGATGGGTTAAATCCCTTTGAAACCAGGAGTCCAGACAAAACTTTCTTCCCTTCTGTTGTCTCTATGGAGTATTTTTGCTACAGTGTGGCGAAAGTTAGGACTCCAAAAAAAAAAAAAAAAAAAAAAAATAGCAGGGTAATCTGAGAAAGTGGTGCAGAGGCAGGATGCACAGTGCTTTAGCCAGAGTGGCGGGGACAACAGGAGGGTGGCACAGAGGTCGTGCTCCCTAAGTGAGCTTCCTGTCTGCCACCCTCTGCTGTTGTCAGGGGCTCACCTCCAGCCGTCCGTCCTCCTGTCCCTAAGGTGAGTTATTTCTGTTTCTGTCTTTGAAACCAGGCTGTGAAAGCCTGGGGGGGGGGGGGGGGGGGGGGGGGGGGGGGGGGGATTGTTTGGGGGGGGGGGGGGGGGGGGGGGGGGGGGGGGGGGGGGGGGGGGGGGGGGGCGGGACTATCTAGTTCATCTGCGCGTTCTTCTATGATCGTTCACATTGCAGAGAGTAAATGGTGCAGAACAAAACGCGAGGACGCTGAGAGTAGATCCCGAGATCTCTCAGTAAAAACCCAACCAAACAGAAAAGCTTTCACCTAGGAACCCTGGGAGGGGTTTGGCCCCTTGGAGATATACAGCTAATTACAGGGGGAAAACGTCCGGTCCACCCGGCGCCTTCCACTGCAGCAGTGTGCTAAAGCACGGCTTCTGTGAGGAGAGACCGTGGCACAAGCTCAAGTGGGAGAATATTCCTGATACAACCCCCCCTTTTAAGTACAAACCCCATTTCTTGCCAATGACCAATTTTTATGAGAAGTCATGCCACTGCTGCCTAAGTCCAGCATTCCAGGACACCTCCTAAAATCCTTCTGGACAATAGATTTTAGCTGTCATCTGTTCCCTTGTCACACGGGAAATCCCTAATTTCCTTATGGAGAAGGTTGAGTCTCAGACACTGTACTGGTGACTTCTCTTTTGTCACTGAACACTGAAGCTTTTTCTTCCAAAGGCTTACAGCCTGACCCCTAAAACTGACCTTGACTGTGGCTATTGGTCCATATTCAGTTTTCTTTCTTGTCTGAAGATCTTCCACTACTCCCAGGGGTTCAGCGTTTCCACGGCATGTTGATGAGCCAGTAAGTCAATCCTTTAGGTTTGGAATAGGATTTTATTTCAATTGCATTAAGTCATAGAGAGCATCATGGACATTGAAACGTTTTGGAGTTCTTGTCTGGCTACCTGTTTGTTTACACGGGGCCACAGTTCAAACACTTTTAAATTACAATTACGGACATTTCTCCAATTGCATCCATAGCTGGCCACACTTTTTCTTTATGTCAGCCTCCTATTTATGTGTAAATGTTAGATTTCTGTCAGGGCCTAGTATGACTTAATGGCCAAGCTTGACTCATTTTCTTCCTTTCAAATCTTCTTTTTTTTGTCTGCCTTCTCTATCGTTAAGAGTTATTATCTACTTAGTCTTGTGAACCAGATGCCCAATCTACTGAGACCTTGAAAGCATGCTCAGATTGGATCTCTCCATCCTTTTTTCTAGGACAGACTGACATCATTTCTAGGCTGAGAATCCCAGGACTCCGCATCAGTGCTTCCTGGTTTAAATTCAGCCTTGACCAGTTCCAGTCTTACAAAGTCACCCAAATGAGCCTTGTCTATGGAAAACATGGACAAGCATCACACACAACAAGTTTTTCTAGCTCATGTTGAGAAGCCCAAAACAGGGTGGTGGGAAGATAAATCATATATGAGAGTAAGCCCTTCACACGTGAGATATGAACTCAAGCTCCAGAGAGACCAAAGTCCTGGGTTGACTGAGGGAATTGGATTCAGGAGATCAGGCCACTCACCAGGCAGGCAGAACCATAGAGAAGTCAGAACTCAGAGTTGTCAAGTATTTCAGAGTATATGGTGTGAGGACAAAAAGTAGAATTGCCTGCTAGCTGATCCTCTTTCTTTCCTGGTCATCATATGCAGTATATATAGTAGCCCAATATCTAGGCATGTCTGCATTCAAAGGAACCTATACACCATATATCATTTGCCTAAAAGCAGTGATCTTGTGTGTGGTGTGTGTATGTATGTGCATTTGCATATATATGTGTATGCATGTGCATGTTCATATATATGTTCAACACAAAGAACACATGTGAAACAGAGTGTGGGCGTGCTAAATTTAACTTCTCTAGTTCAGTGTCTTTGCCTGGAAAGTAAGGTCACCTCAAGCTCTGACAATTTATGATTTTTCTTCCCTATATGCAAATTTATAGCTAATCTCTGATCATTAAACCAACCTGCTGAACAGATATGTTTTAAAATGTGGAATTCATTGCCCCTTTGGGTTTGGGCTTCTTCATTGGTAGGCTCCTAGAGGAATACCCAGTAATCTTTTGAATTCTTAAGTCTTGGTAGACCATGGGTGACTTACGACTTGGTCGGCCACGGGTGAAAACGCACATCTAGAAGAGACTTGGGTTGTTCGTCTTTTTATTAGTAGTGTGACAAGACACACTATTGTTTATTAAAGGCTTGTCATATGCCAGAGGTTTGATTAAACACACACACACACATACACACACACAAACATCATATATTATTCAAACAGCCTTTTAAAATGAACACCATCACCCATATTACACAAAAAGAAATCCAAGGCTCCCTAGGTGAAGCAGCATCTCAAAATTACGGAGAGAAGCGTACTACAAATGTAAGCTTCTGGATTGAGCCTGCCTGCCTCCACATACATGTTCTTGAGCCCCCCATTCTGCTGCTGCTGGTTATGCTCTTTTAGCTTTAAGTTAGTTAACCCGTGCCTCAGTCTTCCTTATCTGTCAAATGGAGAAATCCCCACCTCCTACTTTCAAGTTATTGCGAAGACCTGAGCTACTAGTTTGTTTTCCCTTGATAAAATGATATGCCACCAGAATGCAAGTTATGAATATAAATTGCCATATGAATGTCCTCGGAGTGCCTCAGACTCTGCGGTTTGCAGGGTCTCAACTCCTTGGGACCTATACCAGGTTTAGTAACATCTTCCGGTCTCCTCCTAACTCCTGCCCTGGACTCATTTGCATTTTCTAAGTCCTGGACTAAAGGCTAGAAGCTTTTCTTAAGTGAGAGCTTCTCTAAAAGGGAGGAAGTCATGGCTTTCCACAGCTTGTTGGGGACAGAAATGGCTCTTAGGTGCCCTGTCTGAAGACTCAGGATAGCCATCAGTTTCAGTAAAGACTAAACAAAGCAAAATAAAACCCCTTAAAATTCCTGAGGTAAGCAATATATAAAATGTACTACTGCTGTATGTATGTGTGAGCATTTGTGCTGGTGTGTAGGATGTGTGTGTCCATATTTGTGGGTGTGTGCATCTGTGCTCAAGAGCATAGGTACATGTGAACTTATATATGAAGGTCAAAGGTCAATGATCTGTGTCTTCCTCAAATGCTCTCGACCTTAATTAAAAACATTAAAAGCATAATTTTTAGATTTGTTTCATTTCTATGTCTATGAGTGTTTTGCTTACATGTATATGTGTGTACCACAAGCATGTCTGATGCCCAAGGAGATCAAAAGAAGGAATCAAATGCCCTAGAATTTGAGTCATGAATTGTTGTGAACTACCATGTGGGTGCTAAGAACTGAACCTGGACCTTCTTTACGAGTAACAAGTGCTCTTAACGGCAAAGTCATCTCTCTAGCCCCTCTTATCTTAATTTTTGAGGCAAGTCTCTCAGTGAATCTAGAACTCATCAACTAAGCAAGATTAGCTGGCCATCAAGCTCCAGGATCCCCTTGTCTCTGTCCTCTCAGCTTTAGAATGGTACAGAGTGCCCCTGTACTTTGGTTTTGAGGTGTGAACCCTGCCCTGCTGGCAGGGCAAGTACTTTAATAATCAAGGCCATCTCGCCACACTAAAATGTACCATCTTAACAAACTGCGTGCTTATAAAATCTTAAGCATTGTGTAAATAACAGTAAAAAAAAAAAGTATTAAAATTCTGCATTTAAAAATTTACAGATGCTAAGTTATCTTGTTTATGCACAAGATCAAGCCAGTACCTATGGGAGAGGGTCTCATGAGGCCCTAGTCCTAGCTTAGGAGCTGCTGGCAGCTGACGGCTGCTGAAGAATGGAGAATCAGCTTTCTTTAAGTGTGTGGCCCCTGCTAGGTTGCCCATACTCCACTGGATGGCTTATACCCATGTACATGCTGGCACTACTAACTGGGCCTAATAAGCTGTTTTTTTGTTTTGTTTTTTTGTTTTTTTTTTTTTTTTTTTTTTTTTTTTTTTTTTTTTTTTTTTTTTTTTTTTTTGATTTTTTGAGACAGGGTTTCTCCGTAGCTTTTGTTCCTGTCCAAAGCTGATCTCTGACCCTCACGGAGACATCACCCCAATGAATTTTTGTTTTGTTTTGTTTTGTTTTGTTTTTTTGAGACAGGGTTTCTCCGTAGCTTTTTTTTTTGGTTCCTGTCCTGGAACTAGCTCTTGTAGACCAGGCTGGCCTCGAACTCACAGAGATCTGCCTGCCTCTGCCTCCCTAGTGCTGCGATTTAAGGCGTGCGCCACCACGGCCTGGCTAATAAGCTGTTTTCTAAGGGAGAGAAGAAGTTGGGGGCACGGAACATGAGTGATGGTGGTCGGTAAGGGAGGAGATGAAGAGAGAACAAGAAGTTGGGGTACATGAATGATGGGGGTAGTAAGGGAGGAGATGGAGGGAGGACTGGGGATGGAAAAGATAAAAATACATTGTACTGATACATGAATTCTCAGAATAAATAAGAAACTTATTCTAAAACATCTTGTTTAGTCATTTCAGCACACGCCTCGAATTTATGATCAATTTGTTTGAAACCCAGTCCCATTTCTTTAAAAATAGCATACCCTGGACAAACAGAATTCTTCTGGACGGGCCCGAAGTTGGCACTATTTTCGGATGGATACAAGGACTGAGTATTTATTAGTCTTTCATTAAATGCTGGGCACTGGGCCCAAATTCCTCTCTGGTATGTTCACCTACAGGGGACTCTCTGCGGTTCGGCCGTCCTTATCCGCTCGCTGCACCTGGCTGCTGTTGATTGACCCTCCCTGCTGGACGGAGGCCTCGGCGACTAGAATCTTGACAGATGTCTTTGAATTCTGAGTATGCAGTAGGCTTGTGTGACCTACCAACCGCCAGCTGAATTGGACCAGATTCCTTTGTACCTCTCTATATTACTAAAAGCATGCTCCAATGGTTGCGCTTGTAAATCAAAAGCCTTAGATAGATATTAATAATCATTGATTATTATTCACCTTGAGCCAGACACGGATGAGAGTCTTACACCCACACTGATTCCTTTCTCCCTAGAAGCTGGGTACCCATTAAAGAAAGACTGTTCAGTTATGGTCTGCTGTCAGCTCACAGTATGGAAAAGGAAATAAAAGCCTGCAGCCATTCAGCAACTTGTCTGAAGTCAACAAAGCCTTGCTGGCCAGAACTCAAGTTCTTAAAGTAGTATTGGGAGACATTTAATGCATAGTCCTGTTCAGGTCTCAAGCCTCAGAGCCGCCCTGAACTTTCTTTCCCTCTCAGGCTCAAAGCCACTGTAGCAGTGAGGCCAGCAGCCTTTCCTACAGGAAGCTTCATCTTCGAGCATCTCCACCCTCTATTGTCCTCTCTAGTTCCAGCCTCAGCATCCTTACTTTGGACAAAGAGCAGCCTCCCAGCAGGCCTTGCTGCTCCTACTCTTGCCCCTTTTAATCAGTTCTCCTCGGAGTGGGATTACTTTTAAAATGTTAATCAGATCACACAGTTCCTCCACTGCAAGCACACCAGGATCTTCCTGTCACACTTGTGACAAACCTTGAATCTCACACTTGGCTGTGTTCATCTCTGCTGTGCTCTGACCCGGCCCCATCTGCATCCTTGCTATTTTTATCGGCGCTCCAAGTTCACTCCTGTTGCAGAGTCTGTGGACTTGCTGTCTTACAAATTTCACAGCCCTGAGAGCCTACCGACCAAGAACACCCGCCTTTCACTTCATTCAGTTAAAATGTAACTTCTCAGGCCATTTCTTACCCCAAACAGTTCTGCTCGGTGCCCTCACCCCCCCCCATGTTCTCTCTCTCTCTCTCTCTCTCTCTCTCTCTCTCTCTCTCTCTCTCTCTGTGTGTGTGTGTATGTGCATTGATTTGGGCATTTCCTGTCCCTGTGGTGGGCTGAATAAGGATTCCAAACTTGTTCACATTCTGTCTGAATCCCCAAAACTTTTAACTATGTCTAATCAATCAATCAATCAATCAATCAAACAAACAAACAATAACAAAAAACAAAAGCAAACCAAAAATCTTTCACAGATGCAATCATACGAAGACTTCTGAGACTGGATGATGATTTTTTTGCTATTCACAGCAGGGCCAGTGTAGCTGCAATGCCCTTAAAAAAGGGAGACAGAGGGATCAAAGCTAAAGAGGGAAGGGCAGAAAGAGAAGTCAGGGAAAAGGAAAGCTATTCAGCATGGAGCCAGTGACCATAAACCAAGCTCCTATACTCACAGAAGCTGGGAAAAGTGGAAGATGAGGTTCTAGAGCCTTCAGAAGGAACGCGGGATGGCCGAGACCTCTATTGCGGCTCAGCGAAAGGGATGCTGGATTTCTGGCTTTGGGAACATTAAGAGAGGACACTTGCCTTGATTTACCTTCCTGTTTGTGCTGCACTGTCACAGCGGGAATAGGGAGTCAAGAGAGCAGACTTTCCCACTGGAATGAAACTGTGACCACAGACATGAACTCAGAGCTACAATGAGGCTTAGCTTGCAGCATGCATTAAACCGTTTTGTGCAGTCAGTGAACGAATACATGGGTGGCCTGTTTACACAAGGATCTTCCACACCATGCTGAGAATGCTGGTGTGCAAAAGCTGCACCTCGATGCTGTCTACACACCTATTCCGCCTTCTGTCTAACACATGACAGTCACTTTGCCTTGAGTGGATGAAAGAAATCCTGTGATATTTGCCCCAAAATGCGGTCCAGACAAGGTTGATAACGGCGTGGTTAAATATGCTCCCCCAAAGCCTTTTGTAAGGAAGTCAGACAGTGTGCAGTGTGCATCCAGAAGGTAGTGAGACTGTTTTCACCGCACTCAAAGCTCTCAACATGGGGGCTGAGAGTAAAAAGATGCACTTGTAAGGGAAGTTCAATGCCACCGACTGTCAGAACACTTGCCCTATTTCAGAACTGCTTTAGTGAAAGAGCGCCGTCACCCTCATCGCCTGAAAGCCCTTCCCCGAAAGACACTAAGAGCCCAAATAGTGTGGGTGGGTCAGGACGGTCTTAAGCCCCACTGGGCAGCTCTGTCAGGGACACCCACCTCAAGGGATGTTTCCATAGTGCTCTCTGGCATCTCACTCCGTGGGTTAGCTGGGGCCGATTGAGAAACCCATTTCAGTGCTCAAAGCTGTTTAAATGCACGCGGTGTCAGCATGATTGATGGCAGTGCCCTCCCCTGAACTATCTTCCCCGTCCCGTGATCGTCCCCTCCAAAACAAATACGAAACGGGCTCTGAAATAACATTTCAGGGGAAACGGGAAACTTGGAAGTTTTCCCGGATAAATTTATGGATCTCTTATAACCTAAATTGTGCGTCTAGGAGGGGGAAGGAGAAGGAGATGTGGATTGAGGCCCATAGGAGGCTGGGGTGGTATTAGTGCCTTGGGCTCACAGTGCAGGCAGAAGCTACTTACTCTTCCAGTCTTGGGTCATTCCATGCCTCTGATCTTGTAACGTGTGGACAGACACTAAGCTTAATGTCCCAAAGGATGGGAAGTTCAGAAATACCTGAACATTCGTGACTCCGACTTAGGAGCCGCAGGCTCAGCTTCCCGCAGAGCCCTGGAGGCTAGCATAAAGGAGCGGAGCTGGCCAGGTGGGACCTGTAATGAATTGGCACACATATGCCCATCTGAAGGGGCAGCTGCTGCTGAGCTGCGTCCAGCTGGGAGTGACCATGTGGAAACCAGGGCCCCGTGTGCCAGAACTGCCCATTTTCCAAGAGAAACATAATTGATTTTGTTTAAAATGAGAGATTTCTTAAGCTTTAGATGCTCACCGTGAATGTCAAAATCTAAACAAAAGCAACAAACGAAAAACACGCTACTGATTGATTCCATGACACAGAACATCTGAGAAATAGGATCTGGACCTTGGTCTATCAGTTAAGAGTTTGCACTAAAGAAATGGGCGTTCTTGTTGCCGCTGGGAGGCAGGTTTTTGACAGAAAACGCACTATTGTAAAGAAAGCCTTCTGCTCATGGTAGTATTTAGTAATACCAGTCTATGGTGGAACTCTTACCACCTTGTGATAAAACAACAAAAATGAGTGGATTTTCCCACCCAGCAGAAGCAAATTTACCTATCCCATTAGGGTGTTTCTGGGGCAAGGCCTTTCACGGTCTTCTTCATGCGACGATTACGACAGTGGGAGATGGGTTTCACTCACTCTTGTCCCCTCACTTGGAGAGGTTTGGAGTTGATTAAACTGACCCCTACTTCCTTTCAAATGAGTTGTACAGCATCTTCAAATCCCAAGGTTCCCAGCCACAGGTAAGTACTTTTCCTAACAGGGATTTTGTCGCATGCTTTGTGTCCATCAGGCGACTAGAACAGCAGTTACTTAGGAGACGTTTCCGTGCTTTTTCTAGGTAAGAGAACGACCCCCAGGCTCGTGATCATAAGAACAAAGATGACATTTCCCAGCCTCCTGGTCGCATTTCAGCACGTGACAGGGCCCTGGTCAAGAGTAAGCAGAACTATGAGAAGGTATTTTCTTGAAACTTTTCTAAAAATATAAACAGTAGGCTCCTTTAGCTCTTCATTCTTCTTTGTCCACTTGATCCTCGGGCCCCAAGTAGTGGCAGAACCACTGTCTTGATAGCAGACCAGGGAGCTGTGTGGGGCTGCGTCCTGGGTCTACTGCATGGAGAACTAGCAAATCTGCGGCTATCACATTTCTTCCCAAGGGAGAAATGGACCCCTCTGTTACTAAAAACCTTGGCTTATCCATCTCCGATGCTTTGGGCCAATGAACATACTAGAGGATCTTTCTGCTTGGGGACCATTATTTGTAGTAAATACACGCATTGGGATTAATTTCTCCAGTTAATCAATAAAGGGAAGGAGTTAAGTGGGGGAGAGTTTTCTTTGAGACACTCCTATGTTTAAAATTCTCTCCAAGCTATCATTACGGATACTGTGTACACAATAAAGGGGCCCCAGGAGAAGGGCTCTTTTCATTGCTGGGGCCATAGTGACTTCAGGTTTTTGACCAAGTAATGGTTCCAGAAACCTCCATGTTCCCACAAGGAGTGTACAACAGCACACTATGGTAGTGGCAGCCTCGGGAGGTACTCATAGGTGTTGAAAACAGCACCATAAACATCCACAGAGGATCTGCAAGGGAACTTGCCATTGTCACTCACAGCGTCCTCAAGACGACAGTGTGTCTGGAATGGGCAATATGGCTTTCATTTCTGTTGAAATAGGAGCGGCGGGGCTGCGTCCCCGGCACCCGGCCGCCTGCATGGCTAGCTTATGGCCGAAATAATTACACGGAAACTGAATTCTATTAAACACTGCCTGGCCCGGCTGGTTCCAGCTTCTTATTGGCTATCTCTTACATATTGTTCTAACCCATTTCTAATATTCTGTGTAGCCCATGAGCTGGCTTACCAGAGAGGATCTTAACCTGCGTCCGTCTGGAGTGGGAGCATCATGGCGACTCCTTGACTCAGCTTCTTTCTCCCAGCATCCTCTTCTGTTTTCTCCGCCTACCTAAGGGTTGGCCTATCAAATGGGCCTAGGCAGTTTCTTTATTAATAAGAAATCACTCCCACATCATTTCCCCTTTTTCTGTTTGAACAAAAAAGAAAGGCTTTAACATAGTAAAATTACATATAACAAAACAGTTATCAAGCAAGAATTACACTTACAATATTTATATCTATTTTATCTTTTATCATAACTAAGGAAAACTATAACTATTCATTCTTCAACTCCATCAAAGACTCCAGAAGGATATAATAATACTTAAGTAAACAAGAAATCCAAAACTCTAGAAATGACAGAGACATCTTGCTGCCTGGACAGTCACCCAAAGTTCCTCTGTACCGTTGGGGCATCCATCTTTGGCCTACAGGCCCATGGTATCCAGAGACATTTCCATGAAGCAGGAAATTTCAAAGACAGTTCAGTCATTTTCTGCTGTGTCCTGCAGAATGACTCGCAGACTCTTTCATGAATCAGGAACCCCGAAAGACCATCTCACCTTTAGGCAAGTTCAGCAGTCCTCTCTCTGCGGGTTCTCTGTGTCCAGTTTATGCAACAGTCGAGGCAAGAACAGTTTCTTGCCCAAATGACTATCTAACTCCATAAGGATCCTCTTCGATGCCCATCTTCCTTTTGAAGTAGATTGGTGCTGCCAGGAGCAGATGTGTCTCATTGTCATGAAAAGCCCTAAGTTATTAAAACATTTAAATGCCATATTCTGCAGCCTTTGAGAGATATGAAGAATGCCTATCTAACTGAAATATATCTCTATATATGTAGAAAATCTAACATGACTACAAGCTTTACTATTATCAATGATTATCCATTAACATCCCCAGCACTTGCTCTGTTTTCCTCCATTGCTGTTCCTGATACGCACTTTCCCTGGTACCCTGAGGTTCTTCCTGCTCCGGAAGTGTGCCACGTTCCCTGCTACTTCCGCTGACTCTGTTTGCAGTTTCTTGAAGAGGTTCCTTCCTCAGGATTCTAGACAACTCAGTGTCCCTGTTCACGGGTCATCTCAGGTGTTGTCTCCCCACAGAAGCCTGCCTTGACCTGTGTTTTGCCTCATTTCCAGCGCAATTTTTCACACAATCTAAAATTATTTATGTATTAGTATCTCGTGTATTGATTGTCTTCTCTCTGCTTAGAAGAAGGGCAGTGACCTTGTCAGTTTGGTTCGCCTAACTTCTCCACAACGTGGTGTGGCGTGGAGCAAATACTCAATCGAGAGCGGAACGAATGGCTATTTAATGAGGCACAATCATCACTGGCAATCTGTGGGATTCTACAGGAAATCCATACTGTTCCATAAGTGCTTAGAGGAGATCTATAGTGGCAGAGGGGGCATTATAGATAATCTATGGGCACCTATAAGTCAATGCTCTGAGTCTTCCAATTCTGCCCGATTGTTTCTAATAGGGCCGTGAATCTGTGCTTGGTGACACAGGCCTGAAACCCCAGCTACTCTGGCGCCTGAGGCAGGAGGAGAATCAAAACTCTAAGGCCTGCCTGCGCAACTTAACAAGACACTATTTTGAAGTAAAACGATAGCCTGAGTGTTTAGCTCTGCTGAAGAGTGCGTGCTTCACGTGGTTGGGGTCCTGGGTTCCATCGATGGTATTGAGAAAAAAAAATCAACAAGTAACTATATAAATAAATAAAAATGAATGGGCCATGTGATTGTGACACTTATTATTCCCTATGTCCTGATGCAGGTCTACTGACTTTGGGGTTGGAATTTGGAAAAGAAAGGCAAGGTAATGCACACAGTTCCCAACAGGAGAGGGTGGTTAAAAGAGCCAGGGCAGCAAAGGTGCCCAAAGCCTTTGCCCCAGGGTATTGGCAGCATTAGAATGACAAGCTTCCTCTGAGTAAGCAGGTGAGTAGTCTTAGTGTGGTCTCAAGCACACAACAGTATGTAAAGGAATTTTAGCTTCAGTTCATGTCTCTGAGCCAGACTCAGACTACAGATGGAGCAGCCTGGGGGCTGTCATTCTCTCAATCTGTGTCCCTAGGATCACTCCTGGTTCTCTGCCCAAAGCCCTTTTACTGGGCTAGTGCCCCCCATCCACCAGCGAGAGTCAGACACCAACGGTTCAGACATGGAGCCTTTTTCTAAGAATGGCTTGCAAAAGAGAGCCACCATTGCTGGTCTGGGACATTCTCCTGTCAGCAGCATTGTCCCCACTGTCCATAGGTTTACAGAGGTCAGAAACCTTTGGTCAACCCATGCTCCAGTGACCCGGAAGGACTCTCACCTGATACCACATCCTAACTGTTTCTTTCCTCTCTGTCTGCTCTCCCCTCTTATCTTGGCCCAAGAGCCCTCCCCAAGGAAAACTGCCTTATGAATTGTCTTGAACTCATCTTCTTCCCATTCTAAACAGACTGGTTCTTTGGCTTGTGTCACTAAGGTGATCACAGTCTCCTTGCCCTATACACGCGCATGCAGTTTGACAAATGTTACCACGTGCAAGTCTTTGCTGCTGGCACCGGGAAGAAAACTAGCTTGCCAAACCCGAGCTGGGGTCTCTCGGGCCTCGTTCTCTGCTGGCGTTTTGTAAAATGACATTTTCAGGTTGCTTTAACTTGTGTTGCTGCTCAAGACAGAGGAGCATATTCAGAGCTGCTCAAAGGGAGAAATGCTAAAATCTGCAAGAGTCGTGTGCTTGCTTCTACCATGGGAGGGATACCCTATTCAACAAGAGACACAGGCACCTATATTCCATTTCCCCAGCACAGGACTGGGTACAAAGGACCAAGCTTTCTCCACATCTGGTAGTTTCCATATTAGCACAACTTTTTGTTTTACCCAGAACTCACTTTACATCGCTTTGACTCATTTGTATGGTGGCAAGAGCGAAGATGCTGAGCAGAACCCTTGAAGGATTCCTCCACTAGAGCAAGCGCTTCAGGTAAAAATCCCGCCCCCCCCAACTCCCGGGAAAGGAAGAAAAGACCCACCCTGTAAAAAGCACAGTAACGGGAGAAGGATGGCCCTGCAGGAGATGCTGACTTGCTGGGAAGTCTGCCCTTGGGCTTAGTTGGGAGAGGTAGGACTGGGACCTCTGTGGTACTTTGTTCCCACCTTGAGAAGAAGAGGTCCCTAAAGTGATGCAGTTGCCCAGTGATGTCACAGAAGCCTAGATAGTGCACAATAATGACAGGTTTATGGGATGTGGCCAAGTCACGAAGCCTTAAGAAATGACGGCAAGGATTCTTAAGTTTCTGAAGCATTTCTATATTTTCTAGAATTAATATTTGGCAGATGACTATGATAGCCAGTTTTTATGCCAACTTGATACAGGCTAGTGTCATTTGAGATAAAATTAATTAAGAAAATATTCCCACCAGAGAGGCTCATGGACAAGCCTGTGGTACATTTTCTTTACTCAGGATTGATATAGGAGGTCCCAGCCCACAGAGGTTGGTGCCAGCTCTGGGCAGGTGGTCCTGGCTAGTATATGAAAGCAGGTTAAGCAACTTTTTAGGAGCAAGCCGATGATCAATGTTCCTCTCTGGCCTCTGCTTTAGTTCGTGCCTCCAGGTTCCTGCCCTGCTTGAGTTCCTGCTTGGCTTCCTTGGAATGATGGTCTGTAAGATGAGCTAAACCTTTTCGTCTCCAAGTCAAGACAAATATTCTAGGTCACAGTATTTCACCACAGCAATAGAAATCCTAACTAAAACAGCAATCAGTGGTTATTATAGGAAATATAGCATGACTGTCTTTGATTGTAAATCAGTATCCACAGGTCTACCCTGATCCACAGAACCATATCCCAAGACCTTTTAGTGGGTGCCTAAAGCCAAAGATAACACAGAACCCCATGTAGAATGCTTTCTATTCTAAGCTTATCTAACCATGAAAAACAATGTAATTCATGTATTCAGTGATAGAGTGCTTGGTTAGCATGGGTAAGGGGTCCTGGGTGCTAGCCAGGGAAGCGGGGGAGGGGCTAAGAGTCAGCGTTAAAGTAGAACAGTAGAAACACCACACTGCAGGAAAGGTTATGTGAATATAGTTTCTCTCCCTCAACATCCTTTGTCCTGCTCCTGCCCTCCTCTTTCTGCAGTGATGTGAGATGATGCAACATCTTCATGATGAGTCGGAGTGACACGCGTGATGTAAGCCTTCTACTTTAGCCTTAGGCTACCCGGCAAAGGTATCTTGAATGCAAGAACGGTTACGCCGTGACAGACGATGTGATAACAGAGATGGCTATTGCATGATTAATGGAAGAATGGCATATACAGGATGGCATTACAGTACTGGGCCATCATGTCCTGGGCATGCAGAGTGGGATGGTATAGGTTTTATTATACTAGTCAGAAGGACACACAATTTTAAACTTGGGAATTGTTTATTTCTGGCATGTTCTGCTGAATATTTTCATGTCATCGTTACCATGGGCAACCGATAAGGTAGACAAGAAGACTGCTCTGTGTGTGTGTGTGTGTGCGCGCGCGCACGTGCACACGCGTGTGTGTGTGTGGCACATATAGGGGATGCTGCATAAGTGCTTGCTGTTATCACTTTACTTATTTTATCAACTGTAATGGGGCAGAACGAGTTGAAGTGACTAATACCTACAGTGATAATATAATTACAATAGGACTGTGAGAAAGAGGAGTCCCAGAGCCTCTTTCTTCATGGAGCATCCTACAGAACAAGTTGAGAACCTTGCCAGGGGAAGTCTTATGTGATGAGGATGGAGAGGATGAACTCATTTTTTTCCTGAGTGCACTAAGCAATTGTGCGAGCCAGTGCTGTACTAGGCCCATTCTCTCCCCTGCCAATCTAATCACAGCCTTATGAGCAAAAGTCCTGAGCTTCAGAGACATGGAGGAACTGAGACAGAATCTCCCATAGTTCATTTTGTGTCCTGGAAGGTATGTGGGAAAGAGAGGGGCTCATGGGAGCGAGAGTAGACAGGTACCACCTGCCCAAGAATGTGTGAGTTCATCCTGAGACAGAGCCAGAGAGCAAGAGCCCCAGAGTGTGGGCTATCTAGGGACAAAGAAAGTGACCAGAAGGGGACAGGTTTCAGAACTGCTGTTCCTACATCCTCCTCTACTTTGCTATTCTCTACTGTGGTGATCAATCAGATCAGTGGTGAGCCCCTAAGTCCAGGTTTCAAGGCTAAAATATGCGACACCAGGGCTACCCCTTTTTCTGGAAGATGGAAGATCCAGTCCCACAAGGATTGCTAAATGGAGTCTTATAGGAGAAGAGGAAGACGAGGTGTCCCCACCAGGTCCTTCTCTTTCACCCAGGGCCCAGAGATGACAATGGAGATGTCCCCTCGTAGACTTTATATTGCGGTGATAGACTATGAGTAAAGCAACCAGGGGAGGAAAGGGCTTATTGCCTCTGTCAGTTATTGTGGGCAGGCAGGGTAGGACCTTAAGCAGGGCAGTGACCTGAAGGTTAAAACTGAAGCAGATGCTGCAGAGGAACTCTGATCCCCTGCCTTGTTCAGTTTGCTTTCTTATTCTTCTGAGGGCCACTGGCCCCGGTCTGGTAATGACCACAGTAGACTGGGTCTTCCTACATCAACAGCAAATCAAGAAAGCTCCCCCTCAGACCTGTCTACCTGCAATCTGACAGAGGGAGTTCCTAAAGTGAGGTTCCCTCTTCCTAGATAAGTCTAGATTCGTGTGAAGTTGACAAAAAAGCAAGACATGTCCCATCCCTGTGTCTTCTATAGTCCTCACAGGGAGTAGGGGAGGGGTGGGGGATTCTAACTCAGCTCAGCCCGTATTTCTAAGTTATACGGGGCACATGGCTTTTTACCATGCAGACTTCACACACACACACACACACACACACACACACACACACACACACACACACACGGGGTATGCCTCACAAGTACGGGGATTAGCAAACCCAGGGAGTGAGACTGAGGGCAAAGGGAGGAATCAAAGTGGACTTTCAGGTAGGGTAATCAAGGTGAGTGAGTGGCTGGGAGTTAGTACAGCCCCTCCCTGCCTCCTAACCCTTGTCCCTGCAGAAGCCAGGCTCTGCACAAAGAAAAACTTTAGACATCTTAGGAAGTTTTCCCTTTCCTTGTTTCCAACAATAGGGCCCAGTCTGTATAGCGTTCTTGTGGAACAGCACAAGGGACCAGGCATGGGGAGACACGGGTGTGTGACTGTCTTTTGGCGAGCAGCAATGGAAGCAGGGAGCATAGTACGGAGCCAGAGGTGAGGAGGAAGCCAAAGCTACAGTACAGGGTGCTCCTCTAGAAACTCAGCAGCTGGGCAGACACATGTACTGTGTGTCTATCAGCTGGGCAGAGACACTCACTGTCTGCATTATCAGCAGTGGCAGAAGGCACTAGGCTTGTTCTCAGAGACTCTTGCTCCCCCCAACAAGACAACTTGCAGGCTGTACCATTTTCTCAAACACCCCTTCTCTCTGGGCCTCAAAGACAGGTGTGTGTGTGGGGGGGGGTTGTTGTGTAGACTAGAGATTAAGAGTGTGCTTGTATGTATGAATGAGAAAGAACATGTATGATCTTCAGTTTAAGTATACAAGTAGAGCGGTATACCAGTGAGCATCCCTGGGGTTAAACTTGTGTGTGTGAGTGTGTGACGGATTTGCTGGGGGTGAGGTAGGACGGATCTCTGTGTGTGAGTCTTGAGGGAGGAAAGATTTGGCTTGGAAAACTGAGTCTTCCTTTGTCTTGACCATTCTGTTTCTCTGGGGAGTGACAGGGTGGAATGGTGGGATCCTTTAAGAGCTCTCAACCTCTGACCCCATCACGTGCCATGAATTTTACATTTCTGCACAAAGCGGGGGCTTGCTCAGGAATTTACATGTCAAGTTGTCCCTGAGGTTTTGGCTGAGGAGGGTTTCTGTGTGTGTGTGTGTGTGTGTGTGTGTGTGTGTGAACTCTCCTAGCTCTACTATGGGAGGGTGATCATACACAGTATTTACTCAATGGAGAGTGGCCACGTCCTCGGTCGTGACTGGTTTCTCACTGCAGATGGCTTGCGACTGACCTCACACAATCATAGCCAATCTCCAGAGTTACACTGTGCACTCCTTTGTATGACTTCATCCTCAAGTCCATCACCGGGCACATAGTTGGCTCATGAGCACTTCTTTAGAGAGACATTGACTGCAATGGCCAGTTGTTTGACCATAGTCTTCCTTAGGTGTGCTTTTTCCTCAAGCTATTTGTACATGGAGACATAAACACTGGACAAGACCTGGCTGAAGTCTACCAGCAATCTTGGGCAGAGACCCAGTCTTCAATGCCTTTAGCAGTCCTGCAGCTAATCCAGGTGTAGGAAGCAGCAGAGGACAGGAGATGGGAGTGGCAGGGAAAAAAGGTATTAGTACCCAGGAAGAAAAAGAGGGAAAAAAAGGGAGAATGCAAGTTCATAAGCATTTTAAAAAGCAGGACTCTTGCATTTCCTGCATTTCCAGTTACATATTTGCTAGTGTTACATTTTCCTATTACCCCAAAGAATACAGCTAGCAAAGAAGGAGGAGAGAGAGCCCCTGTCTCTTCTTTGGGATGAAACAGACAAGGCCGTGCAAGGCATCCTTCCTCTGTTAAGTCCTGCAGACCTTAGCATCACTCACTCACACAGGAAACCTTAGAGGTTAGACATGGGCAGAGGAGTGGGACCATGGTACATTTTGTACCCAGACCTCGCCATTAGCTGTATGTGTGTGGGTGAGATCTAACCTTGGATGCAGACCTCTTCCCTGGGAGGGTGGGGAAATAATAACCTAAAATTAAGATGAAGTATTTTGCGTGAGTAGTAACCACCACATATTGTTTAATGTCATCATTACAACAAATATGGATGATATTTGCTAATATCATCTTTATTTTTATGGCTGATGGAACTAAGACCCAGAGATGCTAAATCACTTAATCAAGATCGCAGAGTGGTTTGGTCCATTGTGGACTTGTGCAGGGAGCACCTGAAACCAAGGCTGATGTGGGTAAGTGTTTTGCTGCTCAGTCGCCATCCTTGTATGCTTTCAAAGGGGCCAGAGGACATCCTTTCAGTGAAGCATATAGCAGAACACCCACCTAACGTTGGCGGGGATTGCTCACTGCGCCACTTAGCCAACCTCCTCTCTCCCTTGTTCTCTGAGCATTCTCCATGCTGAAAGTTGTCAGAGAACTTTTTGGGGTGCTTATGAGAAGTTTCCACAGGATACAAAAGTCACGTTTCTTCCTAGCAGCATTCTGTACTGCCAAGAACCATACAGAGCTGAAACAACGACTCTTCTTATTCTAGGGAACCTCACCACAGACCCTGCTCTCAGGTTTTGGGGGTCCCTCAAACTCTTCCGAACATCCATTCATGGGTTGGGCCTTCAGGATTTTAAACTTAACCCTGTTCTTTCTGTTTCTGAAAGAGGCAGGGATTTTTTTTTCAATGATGAGAGGAGGTGATTTATGGAGGGGCCATTTGTCTTCATAATTAATTTATTAAATGATCATTGCTGCTTCTCCCCCCTTCATATTTGTCATCGCTGGAGTGGTAATTGGTGTTTGAAGCCTGTGCTGGCATGCCATCAAATGAGCCTGCTGTTCTGATCAAGCAAAGCAGCTTGGCAGCGGGGAGCCAGAGAAGCAGAGAGGAAGTTATAGGAAGCACAGACCATGGCAGTAAGCTTCCCAGGAAGGCGGGCACAACCCGAGGCTTCCAGGGTATCCAGAATGAAGACACCCCCTCTCTCCTGCAGCACGGACTGAAAGTCTGTATTGGATCTGCTGATCTCCTTAGGTAAGCATCAGTTAAATATGTACATGGGGATGGTGGACTAGCGCTTCTTTACAGTGCGTTAATTATTATCACCTCCAATGGCAATTAATAACAATTAGGGGTCTTGTAATAACATGAGCGCTGCATGTAGCTGCTGTAAAAGCTGCAGGAAAGTGGGATGGATGGGCTTGGAATATCAGATCTGGGAGGATCAACTGTGCGATCTTAAAACAAGAATATGAAGGATGTTGTCAGCCATTACAGGATGAGCCGCACATGGTCCAGGCAGCACCCTGTCTCTCGGGGCTAGGAAAAGAAATTGAGGCAGGGGGATATATGTGACCTACAAATAGACTTGGAGGTATATTGAAATGGGTCAGACTTGAATGTCCTAAGCTGGGTGTGCATTTTCCAATTCCAAGCAGCCTCAGAATATTGGCTTATTATACTTACCTATGCCTAGGAGCCATGCTCAGCTATGTCCTAGAGCACCGGAGTCAAGGAGAGGCCAAAGGCAGTGCTTCCTTCCTAGGTCTACGGTGAAGCATAAATGAGGGAGCATAGGCTATGTGCTAAGCAAACTGCTGTCCATCACTCAGTGGATTGCAGGGCTTTAGACAGACCCAAAGAAGCAAGGGTGTCTCTCTTCTAGGGGAGCAGACACTGGCTTTCATGTATATTATGGCATGTGAATACTGAGAGAGGTTCTTTGGGGCCCCACGGCAAGCTGCTCAGCCTCTCTGAAGCTCGGTTTCTTCAACAGGGAGTGAGAAAAACAGTTGTGATCACATAAGCTTTTGTGAGGTGTCACTGGGAGGTTGAATGAAAATATCCGGGACATGATAGGCACCTGATAAACTGTGCTTTCTTGGTCCTTTTATCTTTTCAGCTTTCAAGACCAGAGGTCCATACAGCCAGTGGCCTCAATCCTTGATTTACAGTAACAGGTCGTAAGTGTTTATTGTGCCCAAAAGAACACCTTGGCTCATTGGCTTTGAATGTCAGAATGAGGGGTAAACTTAGCCACTTCCCAGTCACAGGACCTCCTACTAACTGAAACCCTCGGAACTGAGTTCCCCATAGAGGAGAAATGAGATTAACCAAAGGAAATAACACAGGCCAGGTGCCTCACTAAGTCCTGGGACGTGCAATGCTCTCAAGAAGAACCGTATGCACCCTGTGTTCAGATGACGATGTCTTCCTTGAACGCATTCATAGGCATTCTTTTAAAAAAGGTTTGTGTGTGTCTGTGTGTCTGTATGTATGCGCATGAGTGCAGGTGCTTTGGAGGCCAGTTTAGGACATAAGATCCCAAGATAGATGATGAGGAAGGAGCATTTTCCTCCAGAAGGCAGGTTTGAAACACTCCAGACTATGAACAATCTGGCTCAAGGAACTTTTTGCTTATGAGATCCTTTGCTCCTGGTCATCCCTCACCTCCCTCCTCTGCCCTTCCCTCTCTCCTCCATCTCTTGCTCCCCTTTGTCTTATGTTCTATCTTAGTTAGGGTTACCATTGCCATGAAGAGATACCAAGATCATGTCACTTCTTAAATAAGGAAAACTTTTAATTGGGCTGGCTTACAGTTTCAGAGGTTTAGTTCATTATCATCATGTGAAGCACGGGAGCTCACAGGCAAGAATGGGGCTGGGCTGACATGAAGCCAAGAGTTCTGCATTTGGATCAGCAGGCAGCAGGAAGAGAGAGTGACACTGGGCCTGACTTGAGGACTAGAAACCTCAAAGCCCACCTTCTGTGACAAACAAGGCCACACCTCCTATGAGCATATGGGGGGCATTTTCACTCAAAGTCTCACGTGTTCTATTCATCTTTTCCCTCTTTCCCATTCTCTTTTTATTCACAGATCCGACCTTTTCCTTTGTGTTTGCTTTCCTGTCTCCATTTGATGTCTCTATATTTTTCTTCCTGTCAACCGTACATCCTCCTTATATGTCCTTCCTCCACCATCTCATTCACTAGGTTTACATTAGATAGAAATGGATTTAAATTTAAAAAAAAAAAAAAGAAAAACCATGGAGCTATCTTTGCTCCCGTGGAGCCAAGGTCTCCTGAGAAATAGAGAAGCAAGCAAGCCTGCTGAGACATGGAGGTGTGCCAAGGGAGACTGAGCAGCTTCCGGGGAGGCAGGGTTGGCCAGCCCTGCCTTGCAAAGCAGAGGGAGGTGAAAAGTTGACTCTTGGAGCTACACCTGAAGAGTGGGAAGGTGTTGACCAGACAGAGATTTACAGGGAAAGGCGCACAAGCATCATCAAGTGGAGAGGCACTGGGATTATGAAGGGGTTAAGCCGAGGGTTTGTGGATTACAGGAGTTGTAGGGGAAGTCAGGGACTGGGGAAGTTCCAGAGAAGACCTTATTCTTACCTGGTTTCACTCAGCTCAGCTCTGAACAAAACCCTGCCTTTTGGATCTCATCACCAGTTTAAGAAACACAACCAAACAAAAATGCTGGGTCAGGGGGATTATTTTCCTAAATAGGGGCACTTACAGAGACACTGTCTTTTGACATTATAATCTTAAGAAAGAAGTGACATTTATTAACAAATGTAGTATATAAATACCAAATATTTAGAAGAAAGGATAGTAGCTGAAAATAGACTATTTATGTTTATATAAAGCCCAGTCTTTTGTTTTTTATCCCCTTGCCTTAAAACAGTGAGAACTCGATGGTGGATCTGTTCTGGTCAAGCACTTCCTGGGGCAGTGTCCAGGACACTGTATTTGTGGGGCAGCAAGGAACCAGTGAAAGTTTCTAAGAAAATGACTAGTTCTCTTCTTGCCTGCCTTCAAATATGAGGACTGTGAGATATTTGCCTTCTGCTGGCCATGTTTTATGGATCATAAGTGCCAAATTTCTGCACTTATTATTTATTAGAGAATGAGCATTCTCCACATACAAGAGGGTTGTAGTAGTTAAAATATGTAGGTATGAAGATATAGTGGCTACAAAGGCACTCGCAAGTACAAAGACATGTGTGCAAGCTTACTAGTACCAGGGCATGGCAGTGAGGGAAGCTGCCCCACAGAGAACCACGCAGGCCTGAGCAGTCAGAATGAAACTTTCCTTGGCCTTAGAGCATTAGAAGTGGGTGATTATCAATGACAGCAATGCAGTGCAATTTTGAAGAACCAGAAAAGGTCAGCTTGGGTGTCCAATAAGGATAGGCTATTTGTTTACAAGTGTCCAACTTTTAATTGTGTCCTCACAGGGTTGAAGGGCCAGGCACCTCCCTCAGCCTCTTCCGTAAGAGTGCCGATCCCACTCCTGAGTCCTCCACTGTTGTGATCTAACTACTTCCAAATGACTTTGCTTTGAGAGATTAAAGTTTCAGCACACAAATTTTCATTTTCTTCCTTTCCTTAATTTTATGTCCAACACAGAACTTTTGAGAGACCATAAACACTCAGATCACCACATCTGATGTGATGGATAATCGTAGGTTTGAACCTGACTGGTCACAGGTGGCTTGGTTAAACACCCTTCAGTAGGACCTGGAAGGCTGCATGTATCAGCTGCTTTTCTCATTGCTAGGACCACACACTTGACAAGAAGCAGTTTAAGGAAGGACGGTTATTTTGTTTTACAGCTAAAGTGAGATACAGTCTATCATGGCTAAGGCAGCCCTACAGTGGGACCGGAAGGCACCTGACCACATGACATCTGCATTCAGGGAACAGAAAATAAACAGAAAACGAGGTTGAGCCATAAGACCTCAGGGACCATGCCCACTGACCCGCTTTCTCCAGTGAGGAAATGTGGCTCCACAGTTTTTCCAAAGAGCGCTTCCAGCTAGGGGCCAGGCATTCTAACTCAGGAGCCTATGGTGGGCAGTTCACTTTTAAACAACAGCAAAGGTAGTTCCAGGTGAGGTCAGCATTTGGCTCAGGGAAGTCGATGACTATACCTAGTCACATGGAAGTTACCCAAAGCTGTGAAGGGCATCAGTAGAACAGGGAATAGAGGACGGGAATTCACTGCCGACTGCTTTATCCCTTGAGCTGGAACACTGATCTTCCCCTGGCCTTGGCACCCTGGTTCTTGGTCTTCGAGCTTTGACTGGGAATCCGTATCTTCTGAGGCTAGTGTTCCTGGGTCTTTGGACAGGAAGCTGAATGACTCAAATTTAACTGTCAGCTCCCAGGGAATGCTTTTATGAGTCCTTCTGAATGCAGATAGATATTCATAGTCTCCTCTGTTCTATGGCCAGTGGTGACTCAGAAAGATTGCCTGACTTGGAGCAAGATAATTTGGTACTAGGTCTCCCCAAAAAATCTGCTTAATGTATGCTGTGTGTGACCTTGAGCAAGAAGCCAACTATCTGAGCTTCAGGTTGTCCACTTGTACAAGGAGATAAAACAGCTCTTCAGGCATGTTTTAAGTTCAAAGTCAATGCACTGACAGGTAGGGAAGCGTTTATAGAGTGTACTGTGCCGCACAGATATTAGCTATTAATTTTAGAGGTCAGACAGAAACCACAATCGGGGCACAAGGGAGTGGGCAGCTCACACGCAGCCACTGGAGGCAACCCAGTGCTCTCCTGCCCACTTTCCCGTTTAACCTGTGACTGCACTCATCCATTCTGCCCTTCATCTTTTCCCTGGTCCATTTATCAGCCTGTTAAGCGAGTGGTCACTCAGTGTCAAGCAGCAGACTCAGAAAATACCAGAATGAGGGAGATAGGATACAAGCTCTCAACCTAGGAAACTTGTTGTCTGCTGGGAGAGAAACTGGTAAGTCAAAACCCATAAAGCAGCTAACATTATTTGGTCATATGTGAACTTTGTAATAGCCACTTGGAAATCTGAGCGTGTGTGTGTGTGTGTGTGTGTGTGTATGCATTCTGCTGAGTACCGTAGAGCCTGTGTTATTATGAAATGTCCCCTGTCCTGACTCTTACATTTAAAACCTGCATTTCTTACTTATTGTGCACAGATTACAGTTTTTTTTCATTATTTTATCTGGCATTTCTATCAAAGAAGCCTAACAAGTTTTATTCTTCTAATTTCCAGCTTTTACTATCTTTGTTCAATGTTTTCCAAGAGTCTTTGTGCCTTGGGGAGTTTCAGTTTTGTCTCAAAGCAGTAATTAAGTCTCCCACTTCCATTGTGCATACTGTGGGCCCAGTGCTGTTCTGGCCACCGAACGCATATTATCTTAATTAGCGCTCTATTTGATCTCTCCTCACTTGTCTCCTTGGCATTTTTCTACTTTCGCTGAGTTCTTACAGTTCTTTCAAATTCCAAATCTTTGATTAAAAGCATAAATGTATAAAATGCATAAAATTATATTAGTAATTAAATCTCAGAGGCGCTTACATTCTTATAAACAGCCCTCTGCTCCATGTCACGTTACACAGAAGTGACACATTTACTGACAATATTGTAGAGGCTCTGAGCTTATTTCGGGAGAGATTATAGAGCATATGCCAGAAACACATACATTTCTTATAAATGGCCAGGAGCTATTTGTGCCCTGCCAGGATCAATATTTATAAACTGGTGTGCATCCCATGCGACCCTTGGCTGAGGCGCTCACATGAAACCTTCCTCCTTACGGTAATGAGAGGAACTGAAAAATGAGTCCGCGAGCTCTGAAGCTCCACGGAAGGAGGGAGGAGAGAGAAATGAGTGACAGGTGTCAGGGAGGACTCTTCTGGCACTTAGGTGCCCTAAGCAAGAAAAAGGGAGCAAGTTTGGAACACATATTTGCTTGCTTTGTCTGCCATGAAGAAAGACCGCAGGCTGTGTGGCTTCAGCACAGATGTGTGTTTTCTTACAGATCTGAAGGTTGGTAGTCCACCTCAAGACCAAATTGTTAGAAGGGGTGGTTTCTCCTGGGGCCTTTCTCCTTGGCATGCTGATGACCTCCGTCATCGTGCGTAAACAGAGACTGCACTTTTGTTTCCCGGCCGCCCACACTCAAACAATCACATGGAAACTATATTAAATACAACACTGGCCAGTGGCTCAGGCATATTCCTAGCTAGCTCTTACATCTCAAAGTGACCAGTTTCTATTATTTTATATTTTACCAGGAGGCCTGTGGTTTGTTATCTCACGTCTTGCTTCTTAGGTGGCTACGTGGCGTCTGCCTGATTCGGCCTCCCCCCCCCCCCCCCCCGCCGCTGCATTCAGATTAGTTTTCTTGCGTAACTATATTCTGCTCTGCCATAGATCAGAGCAGCTTCTTTATTAACCAATGGCAACAAAACATATTCACAGCATGCAGAGGGGAATCTCACATTAATCGTGCTGTGTTCTTATCTGTCCTCCTTCACATGTGCCCACTGCAATGTTTCCTGCAGTATCTGGATGTCCCCTCAAAAGACTGGATCAGAGCTCACACCAAAGCCTCATTCTCATTACTTAATCACCACTTTAAAGTTCCCATCTCCAAATACAGTCATGGTCATGGGTACCAGAATTACAGCACCAGCATGAATTTGGAGGAAACAAAATCAAGGTCAGTATAAACATCTGTAAAGTCATCACTAGTCCCACCCTCTCTTGAAAGTCTAACGAAGTCTTCAAGGAAAACTTAACTGCCAGACTCATATGAAACACTGGCTCTTGCTTGTAGTAATGGTATACTCTTCCTTCCTCCAGTCTGTATACATCCCTTTCCCTGTCCCTCAGACAAGAAACTATTCAGGCTTCAGATCCTTGGCGCAATGGGAGGGTAGACCGAACACAGCCAATGGCTGAGGGATGAGGCAAGGATGGGCTCTGCCAGAGCAAGCACTGAGAGCCAAGTAAAGAGAATGCTGGCAGGAGATGAAGTAGAAGGAAAGACTGACCAAGGGTAAGCCCAGCCCGAGTGAACGTCCCCGTACCCACATCCATGAGACAGGGATGAGCCAACAAGGTTACCGGCCACAGCAGCAGCACTGGAACAGGTTCTGGTGGTCAGAGCCTCAGTATAGCAACCAGACAGTCCTGGTTTAAAGCCCAACATGGTCAGCTACTGTTGGGTGACTCAGGTCAAGTCCTTTACCTACTCTGAATCGCAACTGACCATCTACAAAGCCGGCTTCTGAGAACACATCTTTAGCTGTGTGTGTGTGTGTGAACTCATGCCTAGAGACCACAGATGATGTGGCACAGAGCAAGTGGTTGACTTATTATAGAAACTGCCACAATCAGCTGCAAATCTTTTGGAATGCTGCCTACTCCTTTAGGCCTTAGCTTTCCAGATACTTCAAGGTCATCCCTGCACCGCCAAGGGCCTGCATGGATCTTCAGACGTGGGTCTTGCCCAAGGGGAAGCCTTTTAGATCCACTGCAGCTCAGAGAAATTGTCACAGCATTATAAAACTTAGATTTTTTTCCTCTCTTGAAAAAAAATTACATTAGTGCTCCTTGGAGTTCAAATGAAATGCATTCCCATGATAATACTCAGAGCTTAATGTTCATAACATTTCAGAATAAAAAAATCAGTTCTGTATTTACTTTGTGCTTATTAAACAGAAAAAAAGATGAAGGAAGCAAACAGAGGAAAGACAACCAAGATTATTTCCAATTTCCCAAGCTATCCCTTCCACCTGGATGCCATGATAATGGCATAGCAGAGTCAGGAGGTGCACGAGCTCACAGGGGGAAAAAAAAGTCACTGAGTTTTGTCATCTGAATGCTTCATTAATAAGACAACAAACAGCCAAGGAGCCAATGTCAGGGAAACAGATTCCGGATTTCAATTGTCTTGAGCTGTGTTTAGCCCTGTAGGTTTGCCGTGCCTGAGGACACCTTGAGAGGTCATTGGCAACCTGCGTCAATTTTAAAAGCCCTTGTCTTCATGCTTTTTGAGAATGACGGAAGAGGAAATTTTATAACCTACCTCAAGAGCTCATTCAGGTATCTGACAACCCTCACCTCAGGAAAATTGTCTCTTCGTGCTAACCTAAGTGATGCTTTCTGCTGAGAGAAAAAAAAATAAGGCCATTTCTTTAACCTCAGGGTAGATACCTTGGGGTTTGTCTATAACAGGGAGAGGATAACACGTAAGTGAGACGACGATAAAATCACTCTCTTCAGAATCTGAAGACCTGAGATCAAATCTCAGTGTTGGCCTTTGCAAGATTTCTGCTCTTAAGTCAGTTGCTTTGCTTACCTCAGTATCATTTTCCCCTGAACAGAGGGAGGCCTGAACTCAAACCCTGCTGGGCCATCCACTGAGTAGGAAGGAGAGGCAGGGCCAGGCTGTAGTGTTGATGGAGAAAGAAAAATCGACACATAGTTTACACTTCTGGGCAGGTCCAGCTCTACAGAAACCCTCACACTCCCATTGATTGAATATTTATCACTCAAGTACAAAGAGTCCCTGAGAGAGCAGACTGTGATTGTGACAATATGGGAATGGACACAGAACCCCTGCCTCGGAATCATAAGTATTCCTGTTCAAAATACGACCGTCTACACACATGTTTGGTGTAGCTATGAGGGAATCCTACAAACAGCGAACACAACACTGAGTAAGGAATTTGCCAGGACATAAAGAGGAGGGGTCAGAAGCCCAAAGTTTCAAGCCCCAAAGAGTGTGGAGCAGGTTATTTCCACCCCAGCTCCACTTAGCCAGGATCCAGGCCTTGGGCAATTGAGATCAGCACCAGGAGAGATGGAAATCCTTTGTCACAGAGGTACAACGGAGTGATGCCCAGCATGGCTTCATTGCGGGCTTCTGAGGGACCACCAGCCTGCAGCGAGTAACATGTGATTGCGTGACATAGGGATTTGGGGAACTGGGGACCTACTATAGCTAAGCTTCAAACTTTGTGTAAGGCCGAAGGATAACGGAGTCTCTAAAGAACCTATCAGGACACACGAAGGGTTGTTCGAATAGATGTCTTTGGAATTGCTGCAGAGCTGACTGTGGAATTAGCACATACTATTTAACTAGTCTGTGGCTCAACTTCCTCATCTGTGTAATGTTATCAGAAACAGAATGGGATGAGCCAATACGGGGTTGAGAGGAAGAAGCAATTTATACATGTAATAGATTTAAAATAATCCCTCGGATGTGGTAAGAACTCAGAAAGCTACATGTTTCTAAAACAACATTTCTGGTAGAATCACTGTTTTAAACTGCAGACCTTCCTAGCACACCGTGGAGAGAGAGAATCACAAAGTGGGAATTTATAAATTGTAGTACTAAACTTTTATTTCAAATACAAAAACCTATCTATTAATATGAACCATCAACTAAAATAATAATTTTTAAAATTTAATAAAAGTGTAAAACCCTTTTTTTAAATATAAATTGATAGGTGATAAATTACTAAAACAAAATGTTAGTTGTTCTAATATAAATTGGTAGATAAATTACTAAAACAAAAATGTTGCTTAAAAGCCAGAAAGGAAAACCTCTTTTGGGGTGTTTGCATTCAAATGGTCTTTGTGATAACACAGAAGCAGGACTAACCACAGCTAAGGAGATTTCCATTGCCCTTTGACCTTGAAGGAAAAGGGGCAGTGACTGAGCATCCTGGAGGGAGTTTCAACTACAGGCTCTGGGACTGGGATGCAGTTGGATGCTACCCTTAAGTTTACCAGTTCAGCCAGGGAATCCAGGATGAAAGAGACAGACAGGCAGAGGAGGGGTGAGAGGGCAGACTGCTGTGAGGGTCAGGAAGACAAAGAACACACAGGAGGACTGACTGCATGTTCACCCGCAGTAAGAGGAAGCTAAGAGGTTATGGCCACACTCCAAGTCACAAAACAGCAATACAAGTGTGTTCTTCAGAAGTGTGGGTTTGCAGAGCAAAGAAAGGGTTAAGAGAACAAGAATGTGGAGCTAGGCATGCTCAAGGGGGATGGGGACTTCCACTCCTCAATAGGCACTGCAGTGCTATTTGTTTCCAGTGTAGTAAATAGATTTTTTAATAACAATTTTAAAGCAAATAGAATGTCCTCAATTAAACAGCAGTTCTTATTATGCTATATTAGATAAGACTAAAGATATGATCAAAATGGGAAAGGTTAGTAATGAGATTTTTCTTAAAGCAGATGGCAATTACCCATAAATGTGTCTTATCTGTATGCTCTACAGTTAAACATGTTGTTGCCTGAGCTCAACTCAAAGCTGTGCGTGAAGTTATGTCAAGATCTGGTTCCCAGTCAGACTCTGTCTACTTCAACTGTGGCTGCAGCTAAAGGGTAGGGTTGAAAGGGATAAAAAATAGCTGTCCCTTCTCCCTATTCAGCATTCTCAAGCTTCATCATGCGTGAGAATCCTCTGAAGCCTTTGAAAAACAAAGCGGCCAAGTGGTGGTGGCGCACGCCTTTAATCCCAGCACTTGGGAGGCAGAGGCAGGCAGATCTCTGTGAGTTTGAGGCCAGCCTGGTCTACAAAGGCGAGTTCCAGGACAGGCTCGACAGCTACAGCAAAACCCTGTCTTGAAAAAGAAAACAGAGCAAAAACAACAAAGAGCTCAGGTCTACCCCTAGTTTCTGGTTGAGCGGGTCAAAGGTAGAGTGTGGTATGTTGGAAGTGTCAAAAGTGCAGAGGTAAGGTTGATGGTGCCGATCCTGGTCAGGACCACACTTTAAAAACTGAAAATTGTTAGCCTAATGTGTGGCGGAGATGCAGGCAGTGAGGTCAGGATCCAGGCAGTGGGGCATGCTGAAGGGAGAACCTTGAACCAGGCAATGTAGTTTGAATGAGCTCTGGGCTGAGGGAAGGGAGATTGTGAGGAATCAATGTGCCCTATATATTTTCTCCACTGGCATTGTAAAGCATCTTAATACTCTCCCTCTCTCAGCCCAACAACCTCTACTTTAAAGAAATGTCTGGTCATCACAATTCTAATAAGATGTGCCCAGAATTTGGGTCCACTGATGAAAGTCTGAAAAATAGATTCAATTATGCCTCTTTACTCCTAAACGCAAGCAAGGCCATTAGGGGTAGGAGGAGAAACGGAGCAAAACATACACACATCTTTCTAGGTACCTTGGAAGAAAAAGTACAGTTACAAAGAGGCTGATTTAACCTGGAAGGGAACCGTACAATCTTTTGAAAATAATTCCATCATGGAATGTTTGTCAATAGTTTTAATGGAGGCATCAGTTTGCCTTGTCTGCCCAGACTTTACGTTTCACGGTACCTACCGATATCAGAATACAAACTACTAAGATAAGGTTGTGCCAGGGATGCCACATCCTGAACTTTGGATTTAACTTAGGCAGTTTGTGCTCAAAGACAGGCGAGTAGAAAGTCCTAGGTTCAAGACCTGGCTCTTCAAGAGAGAACGCTAGCACGGGACACCCAGACTTCTGGGTAGGCTGGGTTTGTCCTGAAACAATGTCCTCTCAGAGGCTCAGTGATCTTATCTTTGAAATTAGGAGGAGAATGTCATATGACTTCACGGTGTCACTTACAGCACCTGCCACATTTCTGTGTCCCGAAGAAATGTGGACTATCATCATAGATTAGAAACTCACTCTTTGAAGTCAGATTAGAGTTCACATCTAGGCTTTCACTCAATTACAATTCCCTTGGCCAGGCTGCTGTACTATTCTAAATCACATTGTGTTAAAATCGGGATAATAATATATAATCTTTTAGGATTACTCTAAGGATTAAATAGAAACAAGTTTGCATATCCGTTACTGACATTAAGCACCCAACAAATGAACTCACAACCGCATACATGAAATACAGCCCTGAGAAGTCTTGCTGCCTTTATCTGTCAAATTACAATACCGATCTTGGTGGGTTTGAGGCAAAATTAGGGTAGAGAATACGAAAGAAAGTTCTGTTCACTGTCTCCATAGCTATTTGCTTTGCATCTGTTCATGTAGCAGTAAGATTCTTGTAAACAAGAAAGGCATAAACTTTTGCTTCTTGACTTCTTGCAATGGAGCGAAGACAATGAGTAACTTAATACATACATAATGCCCGGTAACAGCAGTGTTTTAGAGACAACAGAGACAGGCACACTGGACAGGCCTGGGGAGGGGCAAAGGTGCTGTGTAGGAGGAGGTAGGAGGTCAAGGAGAAGACAGTCAGCAAATGCCACTTGGGGCAGACCCCAGAAGGACAGATATAAACCATGCATGTGTCCAGGTGGAGGCTTGGTCAGTACAGCATTTCTGGGATGGGAGTGTGTTGGAGGTGTACCAGGAACCGTAGGGACCCCAGTTGGGTTGGAACAGTGAAGGATGATGAGGACAAAGAGGTCATGTAGGAATCTGGGCTGAATCATGTCCTCCCCCAAGTTCCCCTTTATAATAGATCAATTTATTAAAATATTTGCTTACATCTTTATTGCCGGGGGTTCTGTGTATATGAATGGGACCTGTATGTGGGTACCCACAGAGGCCAGCAGAGAGCATTGGATCCCCTGATACTCGAGTTTCAGGCAGTTGTTAGTTGTCTGATGTGGGTGACAAGAACCAAAGGAGTTCCCTGAAAGAGCAGGAAGTTCTCTTAACCTCTGAACAACCCGTCCAGCCCCGCTCCCAAATTCTTATGTAGGAGACCCGAGCTACAATAGGATAGCTTTTAGACTTTGGTCCCTAGAAAAGCAGTAGGGTTAACTGAGGTTACAGGGTGGCATCGTGATTCCATAGGATTGGTGTCCAAGGAAAGGATTGGATACCACAGTATGCTGTTCTCTTTCAGAGTGTGCACAGAGGAAACACCATATGAGGACACAGAGAGGGGGCAGCTGGCTAACATTCAGGAAAGAAGACACTTTGAACTTCTTTCCAGAACTGTGACAAATGGATATTTTGTTTGGTGTTTTAACAAAGTTCGCCTGAACATCAGAGTGCAGAGCCAAGACCCTAGAGGCCAGACAGTGGTGGCACACACCTTTAATCCCAGGACTCTGGAGACAGAGGCAGGGGGATATCTGTTAGTTCAAGGCCACCCTAGGCTACCTGAAATTGATCCACTTTAAAAAAAGAAACAGAGATCACAGCACCTGGGATCATACTCCTTTAATCCCAGCACTAGGGAGGTGGAGACAGGAGTGATATGGCTGGGAGGAGAGAGGAATATAAAGCAGAAGGAGATAAGAGCTAAATGCAGGCTGAGGAGCAGTGCAGGCTGAGGAGCAGTCTGAAGCAGTCATTCTGAGGACATGATCGCCCCTTTGGTATGAACACTGGTAGAGGTGAGAACTCTCTAGTGGCTGGACACACTGCTTCTCTGATCTTTTAGTTTTTATTCCCCGTTAGCTGACTTGGAGTTTTTATCATTAAGACCAATTAGAATCTGTGCTACACGTGTCTATGTGTTACATCACCAGTCAAGAACAGTGGTTCTCAACCTGTGGGTCGCCACCCCTTTGGGAGTCGCATATCAGATCTCCTGCGACTCGGATATTTACATTACAATACATCAGAGTAGTAAAACTACAGTTACAAAGTAGCAATGGAATAATTTTGTGGTTGGGGTCACCACAACATGAGAAACTGTATTGAAGGGTCCCAGCATTTGGGAGGTTGAGAATCACCGGTCTAGAGTATTATCTCTTAACAGCCTGAAAAGACAGTATAATGTGCACATAAAGACTTCAAGAGAGACTTGAAGAACATTCGAAAGCTACCTTGATTTTTATGTTTAAAACATGGGCCAATGTTGAAAGCTAAGCAATCATGGGTTAGTATTATTATAACCCAGACAGGCCGTGATGCTACGAGGCAGTGGCGGCGTGACGAGGAGTGACTGGATTCTGAGTTTCTGAATGCAGCTGGAAGGTAGCGCTGACAAGAGTGTGCTTGGGAGTGAGATCTATGGATATGACCAGAGGTGGACCACCCAAGGTTTCTGGCTGAGCGCCTTGAGAAACCGGACTTGCCATTCATGAAGATGGGGAAGTTGTAAAATAAAATCTGGAGTGGATAATCACAAGTTTGGTTTGGGATTCTTGAAGCTTGACCTTCTAGTACGTGCCCAGTAGAGATGTTTGAGGATGCAGAAGGAGTCCTGAGTTCAATACGGATGGACAGAAGAACGTGGAACTCATTGGCATGTCATCAGCAATTGTACAGGATCATCAAATTTCCATGCAATCAAAAGCCGCCTATCTGTCAGCATGTGAATAAATCAGCTGAGGTCTTTGCATAGCTCCAACCAGCAGCTTCTTTCCAGCACTCCCACGTAGACTGAGTCTCTTTCCTCTTTGTGCTTTACTAATAATATGCTTTGCCATTTTAAAATGAGAGGAGACACCATCTGTCAACATTTGCATCTATTTTACTCTTTCCATAGCATAGTACAGGGTTATCCCATTTGCCAAATCTATCGATGGGCTCACTGAACGATATTCTACACTTGACGATGTGTGGGGTACTATGTTAATGACTGAAGATACAATAGAAAAGATGCATTTCTCAGTTTTCAGAGATCCATGCGTAATGATAGAGGCACATACGTGTAAATGGAGTCATGGTATCCCAGCAGAAAAGGGAGGCCCAATCCAGCCTTCTTGAGCCAGCAAACTCTTCAAAGAGCAAATAAATGCCCATCTCCTCCTAAGGGGTGGGGTACTGGTGGGTCAGATGTGTAGAGACAGCTGAGATTCATCTCAGAGCTAATGGGCATCTTGAGTTGTAAACTGGGACCATAGAACAGGCTAGTTAATGAGTTAACAGGGAATACAGGATTCACAAAGGCACAGTGCTTGGACCAAGACCTCTTCAGATCTGTGGGTACCCACATACAGGTGCCATACATGCACACACAAGCACACACACACAGACACATACCCACAGAGATAGACACACACTCACACATAAACTCAAAAGTTAAATCTATTATAAAACAGAGTTTGTACAAATCCTATGTAATCCACATGATCATGTGCACAGTCCTTGGCATATGTAGGTCTTCAAAAATCATAAAGGAGCAAGAATGAACTTCTACCTTGGTGAGAAGGTCAGGTAGAAGGGAACAATGAATGGTCTTTTTAGAGGTGCTGTTTATAAAGTAGTGTTCACAAGTTGTCTTAATTTCTAGAATATCCAATATGAGGAAATACATATAATTATATATATTCCAAGCCAAAGTATCTGTATATAAACACATATGCATATATGTATATAAACACGCATACATACAAGCTTATATGTGTACACATAAGCACATATATGTATATGTTTGTACATGTTTATCAACATATGTGTGTATATGTATGTTTATATATGTATACACATATACATATAATCATTTCAGATATAATTGAGATGAGTTAAATCTAGCAAAAAAGCTAATCTTAAAAAAAGAAAAACCCTCCAGAAGTGAGGGTGGGTCAAACCTCATCAATAGCTCACTTATTTAATAGGTTATTATTCAGTCACTTAGAATGCTTATTGCTGAGGTATTCAGTCACACTGATGAATGCTTTTAAGGGAAAGAAACCAGAGTATATATTCATATATCCTTCTTATGGCACTAATATAAAATGAAACACTGTAAAACAATCTAAAGGCTGAGCGAAACTCATCCAAATGAAGGGTAATGGTTATTTTCTGTCTCGTACTTAATGTCTAAGCTCTGTGTACTGTGTTTCATTTAGAAATAGAATAAATACCTCGCCTAGGAAGCACAATAGAGCCAATCCTGTTGGCAGAGGTAGGGGGTAAGCCAGCTCCTAAGTTGTGAATAGGGGAGAGCTGTCCCCATTGCTCATCTGTCATATGGCACATGGGCAGGGGAGAGATGCCTTCCTCCATTCCCCTACCTTGCCCATCAATGCCTGAGGCAGGTAGGAGAGCTGGCCCTGAGGTCATAAGAGCAGGAGAGCTGTCCCTGTCCCTTATCAGCTGCAACATCCTGGAGAGTGGCCTCTACTCCATGCCTGGACAACACAGTAGAGCTGGCCCTGAAGGTGTAGGTGTAGAAGAACCAACCCTAGGATGTGAAAGTGACAGAACTGGCCCCGTCCCTTGCTCATTGCTACAAGGGGGGGAACTAGCCAGGGCAGTGCATGAGAGCGCACCCTGGTGGTGAGGACAAGGGAGAGCTGACGGGCTGATCAATCCTGCAAATACCCAAGCCCAGAACCAGGGTTATGAGCTGGTCCACCCAACATTCAGCCCATCTGCAACCTGTTGGAGCATGTGAAGGGTCAAGTCCTGCAGACCAAAGGCTGCTGGATCGCCATGACACAGGGCAACAACAGGATAACCAAGAGGAGTTCCAGTGAGGGTCAGAATTAATGGTGTAGCAGAAACCAGAGGCCTTGAACCAGTCCAATGTCTCTCTGCAATGAACACTTGCAAGTAAAGATATATGGATGAAAGAGCTAATGTATGACTCACTGTGTCACACTACAGCTTCTATGACAAGATTAATTTTTCTTTCTTTTTCTCTCCCTCTCTTAACTTTAATTTATTTTTGGGAGGTTGCAAGGGTAGAGGGCAGATACAAAGGGGCATGAAAATGAATGGGATGGAGATGCATGATGTGAAAGACACAAGGAATAGAAAAAGAAAGTTAAAAAATAGAATGCATAAATACACAGTCCAAATGATTCTAATAAAATCATGTTTTGTTCCTTTTCATTAATAAAAACAATAAATCATGTGTGATATTTTTATTAGAGTTAAATGCAGAGATAAAAATCAGTGTTTATTCATATTTCTTTTTAGGGAGTGTGCCTGGTAGGTGTTGCTGGGTGAGGAACCCCAGGCTGCATGGCTGGCAGTTGTGGAAAAGCATGCCTTTTGAGGTGGCATGCAGGCTACTCTGCTGTCCCATGATGCTCTCTGCTAGCACACAGATCTTCCTGCTCCTGGTGGCATTTTGGGTGGATCCAGTACAAATATTGTCATTCTCAAAGCTTAGCTTTAGCATTAACTTGGGATCAGCAATTTGCAGGGCTGGTGCAGAGGAGCTCAGTTCCCCCAGGGTTTTCTCCTACTTGCTAATCCATAGGATCAAAGATGGGCTCTTGAGGCATCTGTCCACCGACTGGTCTGTGAGACACCAAGCACTTTAAGGGGGAATGTGAAGGGCAGGGAGGAGGTATTCACCAGAGGAAAAGGCAGAAGGATTCCAATGAGAAAAATGGTAGAAAAGACTCAGTTATACACAGGAAACAAACACAAAAGACCGATCCAGTGTGTCTAGAAAACAAATTCAGAGGGGAGTGTGTGTATGTGTGTGTGAAGGATGAAAAAGAGAATTCTATAGAAATGCTTGGAAAGTTAGGAGGAATTTTAATCTTTCCCAAGGAGCACTTTCAGTTCCAGCAGGCAAAGGGAAGCCATAGGAACACCTGAAGCAGTGGCGTGACCTCTCTCTGGGATTTATCAGGATGTTGGAGTGTGAAGGAGGGTTGGGAGCAGTGGGATAAGATAAAAAACTTCTAGGAGGCTCTTCAGAAATCAATATGACATTGAATTGAGGCAAACCTCATTTAATGCTGAGTCATACTCAGAGCCTTGTACTGGGAGGTTTACAAAGGGTTTACAGGCAAGACCCCTGCCTCCAAGGAACTTACATTCTAATGGGTGACCAAAAGGATGTGTTTGAGTCTACTTCAGAAAGGGAATCAACAGGCACACTTGATGCAAGATGCAGTTCTGTATGCTGTGAATATTGTTTATTATCATTGGTTAATAAAGAATCTGCTTTAGCCTATGGCAGGACAGAATATGGCTAGGCAGGAAATCCAAGCAGGAGTGGGAAGGAGGGGGAGGGAGAAAGAAGGCAGAGTCAGGGAGACATCAGCAGCCACCTGAGAATGTAAGCCTCGTGGTAAAATATAGAATAATAGAAATGGGTTCATTTAAGTTGTAGGAGCTAGTCAATAATAAGCCTGAGTTAACAGGCCAAACAGTTTGTGATTAATATTAAGCCTCTGAGCTTGCTATTTGGGAGCTGGCGGGTGGGCTAGAAACCTCCAGTTACACCCATCAGATAGAGTGTTGTCAGGACAGAATGCAGAGTCTGGCAGAATCTCCATTGCATAGGCCATCCCCCACAATTCACAACCTTTGCCTTCCTAATTGTAGCTAAAACACAGGACCCATATTATACTGTGAAAAGCAGATTTTCTGGGAATGGGTGATCTCTCCTTGTGTGCCGTTTGTGGGTTCTGTTCTGAGTAAGTTCCATCACAGGCTGCAGTGTGCAGAAACATGGAAACGGGGGGAGAGAAGCTTTGGACAGAAGAAGCAATAGAGAAGCAGATCTCATAACCTTGAGATTCAGTTTTGTTTCATGTGCTATGTGACGTAAGGCACTTCTCCACTGGAGGACTTGGTTTCTTCAAAAGGAAGCTGAGATTTCTCATCTCTGACTTTCTTCAGGCTCCTAAGGTGGCTCGAATGAAGAGGATGCATCAAATGACCCAATGTAGTATCTATTCGTATTTCATATCTAACTATACTATACTAGCATATTTCAGAACCATTATTCATTACCAAGCACTTTTACATAGATGGTGAAACAGCTTCTTATTCGCATGCTTACAAAGCTAAATGAGTAGGGGCAGGATGGCCTAGGAGCCAGATACACCCAGCTAAAACAGGGTCAAAGGGATCCCAAAGCCAGGCTTTATATCCAAACCTTCTCCACTCCAAAGGCTCCCCACCCTCACTATTAGCTTATGTCTCTGCTCAGATCAATTCATGCTTAGGATGGAACAATTCAAGGACAGTATCAGTGAAGTCAAATGCATTCAGCACTAAGGGCTCACTAACAGGGAAGAATGGCTGCATGCTATTCGACCTAATTTGTGATCCATCTGGGAACACTACTTCAGTGGGAAACCTAGTACTCCCCAGCTAAGAGGCACTGATAAATAAAGACACCAACATCAGCGCAACACTTTGGACCCTGGCTCTATACAGGAGGTGGGGCGGAAAGGATGAGAGTAGGGTGCAAAGGATGGGGTCAGGGTGGAGGAGATTGGCTCCTTTTGGAAGAACAACCTGTGGTATTTTGTGTTTCGCCCAACTTACAATGTTTCTCCCTTTGTTTATAAGGAATCTTATAATCGATTTCTGCTAAGCTCCTGATGCGTTCTCCTTAACTTTTTCTATCACTTTCTGGTTGGGGTTTAGGCCACCTGGCATAATTTCTAAGGAATATTTTGGTCTGGCTTACTGGTTTACTCTGTTCAGAACACACCCGCTGCATCCCTGACTACTAATAACCAAATCCCCATCCTCATAGTGATCTCATTATCTATGCCTGTTCCCCAGGGGATGCAGGCATTTCTGTACAGGCTGATTGTTAGCATTCTTTGCATACCAGAAGCTCATCTGTGAGCCAGCAGGTACCTACTTTGACGTTGCTCATCCAAGCACTATCAGGTCACATGCCAAATAGAGGTCCTGGGACACTTCCTTATGATGCTGGTGTTACTGTGAGATGCCTGGTCCTCTACCTCGGTCTCCCCTCTGCTCTAGCCCTCTGTTCATCCCCCCTTGGTCTGAACTTAACATACTTACAGTCCCTCCATGTAGCCACAGCCTTCTCTTATTAACTATGGGCGTCTCTTGTATCAGATTCATTTTCCCCTCAAAAACTAAAAACTAAACTAAAAATAAAAGTCCTCATGTTACAACTTCGTTGCCTGGAGACATCAGTCAGCTCTTCACATATGGGCAAGACCCCCCACAGCAGTGCCAATTTAATCTTGTCTGTGGCTTCCTTTGAATGGGATACCTTGGGGAAGTGAGGTGTTATGAACATCAGCATGTTAAATCTTTAGTGAAAAGCAATTCTTCTGGGCATTCTTTCCCTAATTCATTTTTGTCCCAGATGCTGACAAAATACCGTTATATTGTAGATGTTCCCCTTGAGATACTTCACGATTCAAAAACACATGCACCTACCACCAGGCATTTCCTGAGGACCTACTATGGGCCAGAAATTGCGTACATTACTTATTTGATGCGCGAGATAGGACAGAGTAGAGACAATGGAACTATTTTTAACTCTTGGCTGTTGTTCAAGGATAAATGTGTACAGAGAAACAGGATATAAAAGCAATTTCAACCATGGACTTAACCTCTCTGCATCTTTGTCTAGGAGCCATGCACTTGCTAATGACTGAGACTTTTCTACCAAGTGTGTGTGATCACATTGGTTGTTCACACCACACATCAAGATGATCTCAGCATCACCTCTTCTCATCTGAGAGGACAGCTGTTCTCTTAGAGAGGACACTTCCGCGGCTCTTTCAGGAAGGCTCCGCTGAAGCATATTTAATTGTATACCTTGGCTGTGCCACTTTTTAAGGCTCTCCATTATAGCATATAGTTCCTTTTTTGTAGTCAGTTTTATGGTAGGTTCGTTTGTCATGACTATTTTCTTTATGCTTTTTTTGTTGTTATTACATGACTTCAAGGGAGAAAATTGTGTGTATTCATCTTTACACATAGAGACATTTATAAAGAAACTACTAGGCATTCAATTACTTCAACTATTTTAAGAAAGAATATAGGGAAAATTGGCTATAGTAGACGCTGAATATAGTACAGGAATTTGGGCTACTACCATTTGAGGTATCTATTTAAAGAAATATGGGTTTCCATATAGTGTCTGACTTCAAAATATACTAGAAAGAAATAGTTAAAACAGCAGCATAGTATTATACCAAAATCATCAAACTGGCCAAAGAAACAGAAGAGAGAACATGAAAACAAAACAGAACTTGATCTTCTACAAAGGTGCTGATACCAGCAATAGCACTGAGTGAAAGATGGTTTCTTCTATAAATGAGGCTTAGTTAATTAGATAGCTAAATATAGAAAATTAAACTAGATTCCAATTTCTCACTATAGACACATATATCAGATAAAACTGATTTAAAATTTAAGACCAAATTCTGAAACTGCTAGAAGAAAATATGGGAGATATATTTTATTACATTGGTATGGTCAATTATTTTTTAAATTTTTCATTTGTTTTTGAATTTATAATTATATAATCCCCCCTCTCATTTCCTCTCGCATCACTTCTTTTTACGAGACCCCAAAGCACAGTTAACAAAAGGGAAAAATTATTTCTAATCAAATTAAAAAGATTTTATGCAAAAATAAAATTAACCAGTGGATACAACCTATAGATTGGGAGTTTATACATTTATAAACTATGTATATGACAAGGAATTAGCATCAGAATACATAAAGAACCCCAAACCTTCAGTACAAAACACTAACAAGAACTTGATTGAAAAATATGCAAAGGACTTGAATTGAAAATGTCACTCCAAAGACAATATACAGGTTTGAGGATATGGCTCAGTTGACAAAATACTTGCCTAGCGTGTACCAAGTCCTGGATTCAGTTTCCTAGTAAGGCATAAGATGGATATGATGACACATTCTATTAATCCCAGCACTCTGGAGGTAGAAGCAGGGGGATTAAAAGTCCAAGGTCAAAGCCAACATGAGCTCCATAAGGCCCCACTTGAACAACAAACAACGTATGTGTTCATACTAGATATGCACACACAGAGAGATATGAAAAATGTTTTACATTACAAATCATAGGTAAATGTAAGTAGAGTGATAATGTTGTCATAGCAAAGACAATAAGTAACTGATGCTGGCATGGATGTCGAGAAATGGAACCCTCGTATGCTGTCAATGAGATTGTATATTGGCAACTCATTGAGCAAAATACTCCAGTGTTTCCCCCAGATAGCTGAAACTAGGGTTATACAGGAATCCAGCATCCTTACTAGTTAGTTATTTATCCAAGGGAAATGAAATCAGTATGTTGAAGAGACATCCACACTCCTCCTGTGTTTACTGTGATTGTTCACAACAGCCAATATAAGCAATCAGCGTAAGTGTCCCCCAATAGATCATTAAAGGAAATAGGATATGTATACAGGTTAGGATACCACAAAACCACAGGAGACACTGTCATTTGCAGCAGCATGGATCACCCCGGAGGACATCACATTAAGGGAATAAGTCTGTCACAGGAAGACAAATGCTACATAATGTCACCGATTTGGGGAATCTAAAGAAACTGATCTCATCAAACTCAGAGGGGGCAGGGAGTCGAGAGAGGAGAGGATGATGGGAGACAGCAGTCAATAGGTGGGAACTGCCGCAATGTGGGAGGAGTGAATTCTGCTATTCAATGGCATCACGGGATTACAGTTAACATTCTGCCAAAATTACTAGAAAGGATGATTCTGTAGGTTCTTGTCATAAGGAAATGCACATGCTCAAAATTGTAGACTTACTAAATACCATGATTTGAGTACTATAAAATGTATATATTAATCAAAGCATCACAGGGTACACATATGCATTCACAATCATGTCCCAGTTAAAGTCAAAATAATTTTAACAAAAATAGTGTCCTGATTCACTACTCTTTTGAATTCTAAAGTTCAACTTTCTCTGTGACAGAATTGGGCACTGAACATGCAGAATCATGTCTAGGCAAGCACCATACTACCGAGTTACATGCTCAGACTTCTGTTTACTTTGTATTTTGAGATAGAGTTGCACTGAGTTGCCCAGGCTGGCTTTGAAATCCCTCTGTAGCCCAGGCAGGTCTTTATCATGGGGCTGTCTTGTCTTGCCTTCTGAAGAGCTGAGTGGCTGGGATTACAGACCTGTGTCACTAGATCTAGCCAAGCTCACCCTTTGGTCACTGCCAGCTTCCTGTACCTCAAACATGAGCTTGTTCTAGCTGTGAGAGACAGACTGAGATCAGTCGGCCCTTCAACACTTAGAGCTGTTCAGTCTGCTGTGAGTGTGCCCATTCTACACCTAGGTTCTACGTAGCATCCTTCAATCTAGCCATGTTAGCATATTACAAAATTCCCACACTTTCAGGACATGACACAGCAACTGGGAGAGAGTTGACTTAGCTGAAGAAGCCTCAGAAATCTGATTGGTTGGTATCTCAGTCACTTTAGCAAAGGAGGACGTTCAGGATCTCACACATCAGTTCCCCTCAATACCTTTGTTCCTCTGTCTTTCAAAGACAGCTGTAACATAAGAAAATGTCTCCACGGCATCTTCTTTGCTACCAAACAATCAATATATTTGCATCTAAAGATTTCTAATAGGAAGGCATCATTATAAGCAACAATTAAGAGCTGACAATAGAAATTAAGAGAATATCATGTGCCAGGTCCCTTCATATGCATTATATCTTGTTGGATTCTTTCAATAGTCCTGAATGAAAAGTATCTGTCTACTGGTATAAAAGTTGAATTTCAAGGAGAGTGACTTATTCAATGTCAAATAGCTGTTATGAAGTAGATATCCGAATCCCAGACATTCAGTTTCGGAAGGCAACCTCATCACCACCATCAAACATCCCAGATAAAGGAGCTGCCACATTGTGAGGAATCCTCTTCAAACACTTACGGCAGAGCTGCCTGCTATCTAGGCTCTCCCCCTTCTTTTAAGTTGGCAAATATGTGACTTTATGTCAAGAAAGAGGGAAACACAGATTACAGAGGGATCTGAGAAGATAAAACGAAACAAGGAGGTAGATAGGAGGCACCAAAGGGGGTGGATTAAATAAAGAAGAAGGAGAAAAGGAACAGCAAGATAGCAGGGGAACATTGCCTGTCTCAGAAAGGAGGCTATGGATCAGTGGTTAAGAGCACTAGGTGCTCTTACACAGAGACTAATTCGGATCACAGCTCATGGCAGAAGGCTCACAAGCACCTGCAACTCCAGTTCCAGGGCATCTGCCCCCCCCCCCCTTTTTGGCCTCTGTAGTTAACTGCATGAGCGCATGTGGTGTACACACCCACACAAGCACACATACATACATGCAAATAAGAATAAATCTTAAAATACACTTCTTGCCTCAATACTATTTCCTTACCAAGAGGAAAAGCATAATGGCTGACCTCTGATGGCTGCAAATGGAGATAAAGCCAGCAAAATCAAATGGACATGATAAACAAATCGTCAACAAAGGAGAACTTTCAAAGGGAACTGACAAAAAGCTAAAAATAATACCGAGGAATTGGAACATTAGCTTCAGCATTATGCATCATGCATCTGGGCCTCCTCAGGTCCCTCCAAGGGCAGGAGATAGGACAAACACACAGTGGAGCATGGAAACCTTGATGTCATTGAGCCTATGCTGACGCACAATGCTCCTCTTGCCTGTGGTCCATTGCTGCTGTGAGTTGGTGGCCCTCTGTAGAACGTCTGTTTTGAATTTCTTCTCGTCCAGCATAAGGCTGCTTCCTCTGAGGTCTAGCTCAAATCCCTCTACCCCCGTCCCTTTCAGCACAATTCCAAGCATTGCTTTCTTGGGGTTCTCATCTGTTACACTGGTGGTCAATTGTTTTCCTACTGAGCTTTGAGTGAACGGATCGCATCCTGAGCTTTTCTGGTTTGCTTTACTGTCATTGCAAGTGCCTGAGGGTAACACTGTAAGACTTAGAGCCACTGCACGGGTCTGTCCTTTATGTCCCCCATGCTGGCTACTAAGCCTGGATTGCCTTCCTTTCAAAGGAGGCTCAGTGCTCACCTTACCCTCCAGCCCTATAGATTGTACTCCATTGCCATCTCTTCCTAGGAATGAGCCACCTTTGAAATATCCCCTTCTCCATCTTTGGGGGTCATGTCACTTCATAGCACTGCACCTTGACACCCATGATTCATCTCAATTTCAAAGGCACAGGCTTGCAGAGCTGGAGACGTGGTGCTCTCCAAGCTTGCCCCTGGATGTGGATATCCGGGACTCCAACCGCCTTCAAAGCCATGCTTCATACAGACCCAAAGAAGTCCTCAGAGGAACCTCTCTCTCTCTTCCTAATATGTTAGTTTATCCACTTGCCATTCCTAACTGAATAAACCAGGAGAACACAGCCAAGTCCCTGGACCTTGACTTAGGAAGGAACAGAACTGCCTCAATGTTTAAAAGCTAAGACTTTGAAATAGGATAATAAGGACACCACACATGTGTGATATGATATATCCATTCTTCAACGCTATTTTGGGATATATTGATCTTCTCTGAAATCAGAGGCGATAGATATCATTCTTCCCATTTTGTAAGTGTAACCAACAGAGGCTGGAAGGACTAGACAGACACATGGGGCCATAGCCACTTAGTAGCAACGTTTAAAATTATAACAACTTCCTGAGTGTAGGCAGGGTGCACTGCCATAAAGATTCTACTCCATTTGTATTTACTGATGCCAAACTTTGAGGTCATTACATAATTGTTTTTTCACTTTATGTCTATAGCTTCAAAGATTTCTGAGAGATTTATTAGACAAGCAACCTAGAAAAGGTAGCTGTTTCTGGAAGAGACTGTTCCCCAGACTTCCTTAGAAAACCTTAATTTGTCTTTCTAAATCTCCCCCCCATCTCAGAGAATAGCTTCGAGGATGAAAAAGCAACAACAAAAGATCAAATTCAGGCCCGCTTTGGGGGGGTCACCTCTTCTACCCATCGCGGTGAACTGTGGGCTGGTCCTCAGGCCTGGCGGCTGCAGAGCAGGTCAACTCATCTGAGCACCCTGGGCAGCCTACAGGGCGAGGGCTCTCTGGCTACAACAGCGTTTCTCATTTAACTCCTCTCATTAGAGGAGGCTGGGGCACAAGGCAGCGGAACGTGTCACTAAGTCATAAAGGATACGCCAAAATCGACAGCACAGGAATCCCAGCCCCCTCCTTCTCGGCTATGGAAACTTGAAGGAAAATGTTCTCGGCCTTCTCCCTGGGTCACTGAAAGGACTGGTGGCATTTGAGTCCCTTGGAGTCATTAATTTCTTCTGTCTTCAGCAGCTCCTCATATTTGAAATGATTTTTTTCCCACAAGGCTCACATCCTTTGGCTCCCCAGTTCTCTCTCCAGTCTCTTGCTCCCTAAGGTCCCATAGCTAATGGCTTCTCCTGCTTGTGTCTGCCTTGTACCCTCACATAAACTGGAAATGATAAATATATTATCCAGGCTTTTTAGCAGACCATTGTTTAATTTTCTATGCTTGTCTGGCTGGGGAAGAGATGAATATTACCTTGTGGAGAATAAGACTTCTATTCCAGCGAAGGGGGGCGGGTGGTTGGGCGGTAATCTATGGCAGAAAGGCAACACTCCGCTCATGCTAAGAGGCAGAGAAGCTAATTAAAAGTGTTGGATGGAACATCCATCCACCAGTGTGTGATTCATTCAGCGCAATCCCCAGTAAACAAGAAACAGATATTAGAACGGACGCTTCTAATTTGTCAAAGGAATGAGCGTTTTCAATTGTACCTTCCCGGCTCCTGTATGAGCTCCATAATTCAGTGTTGCCATCATTTAAAAGTTTGGGAACTCAAAATGATGGTACCTGTCTCTTCGCCTCATAAATCCCCAAGTCTGTTACTTAGGTCGGAACGTTTGTCTTACCCATGGTTTAACTTTATGGTTGACAATCAACCATGCCTTCTTCCCTTGGTAAATGTATTGGAATGGCTGGCATTTGAGAAAAGACAGTGTACATTGTTGTTTGTAAGTGAGACCAGCCTGAAAGGATTCTGTTAGAAGAAGCTAATACATCCACACAGGAAAACCTGAGGCTCCTGATGGTATTTACTAGGTACTTAAAGAAAGAAGAAGAAGAATCAATACTCCTTCAAGTACAAACGAACTGGACCAAAGGTAAGTCACTTTCCACGACAACTTCCAAGGATTCCACGAGCCCTCGAACATGTTTTAAGAACGACCACACACACACACAAGCCATCATCGCTTCATGAGCACCCGGACACATTGATGAGCCACCTTCCCCACGATAAAGATTTTTCTCCCATCAGAAGGATCAGACTCAAGTGTTTACCTTTTGTTGTGCAAAAGAATCCTTCATTCATGAAGACTTAGAGTTCCGGTTCACCACCATGTCTTGTTGAATACTGAAACCAAACAAAAGATGAGAATAAGAAAACCGAAGCTTGAATTATTTAAGGATGTTCTCTCTCCCCGATGTCTGCCAGCCTCATTTCACACACAGGCCCAGAGAATTTGGACAATGATACAAAGGTCACTACCATTGTCATCAATGACAACCCAACAAAGAATCATTGCTAGACAGGTACAGCATGCCTGCTAAGAGGGGGTCAGGATGTTTATGGATCTTTTTGAAACTCATGGTCACACCCTTTAATCCACAGTTTGCTTGGATTATTCACCTTCTGGATTTTTTGTTTTTGTTTTTGTTTTCTCGAGACAGAACTTCTCTATAGCTCTGGAGCCTGTCCCGGAACTAGCTCTTGCAGACCAGGCTGGCCTCCAACTCACAGAGATCCACCTGCCTCTGCCTTCGGAGTACTGGGATTAAAGGTGTGCGCCACCACCACTGGCCTGGATTTGTTCCTAAGGAAACCTTAAGTGCAGACCCCTATTTCTATGTGGAAATGTTTAGCATCATTATTTGTAAGAGGGAAATAGTCAGTGGAAGCCTGGTGACATGAGTGGTGGGACTTCCGCAAGGCATGGTATTATGTATATTTAAACATAAGATTAGAAATTATGAAATATAGAAAATATGTTTTTATGATGTAGCAAAATTGTTGCTAGAGTTTGAATTCTCCTATGGAGAAGTTTAAAATAGAACAGTGGGGACCTCTGTGGCATAATTGTAGGTTTCTCTCTCTCTCTGTTTTTTTTTTTTTTGATGTTTTCCAAAATTTCTAACAAAGATCTCATTTTTTTTTTTTGCTGGATGGAAATAAATATTTTTCTACCTCTAGCATCGCAATTTCCATGCCACTTCCCCGGCCCACCTCCTTATTAAGACGAGATTTCCCTCTTCTGTGAGTCCCTGGAGATCAGCATTCTGCAGGTGTCACCTGGCACCGAGTTACCCATTTCCCTCCCCACCTCCCTCTCGTCGCGGGCTCCCCTGATAAAGTCATCATTCATCCTTGACCTTTGCTTCCCATGAGCCTAAACCAGAGACCGAACTGTCACTCAATCAACCCTTGCGGCATAAAGAAACGACCGAGGGACTGAATAAACACTTCTTCAATGGAAACCACTCAGTCAAAGTCATCGTGGTGATCACGGAAAGTTTTTCTGGATTCACAGAAGAAGAGGGCAGGCAGAGAAGCAGCAGGGTTCACAGGCAACCATAAGACAGATGGAGGAGAGCCTGTAGTTGAAAATAACAAAGCCCCAACTGTAGTGGTCTACCACAGCCGAGGGATCTTTCAGTGTATTCCAAGACCAAGAACCTGTTTCAGACAAGGATGTGTTCTTATTACCACTCCATTACAATTCCATTCCTTTACATATTTGTGGTTAAAAATACATAAACTAGGTAGGTGTTTGTTATTAGTTTTCATCAGCAATGGTTGGTTGACTCCCTGCCCAAAGGGATAGGTTATACTTCTGTTTCATTGAAATTCAATTGAGTCTATTTATAAAACTATTGAAATATACACAGGGTTTTAATTTGTGGTTATATTTCTCTGGAGGAAGACCTGATAATTTGGGTAAACTCTGGCAAATGACTGGTTCTTTATAATGCTCAATTTTCTCATAATTAAATGGATTTTTCTTTCTTGAGTTTATTGTGAAAACAGATAGTATGACAGACCACAGGAAGTTTGAAAACAGACTTCAGGCTTATGTCTTTGTTACATCAGTACCTGGCACTACGGAACACATGCCCACCTTTGGCTTCAGTTTGTGTGCCATGATGTATGCCAGGCCCCACAGGCCATAGCTCATTTTGTATTCTTCATATTTAGTGGGAAGGGCTTTCATTTTTCCACTTCACAATTCTTATTTTGGGGAATTTTTGTGAAATTGGTAATATTGTATTTTGTTTCACTTCTTATTTTAGCGAAATCTCTTTTTCATTATTTAGCTGAAGGTTGATATGTGTTGTTGAAGATTTTGAAGACTGAACTGTCTGTATCATTGATCTCTCTCTCTCTCTTTTTTTGTCTGTAGTGAGGATTCATCGTCCACTTTGAGGATGAGAAGACACAAACAGAAACACCAGTAGCATGTGAGTGTAGACTCAAACCCGGTATGTCTAGTTCCAAAGCCTAGTCCCCTCTAACTGCAGGGATCCCCAGCAAACCATGTCACACTGTATTCCTGGGGAGACTATGGCTTGAATTCTCTTCCCTCCAAGTTACCCTTAAGTGATCTCCTCTTGATTTTCTTATGAACTATTTCAATTGTGAAGTTGAATACAGTTGTAATTATAAAAGAAAGGCACGTAGTGCCACCAGCCTGGCTGGATTTGAGCACTCTGCCATCCCATCTATGCTCCGGGTCTTTCTCTTTTCAGATTGAACATTGTAGATGTACGCACACTCAGCTGTGAATGCTTTCTCAGTAGCACAGTGGTAACGGCTATCCTAAATCACAGCGCCTGTATTACAGCCTCTAATACCCATTCGCATCTATAAACAATACAGCCAGGGCTGAATGTTTCAAAGCTTTTCTGTAAGTGGTATTCAAACTGCAGGTGCCCATCAGGAGCCTCTTTATTCTGTCGAGTATTACTGTGCCAATACAAATGGAGACGAGACATTGTAGGTCCTTCTAAGGTACATAGGCATGAGAACAAATTCAACCCTGAGTTTGCCAAGGCAGAGAGAAAATGGATCTTCAATATCACTGAGCCTCGTAGGTTGCTCCATAAGATGACGGCTGTGTTTATAGTAATCCAAGATTGCTTCACATTTTCATGTGGCCATACCTTTCAGGATATCCAATCTTTACTTTTTAATTATTTCCAATTATGTGTGGTGGTGTGGCTTGCTAATGGGTATGTGGACATGAGTGCTGGTGGGGCCCTAGAGGTGTCAGATCCTCTAGAACTGGATTACACTTGGTTGTGAGTCTCTGGGTGCTGGGACTCAAAACTGGGTCTATCACTGGAAAAGCATGTTCTCTTGACCACCGAGCCATCTCTCCAGCCCAGCTCTTCCAATCTTGTAAATACAAAATACATCATGGTGTTTTATTAGCACTTCTCTAATTGCTGGTGAGACAGATTTCTTCTGTATTTTAGTGGCCATGTATGTTTTTCCTTTGGCCATTTGCTTTTCTTTTTGCCCCATTTTCAATGGGCTTTGTATAGGAGGGAGACAACATGAAGCAAGTAAAAAAAGCCCAAATGCTAGTCTCGGTCCGATGGAGAGCGAGAAAAGACAGAGCAGCGAGTTTCAGGCTCAGCAAGAGACTGTCCTACACACATGCACACACCTACAGGTGCACACCTACCAGTACACACACACATACCACACACAAACACACACATCTACACAAAACTGTGTCAGTAGAAAGTTGCTGTTTGAGCATTTGTCACACCTACTTTTTACCTCTTTGGTAATTGTCACAACTTTGGAAGAACGAAGTAATTTTTTACTAATATAATAAAGCTTGTATAATTCTGGACACATCATTTTCCCTTTCTAAACTTTAGTTAGTTCATCTAATTGCAGATGTGTTGTGGCACTAAGCACTGTAATGAAAGACCTTGACACAGTGACTTCCATACAACAGGTAGAGATGAAATGGTAAGTCCATAATAAGGCTTGTTACACAAACTGTGATTATAGATACTTGCTAAGGATGTCTAACAAACACTCATGACCACATGTAGAACCACAGCATCAGTGTAGTCACTGTGTCCGAGCTGCCTAGAGGTGAACATAGGGTCTAGGACCACAGGACCAGCTATGGACCCAGGACTTTAACACTGGGACTAACTATATCTCAATGAATACAACTAACTAACTCAACTAACTAATACAGGGACTAACTATATCTCAACGAGAGCCACTGTATGTGAACAGCATAAACAAGCCAGGGACATTTCTCGTGAATAGCTGTCAAAATTCTATATCCAGATCAGCGGGGTAGCAGAGCTGGCACGTGCACTAATTGTACCTAGAGTTTGCTAATTTGTATGTATGCTTCCAACCACAGCGGAGGTACAAACGGTAAAAAACCCTTAAAGGAATGGATCACAGTTTGAGATTTCTCCAGTGAGGGCCATGAGACTTCTTAGCTTTCCTGAGTGTGGTCGCCGCACATCCATCCTATTGACTTGTGCTCCAACCAGACTGTAGTAAGAGATCTGGAATTTAAGCAGCCCAAGCCGCATGCTGCTCCAATCCACAGCGACAGTACAGCTGCCGCTACAAGAGGGACTGTATTTGTGTCTCCAGGCAGCCAGTGAGCAAGCGGAAACATTGTTAAGACGTCAGGACGCTGGAAGACTTTGACCTCTACCGTCGATGAGTGTTGCTGTGTGTGTGTGTGTGTGTGTGTGTGTGTGTGTGTGTGTGCTGCATGCACTAATGAGAAAGATGCTTAAGTCAGATGCTTGTGTATGGGAGACTTGTTGGCTCTGCTGAAAGGGTTCTGTGGTGGCTATAATTACTAGAATGGGTTATCTTTGTTCATTACATAAGGGATGGTGAACAAACTGTGATTCATAGGCCCCGGGGCCCTACTTAGCTTTGAAGCATTGATCCACCAATGTATTTATCCACATACCCATTCATGTATCTATCCACGTATCCATCTATTGATCCTTTTATTCAATAGATGTTTATGAAGCCTTCTTTTTTTTTTTTTTTTTTTTTGGTTTTTCGAGACAGGGTTACTCTGTAGCTTTGGAGCCTGTCCTGGAACTAGCTCTGTAGACCAGGCTGGTCTCGAACTCACAGAGATCCACCTGCCTCTGCCTCCCAAGTGCTGGGATTAAAGGCATGCGCCACCACCACCCGGCTTTTATGAAGCCTTCTTACATTCCACACATGGTTTTAGACACTTGTTTTTAATTATTTTTTTTACATTTTTATTTTTTTATTGTATTTCTGTGTGTGACTGTTTTGCCTGTATGCATATCTATGTGCATTATGATGTCTGTTCCTCATAGAGGCCAGAGAGGGTATAAGATCCAGTGGAACTGGAATTACAGATAATTTGGAGCAATTATATGGGTGCTGGGGATTGGAGAGATGGCTCAGTGTCTAAGAGTGCTGGCTGCTCTTCCAGAGACCCCAGGTTCAATTCCCATCTTTAGACACTTCTAACTCCTGGTGTTCACAGTCACGTGAGGACAGAGTCACACTGAAAGAATAGAGCTGAGAATCGTCTATAACATGAGGACTCGGGTGGAAGACAGTTCACCTCAAAGCCAATTTTACCAAAGCGAATGAATGTAACTGGTCTACTGCCCTATTGCTCCAGTGACTGCTCCTTTAGCATGTCTCCTTCTTCTGCTCCCACAACTTGTAGTGCCCCCAATGTCTATGGTTTTTTACCTTTGTCTTCATCTTGTACTATGAACCCATTTGGCTCTGACTTCTGGTACTTGTACCCTCAAGCATTCCCCATTCTACAGGAAGCCTCCTACGTGCCAATCTCTGTTACCTGGGAGCCGGCCACATGCCTGCAAGCTACACGAAGCAGCCTGTCTGATGAAGGCATTCTGAAAGGCTCCTGGGCAAAACAATCACGAGGCCCTATGACCTAACATCTCCAGATGCCCCTGGAGCTACAAATCCCAAACATGCCTGCCGTGCGTGTCTCATGGCTGCAATTAAGAGCAGCCGGGCCGAAAGCGAATCTGCTGACAACACAGAGCCGACAAGCTTCCACGGAGGCTCTAAAGCACCCTCGGCGGAGCACCCCAGTAAATCGTCTCTCTAATTAGTTTATTATTTCATTTGAGAGATCAAATACATAAATAAAATTAATAAACCCTGCAGAATAAGCGAAGCCCTGGAAAGAAAAGTATTTCTCAGGTCATTGCCTCCCATGCAAATATCACATGCTAGAATAATGTTAACACAAGGGAAGCTGCTCTTGTTGCTTTATAGACCAGAACAGACCAGCTGCAGCGAGTGTTGGGGGCTGATGAGCCTCAGATGGATCAGAAGCACGGGTGATGTTCCCTACTTTGTCGCTATTGGTGGTGTGACCTTGAACAAGTCAGTTCCCTCCCTCATCCTACGAACGTGGTGGCTTACTCATGAGTAAAAGAAGATGCTTGTACTGTACCAGATGTTTGCTCCAGCCCTGAGATGTCCTGATCAGGAGAATTAAATAAAAACCAAAAATGGTATATTACAAACTTTCAATAAAGAACGCATGATGAAGATAAAATAGGGCCTGAAAAACCATTTAGACTATTCCAGGCCAGAATGGACATGACTTCAGAGAGACTCTAGGTAACATGTAATCTGAACCCACCTTATAATGAAGAGTAAAGGGGGAGAGTTCACCTATGTTAAGGGTCTTTTATAGGCTAAGATCATGTGCAGTATGTTCACAGATCCACCATGAGAAGCAAGAGCAGAAGGAATTAAGAAGTGTCAGATTTATATAAAACTAGGCTTTCTAACTCTTAGTCGAAGGCTTTCTGTGAACAGTGTCTGGTAGTTCAGGGTGTCACCAGGACTCCAGGCAGAGTCCGCTGACTCTGGAGAGGTTCCGTGGGTGCTGTTTGGACAGCATTCATAGGTGAGGCTAGCAAATGGAATGGAATGGAAAGGCAGAAATGCCAGTTTGGGGATGGTTCCCAATGTCAAAGGGCAGCAGAGTGACCAATTCTCCCTTTACATGAAAACCCTCATTTAACGGAGACAGACAGTGGCATTGACCTTTGACAGCTTACCACAGCATCTGTTTCCCTTGGTCCCCTTGCGTGGGCAGCATCTTCTCTTCCCCTAGTATCTAGTGGCTGACAACTTGCCTCACCTCTGCAGGGCCACCCCAGCTGCAGAGCCTGGCATGGTCTCTGTGGTGGCTATGACACTGTCTAGCTCCCCCTCTGGCCAATCCCTATTTCTGCACCTATCTACGTGCAAATGAACTCCAAAGATGCTGGCACAAGCCATTCAGGGGATGCCCCCAAAGGGGGAATACTGACGGACTTGCGCAGAATAATATTCACGAGAACAACCAATCCTCACAGCAACAAGTTTACTCTTGGATAGTCTTGGCAAAAAGCAGTGACAGGAAAGACATAGTGTCACCCTGTTTAAATCTCTCCGTTGCGGGAAAGTGAATCCAGAGGGCTCCACGAAGGAGGAAGGTTTCTGTGGTGGTGGCAGGTTTGGGACAATGTGGTACAAGGCTGATTTCTCTCCAAGGACAAAGGCTCTGTTGTTACTGAAGGTTCCTCTCTGTATACAATGCTGGCTTGCCTCAGTTTCTTTACTTTGAAAACAGGGCTGACATAGGCTGATGATACAGGACTATTGTCATCAAGTACCGCTCACCTTGACCCCAGATTTAGCAAACCTTTCTCTAGAATTCTCTCCAGAGAGAAAATGCAGCAACAATATTTTAGGGTAATCACTTTATTCAAGGTTTCTTTGAGTCTCTTTTGTAGAGTCTCTGGTTTGTTCCTGACCTCAGCTGGAGACAGTGTTATGGATTCTGGTGGATAATAATGAAAGAGGGGTCTTGTTAGCTCCAGGACTAGAAAGAAGGAGGAGTTTGGAGGGAGATGTGGCTATGAGATGCCCTGAGGCCTGGAGAATTCCCGTCTCTCAAATTCATAGCCTACCAGCTAGAGCCACTGCAGTTAGGGAGGAAATCAGAGAGGTTCCTGGTTTCTCAGGATTTTGAATTGAGCCTTCTCCCCTCCCTCCACTTTTGAGCAAAGGGAAACTGATTTATAGGCTCAGAGAGACCTGTCTAGAAATTGCTAGGTCACTCATTTGCATGACATAAACAGGTAGGGCAATGTGGCAGCCATTCCTTAAGTCATGTATGCAGTATGGAGAATGCTTAGCCCAGATGAGAGAGAAACTAGTGTTGTGCAGTGGAGATGGGGGTCTGGTGAGGGGGTGCCCCAGGAGTCAAAGAACACAGTGTGCTTACAAGACATCTACCAGAAATACTGGGGAGACCATTTGACATTCTTTACAAACAAACAAAAAACCAAACCAAACCAAAAAAAAAATCAAAAACAACAACAAACACTTGTTCGGTTTTGGGTATGAGTGTGTGTATATGTGCGAGCATGAATATAGAGACCAGATGTCAACATCAGGAGTTTTCCTCAACCACTTCTCTATTTACCTTTTGAGACAGGGCCTCTCACTGAATTTGGAGCTACCCGATGGGCTAGATTGGCTGCCCACAAGCCTCTACTGTCTCCCGGTCTCTACCATCCCAGTGCTCGCCTAGGCAGCCATACCCTGGCTTTTACATGCATGCTGGAGGTCTGAACTTAGCGATTCATGGCAAACACCTTCCCAACTGAGCCATCCCCCAGTTATTGATACTCCTGAGTAACACCCTGACATCCCAACTCTTTTTTGTTTCTTTTCTGATGACATCACTTTGTGATTTAGACTACTGTATTCAGCATTAAATTCAACTCTTACATTGGAAACAAATACTATTATACCCTAAAAGTGAGAAAGAAGAAAGTCAAGGAGGATCTGGGTGTGGTGGCGCATGTCTTTGGTTTTTTGATGCATGCCTTTCATCCTAGCACTCTAGAGGCAAAGTCAGGCGGGTCTCTGTGAGTTTGAGTCCAGCCTGGTCTACAGAGCTAGTTCCAGGCTAGGCTACACAGAGAAACCATCCTGTCTCAAAAAAACAAAACAAAACAAAACAAAACAAAACAAATGAACAAACAATGAAACAAAACAAAAAGAAAAAGAAACAAAAAAAAAAAAAAAGAAAATCAAGGAGGGACACTTCCCCAAATTGATGTATTAATAAGAAGTCAAATAGAGGTTGTGGGGTAAAGGGAACACTTCTCCATTGCTGGTGGGAGTGCAAATTGGTACAGTCACTTAGGAAATCAGTATAGCAATTCTCAGAAAATTAGGAAACAACCTACCAGCAATACCACTTTTGGTATATACCCAAAGGATGCTCAGTCATACCACAAGGACATGTGCTCAACTATGTTTATAACAGCATTGTTTGTCATAGCCAGAACCTGGAAATAACCTAAATGCCCCTCAACTGCAGAATGGATAATGAAGATGTGGTACAATTACACAATGGAGTACTGCACAGTGGGAAAAAATAATGACATCTTGAAATTTGTGAGCAAATGGATAGGTCTAGAAAGCATCAGCATCATATTGAGTGAGGTAAGCCAGACCCAGAAAGACAAATATAATATGTACTCACTCATAAGAGGCTTTTAGACATAAAGCAAAGAAAAACCAACCTACAAGTCACAATCCCAGAGAACCTAGACAACAAAGAGGACCCTAAGGGAGATGTACATGGATCTAATCTACATGGGAAGTAGAAAAAGACAAGATCTCCCGAGTAAATGGTGAGCATGGGGATCATGGAAGAGGGCAGAAAGGAGAGGGGGGTGGAAGGGAGGGGAGTGGAGAAAAATATATAGCTCAGTAAAAGCAATTAAAAAGAAAATAGGACCAAAGAACTTGTGAATGCAGATCATCTATTTCTACTGAGCATCCACAAAGCACCCGAACATACATGACTCAACTGTTCTGTGTCTCATTGCATAGTGCATTAGTTTGTTACATACTTTAATTAATTATGGTAATTTCCCTCCAAATATTTTCTACCATATGGCTTTTACAAACCATAACATTATTCAATGCTGAACATAGGAATATTAAGATATAATATGTCTCCAGCTATGTCAACAATCACTGCTGGGTTTGTGTTCTTTTCCAGTATGCATATGATCAATCTTACTGGTATTACACTCTTCTGTTTGGGGGTACTGTATACAATATTAAGATGGCTTAATTAAAATATAGAGGAACCGAGAGAGACCAAAGGCTATAATGAGAACTTGTCACAAGTCTCAAAACTCAAATCGGAAATGTACATGTAAATCCTCATGTAAATTGACAGGATGGGGAGGGCTAGAAGCAGAATTCCTGCTGAAACCTTTGGTTCGTAAGAAGGCAACAGCAGGCAGTAAAAGCCGTATGCCATCAGAGTGAAATAGATACCAACTTTGCAATTCCACTCTGTGAACTAGAACATGGGCCCAGGTTCACTGGACTCCTATTTTGAAAAATAAAACTACACCAAGAGTCAGAGGGAACATGGAGATTGGCCAGGGGTTGCATTCTGTAAGCACGGACTAGTGGGGTTGTCAGTTCTTAGATCGTTTGTATCCATATCTTTAGTGGATCTGGAAAATTTTGCCTTGTGGAGTAAAATGTAGACAAAGCAAATGACCAATATTTGGAAACTCAGCTTATTCTAGAGTTGAGGTATCTGCTCTGGGGATTTGGATTCTTGGCACATTGTGTATTTACTTATCTTTTCTTCCCCCCCCTCACAAGTAGCTAGGTAAATTTCTTCCTTTAAATCACTTCAAATACTATGTAAAAATTTATAACCTTAAGTCAAAGTAAATTCCATGCCATAAACTTAAGACATGGGCTTGAAAGGAAATTCGAGGTTCACTACAAAAAAAAAAAACATAACATTTGTTTAAACCTTTGACCTGCCTCTAGGCAAATTCATCCTAAGTAAATAATGATGGACAAGTATCCACGTTCCACACTGATGGTGATTACCTGTCTCCAAAGAAACAGCTCCTACACATAGAGCCAACAATAGTGACCTAGATAAATGTATTTTTCTGTTCATATAAGAAGCTACTAAAACATTGATGAAGAAGAGTATTTATTGTCATCAAATATATCCTTAACATGTTAAGTAGGGAAAACAGAATGGCAGGTGATTCATTCTGAGCCTCTATTTATAAAATGTACTTAAGTATACAAGGAAAGATAAAAATAAAATACATAAATGTTGTGAATGGCAATTCCCAAATAGCACTAGGAAGAGAGGATCTTATTGTCTTCTCTTTGCTTACTTTCATTCCCTGAAATTCACACCACGAATGTCTTTACTATCTTAGAAGGCACCGGCTATCTTAAATTTATATTAAAACCCATGGTATCAACAACATGGGGAAAACAATATTCTGGAAAAGCATATCGCTAGAGAAATATTTGGCAAATGTAATAAGTTTGCTCTATTAAAAGTTAGGCCCAGCGTCTAAGAAGAACGTTTTGATGCCCCCATGGATAAATGATGAAAGGACATGAATAAAATATTTAGCATAATGAATAAAAAGCGATGAAAATAGCCATGTTTAAAATCAGGCAAACACATGAATATTAATTAAAGAGTTGCGGCTTTTAGCATTTTAGCACAGTTTACATAAAAAGCTATAACAACAATACTTAGCACGAGCAGGAAGAGAAAGGATTTGGCACATGCTGTAGGTAAAAGTTTAAAACGGCACAGTTTGTTTACGTGGGGCATGAACAATGTGGAACTGTAAGCTAAAAGACTCATAGCTTCTGACTGACTGATTTCACATCTGGGAATTTTTGACTGAAGAAGTCTCTGAACACACGATCTATAGTCTGATAAAAATGTGCCATGTCACATTATTCATGACAATGGAACTGGAAACAACTTAAATGCCTCTTTGTAGAGGAGATAGTGACATTGTCATTGAGCAAGAGTAGAGCTACCGAGACAGTGTTAATGAATACTACATGAGGTGACAAGAGGTTCAGCAGATAAGAGCACTTGCCGCCAAACCTGAGGACCTGAGTTCAATCCCTGGAACCGCATGATGGGAGGAATGAGACAGCAACCTGACTCCCATGTGTATGTCATGGATCAAGCAGACACACACACACACACAAATGTAAGAACAAATGATGTATGGTAAAGGGAAATGTGTATGTCTTTTTAAGTGGACAAGTATGAATTACAACAAATGTGTTTAGCACAGGTACACACATATAGATCATACACACATCACACATGTTCCACACATGTCACCTATCATCATACACATCAAAGACACACACCTCTCTCTCATACACATCACACTTACTCACACCACACATGTATCATACACACACATATCACACACACCACATATACACCACACATGCATCTCACACATGCTGTAGGAAGTCTTGCAGCCAGTGGTTACCTGCCCACTGGGGCGAGGCCTCTTATACTACATAAGCCAATGTAGAGCATGCATCTGCTCTCTTTCCAGTTGCTGGATTCGGTTTCTGATCTCTGTTCAAGCAGAGGATTCTGATTTGTGAGTTTACCCCAAAATAAATAACCATCTATTTCTCAACTCTGAGCTAGTGTGGGATTTCTTTTAAGCGTCCTTTCACACACACACACACACACACACACACACACACACACACACACAAAACACACATACACAGCACACAAATATACACACACAGCACAGACACACCTCTTTCATGTATACCATAGTCAGTCATACCGTATATATATCACCTATATACCTATCAAACAAATCACACACACATCACACATGCACCATCTTTGTCTCTGTCTGCCTGTTGGTCTCTCTATCTCTCCATCTCTCCTTCTCTCTCAGCCCACACATACTCATGGACAGAGCATAAACAAAAGTAGTAAGAAACTATGCAAGAGAATGTTTAAGGATGTTATCTTTGGCTTCCAAATCTGACATTCCCCCCCCCCCGCCTCTATTTTTTAAAACACAGAAAACAATTCCTTATAAATAAAAATGGGCACTGAGCTTCCCAAGTGAAGCCTTCCCCAGAAGAAGCTGCAGGGGTGTTTGCCCACCCTCCTGTCTAAGTCAAAGTCCTTAGAGGATAAGCAAGAGAGGTGATGTGTGTGACTTCTGAGTCGGGTCCATGAAGGTTTGCAGAGCATATTCAGCTGGAGGAACCTCGTGAGGGAAGATGAGATAAATGACATTTCCTTATCCTTTGGATGTGGGTTCAGAGAGAGAAGAGAGAGACTGTAATGAGAATAAGAGATATCAGAGCTGGATACCGAAGCAGATCATGTGATACAATTCACCACTTTTACTCGTCTTCACTCCCCTCTTCTGGATCTCTGAAGCAAATTGGGGAGACAGCTAGGGGCCAGCACAGGGGCAGCCCTCTTGGGATTGGCCTTGCTGCAGCTCCTTGTCTCCTGGAAAACTGAGGCTGAGAGAGATGTGCTGTGTGGGTGATACCCAGACCACGCTCCTGCAACCCAGACACCTGACTTCTCAGCATGCTTGCCACTTTACTGCTAAACTCTTTGGGATTTGGTTTCCTGATCAATAAAATAAGCTAATGAATATGCATTTCCCATAACTACATTGAGTGGCCAGCACTATGCGTGTCATGAGTTAAAAGAATGAACACGATAAAGCCTGGCTTTAGCCCTACGTTAGATTCTGGTGGAGAAAGCCCACTTGAAGCAGTGTGAGGCTAGAAGATGACCTCATGCTTCAGAAACTGCATTCAACACCCAACTTTTGTACTCTGTGCCAGCATCTATTTCCCATGTAGCCATGTCTTCCTTTTCATGCCCTATGGTTGGTCTTCTGATTGGCAGTGTTTCTGTTCTCTCTTCCCCTCCCCGCCTCCTTTTCTCTCTCTTGTCTCACCCCTCCCTCTTCCCAACTGCTTTTTATGTTAATCTTCAGGTGTCCCCAAATAAAAGTGATGTACACCCCATCTGTTAAAATCCCTATTTTCTTACGACCTTTCCCCATGTCACAAACAACACTCTATTCTTTAAGTGACTTAGACAAAGTATTGGAGCTATCAGTAACTCTTCCGCCTTATCCTCCTTTTTTTCTTTCATTCTCCCCAATCTCTCTTTATTTCTAGCACATTTTTGGGTACATTGGCTCTTCTTTGAAAAATACAGTCAGACTCCAGTAATCTCTCACAGGCTCTCTCGCTCTGGCTCTAGGCACACTCCATTACCCCACCTTGATTACTGAACTATTGTGCTTATGGTTACCTACAACTTCTCATCGTCCTTCAGTGTTTTTTCAATAACACAACTAGTCTGATTCATAAGCAAACAGTGAAAATAGTCGAGAAATGCTAACAACCTACATGCCTACCAACTGGAGATAGGTATAGAAAATGTGTGCAGTACACACACACCGGAATATTATTTAGCCACAAAAAGAACAAAATCCTGTCACTTCCAACAATATGCACTGGACTGGAGAACATTCTCTTAAGTAAAAGAAACCAGACGCAGAAATGTTTTCATGATATCACTTATACTTGGAATATGTTATATGATCTCATAGACGTTGAATGAGATGTCCTATGTTACAAAAGCTAGAGAAATGATGTCAGAAGTTTGAGTGTTTTCATTACAAATAAATGACAAATTTGGGGGGCTGGTGAGATGGCTCAGTGCATAAAGGAACTTCCCATGCAAGGGTGGTAGCCAGAGTTCAACCCCCAATTCAATCGCCTGAGCTCACACGAAAGTAAAAGAAAAGAGTGCACCGTACAAAGTTGTCCTCTGCCCGCCACACATGTGCTGTGGGCCATGAAAACCCCCACATGCACATACACAATAATAATAATAATAATAAAATTTTCAAAAATGATGGTTGAGGAGGCAGATATACTTCATTCACCTGCTTTAAATGTAGCACAATATGCACACATATTGACATATTATACAGCATCCCATTAATATGAATAATTTTAAAACAAAATCTTTATTGATAAATAATTCATATAGCACATAATTTGCCAATTTATAAAATGCAATGACTTTTAGAGCTGTATATTCATAGGATTGTGAAGCATGATTTTTATATTTTTATGTAGCAGTTAAACTTGGGGGAGGGAGGGATGAGAGAAAAGGAGGGTGGGGAGAGAGAGAGAGAGAGAGAGAGAGAGAGAGAGAGAGAGAGAGAGAGAGCGCAGTAAAAGCCAGGTGCTCCCCCTTGATGATGCTCCCTGCACAGCGTGTCCTATCGCTGGTTCTTCCTGGGTCCCACAACAGCTGGCCACTCCTCCTGCTTTTGCAATGGCTTTCCTGTAAACTGTTTCTCAGATATGTCGCACCTTACTTCCTCATGGTCTTCAAATCTTTGCGGAAATGCCCTTCCCTTGTTGGAGCACCTGATCCCTCTGTGTAAGGCTAGGCTCGCATTCCAAGCTTTCTGAGTTTGCCTAATTTTGAGGGTTAGTACTCATCATAGTCAATGTGGAATGTGGCCCAAGAGTTGGCCAGAGTGCAGACTGTCGTATTGCCCACCGCAGCCTGTCCAGCATAGCTCCTATGCAGTGTTCATGTACTGAGTACCACTTTGCATCTCCAGTTGTTTATCTACTGTCTCCTCTGTCCCTGCTGTGACAAAAGCTTCCCATGGCAGTGATTCCTCTGTTTGGTCTTATTGCCATGTCTTCAGAGACCAGGCTTATTTGTTTGACATTTTCATTGTATTTACTTTAGTTTAGTTGACTTAAGATGGTACTGGGGGAAGAGCCCAGCCCCTCACACACGTTAGGCATAGGCTTTAACACTGAGCTATGTCCCCAGCTCTCCAGCACCACTTTTATAAGAGATATTTAATAAACATTCACTGAGAGACATCAGAGAGCCCGCCCCCACCCCCAGCAAGTCTCTGCTACACAGTACAGCAGCTGCTGGCTACATACGAAGCTTGGGCACTTGAGGGACAACCAATAAGACTGAGGAATTGAATGTTCTTACTTTCTATTTTAATTAATCGAAATTAAAATTAAAAATAGAAGCAGTTATAAAACTTTCCCACTAAACTCAGCTTTATTGTTTATATAGGACCACATTTCACCTTAGCCATTGTTTTGTATAGATACTAAACTAAATGCTGTTTACTCTTCTAATGTGGATTCTAGGAAGTGGAAGGTGCCACCAAATAGCTTGCATTATTGTCTAGTTCCGCCATAACTTCTTCCTATCTGAAAGGAAAACAGTACACACCTCATAAGGGTATGTTTAAGCTTAAATGAGGTAACACAGGTAAAGGACCTATTATAGTGCCTGGTACAGGGTAGCTGCTAAATGCTCATTGATATCTCTCAACATCAATGTTCTCAAATACCCAATAAAAAGAAACAGACGAACAGCATAGACATGAAAACAGGATCCATAAACACACCTCACTGTTAAGGATAGGTATCACCTCAGGGTAAAATGATATTTCAGGAAAATGGACCCAAGAAGCAATAGATTGTTGTCATTTTTAATAACTGAAAAGTAGAGGTTAGTGCAAAGCTAACCAGAAGAGATATGGAATGACATTATACTCGTTAAAGGAAAAATCCCCCAAGGGGATATTGCAATTCTAAATGTTTATGCACCAATTACAAAGATATCCATGTTCATAAAGGAAATAATACTACAGCTAAAAGTCACACACTGACCTCATACACTGATAGCTGGTAACTTCAATAACCCATTCTCATGAACATACAGGTCATCCAGACAAAAACAAAGCAGAGAAATGTTGGAGTTAAATATCGTCATAAGTCATGACCTAGCAGACATCTACAGAACATTTCACCAAAACGCAAAGAATGTACTTTCTTCTGATTAGTTAATGGAACTCCCTCCGAAATTGACCACATACTTAGATATAAATGAAGTCTCAACAGATACAAGAAAATTAAAGTAACATCCTGTATTCTGTCTGACCACCATGGATTAAAGCTGGATACAAAACTATGGAAGCTATGTTCATGACTGAATTCAAAATAGGACAAAACAAAAAAAAACTAAGAAAGAAATTAAAAACTTTTCAGAGTTAAATGAAAATGAAAACACAACATACCCAAACCTATGGGGCACAATAAAGGCAATTTTAAGAGGCAAGTTCATAAAACTAAGTACCTACAAATAAAAATTATAAGGATCTATTAGCAATTTTGCAAATATCTGAATGCTTTAGAACAATAAGAGATGACAATCAAAAGAGAAGATAAGACATAATCATACTTGGGACTGAAATGAATAAAGTAAAATCTAACAAAAACTACACATAGAATCAATGAAAAGAGAGTTGGTTATTTGAGAAAATAAACAATACTAACAAGTCCTTAGCCAAATCTATTAAAAGACAGATATAGAAGATTCAGTTAATAAAATCATAGACAAAAAAGGAAACATCACAACAAATACTTAAGATTTCCAAAGAATAAGGACATACTTTAAGAATCTGTACTCCAATGAATTGTAAAACCTAAAGGAAATTGCTAATTTAATCAAATAAGAATTTTGAATAGACCCTCAAGTTCTAGTGAAATAGAGGCAGTAATTAAAAATCTCACAAACAAAAAGTTTAGGGCCAGATGAATTCAGTGCAGAATTCTACCAGATTTTCAAAGAACTAACATCAATACTCCTCAAATTATCATTCAAACTATGAATTAAAGGAGCATGCTCTAACTCTTTTATATTACCACTATTACCCAGATACCCAAACCCAACAAAAATGGAAATTTTAGACCAATATCATGTATGAATGGAGATGCAAACATTCTTAGTAAAATATTTACAAGCCAATTTTAAGAACACATCAGAAAAGATTATTTTTCATAATCAAGTATGCTTTATCTCACAGATGCAGGATGGTTCAACATAAATCAAGATATCTAATTTACCACACTTAGCTAAAAAAAAATTAATAATCTCTTTAGATGACAGAAAAAACCTTTGACAGAATTCATAACCCTTCATGATAAAAGTCCTGGAGAGACTAGAGTTAAAAGTGACATATATCTACATAATAAATATGATGTAAAGCAAGCTAACAACCACCATCAACTTAAACAGAGAGAAAATCAGAGTATTTCCACAAAAATCAGGAACAAGACAGGATGTTCATTTTCTCCATGTCTATCAAATATAATACTTGAAATATTAGCTAGAGTAATACAAACAGGAAAGAAAGAGTAAAAGTATCATTATTTGTAGATGATCTGATTTTATACATAACAGACATTAGAAACTCTACTAGGGAATATCTAAAGCTAACAACATCAAAATAACAGGATACAAAACTAGCACACCAAATCCAGTAGCTTTCTTCTACACAAATGACAAGAAGACTGAGAAAGAAACCAGGAAAAAAGTGTCTTTCACAGCATCCTCAAAAAAAAAATCTTTGGATAACTCTAGCCAAGCAAATGAAAGACTTATATAACAAAACTTTTAAGACAATGAAAAAGAAATGGAAGAATATGCCAGAAAATGGAAATTTTCCATGCTAATTGATCTATAGGATTAATATATTGAAAATGGTCTGGCCAAAAGTAATCTATAAATTCAATGCAATGTACAGCAAAATTCTAAAAATGTTCTTTACAGAAATTTAAAAAATATTTTCAACTTCATATAGAAAAGCAAAACTATTCAGGATAGTTAAAACAATCCCAAATACTAAAAGAACTGCTGGCCATAGCACCATCCTGATTTCTATTTGTACTACAAAACTGTAGTAATAAAAACAGCATGGATTGGCATAAAAAAGACATTCTGATCAATAAAATCAAATTAATGACACAGGCTTAAGTTCACACACCTATGGACACTTGATATTTTTTAAGGAAGTCAAAAGTACACACTGGAGAAAAGACAGTATCTTCAACATGGTGCTGGTCACACTGGATGACTCTGTGTAGAAGAGTGCAAATATATTCATCACCTTGCAAAGAACTCAGCTCCAAAAGAATTAAGGACCTCAACATAAAACCAGATACACTGAATCTGATGGGAGAGAGACCAGGGAATAGGCTTTAATTTATTGGCTTGGGAAAGAACTGTCTTTCTTTCTTTCTTTCTTTCTTTCTTTCTTTCTTTCTTTCTTTCTTTCTCTCTTTCTTTCATTCATTCATTTTCTTTCTTTTTTCTTCTTTTCTTCCTTCCTTCCTTCTTTCTTTTCTTCCTTCTTTTCTCTCTTTTATTATTCATTTTTAAGATTATATTTTTATTACATAAATTTCTCCTTTCCCTTTCCTCCCTCCAAACCCTCCCATACACCCCTCTCAAATCTTCAAATTCATGACTCTTTTTTCATCAATCGTTATTGCAAGCATATATATTATTTGCTCTCTCTCTCTATATATATATATTATATATATATGTATGTATGTATATTCCTAAATCTAATCTGTTGAGTCCTCACAATGTCACTTGAATGTATGTGTTCAGGGTAGACCACCCAGCTTTACTTGACTGCCTGTAGTTGTTTGTGTAGGGTGAGGCTAATGGGCTTTTCTCTATTCAAATTGGCATGTTTGTAGTTATAATCCTTGTATTCAGTTCCCACATGGGTGGCCATGTTTGTAGGACTTTATGGGAGCAGCTTCTGATGTTACTAGGAGACACAATTTCACAGCAACTCCCTGAGCCTTTGACTTTTATAATCTATCCATCTCCTCTTCTGCAATGTTCCCTGAGCCTTTGGTGTGGGACTGTTTTGTAGATTAGATGTATTCATTATGACTGGGCTTCAGAATTGTGCATACTGATTGGTTACAAGTTTTCTGTAGTAGTCTTTGTCTGCTACCAAGAGGTTTTCTTGATGAGAGGTAAAGACTACACTTGTCTGTAGATGTAAGGACAAATGTTTATAGATTGTGGTTAGGGAATATGCTATTTAATAAATTAGTGGTTGTAGATTCTCCTTCAATAACCTTGTCTTCACTAGCACTGATTGGTTAGTTAGGTTTCCAGTACTAGAGACTGTATCCCTAATGTTGAGCAGTCACTAAATCTAATTATAGAACTGTTGGTTATCATCAAGGTATGTGTGCCACTGCTGAACACAGGGTTATCCTGCCTTGCTGGTTGCTGATGTGATTACGAAGTGTGATAGCTAGAAAGGGCTTTGGTTGCCTCTGTCTTTTGGAAGGTTGCACAGCTTCTTGCAATACCACAAAGGGTAGTCCTCAGGGAGGGAGCATTCAGGTCAGTTTCAGCTCACTGTTTCCTGGGCCTTGGGAAAGAACTTCCTAAATAGGACGTTGATGGCACAGGCATTAAAACTAACAACCGATAAATGGGACCCTATAAAGCTAAAAGTCTTCTGAACGGCAAAAGACACCATCATTTAGGCAAAGGGACAGTCTACAGAATGGGAAAAGTTCTTTACCAATTTTAGATCTAAAATAAATAAGGAACTAAAAAATCTGAAGATCAATAAAACAATAACCTAATTAAAAATGGGATGTAGAACAAAAGGGTAAAACAAAAATTACTAAGAAACCCTTAAGGAAATGTTCAGCATTCTTAGCCATCAGGGAAGTGAAAAGTAAAACTACTGTTTCATCTTTTACCAGTCAGAATGGCCAAGATCAATAAATCATATCACACATATGCCATTGAGGATGTAGGGTAAGGGACATTCATCTATTGATGGTGGGAGTGCAAACTGGTAAAGCCACTATGGAATTCAGGGTGGCAGTTCCTCAGAAAGCTGGGGACAGATCTACCTCAAGATTCATCTATACCACTCTTGAGCATATTGAGCATACGCCCAAAGGGCTCCACATCTGACTATAGAAGTACTTGCTCATCCATGCTCACTGTTGCTCTATCCATAAAAGCCAGGAATTGGAAACATCCCAGTTGTCTGTGAACTGAGGAAGGGATAGTGGAAATGTAAATTTATACAAAAAAATAGTAGCTTTAAAGAAATGTTAAATTAAATATAAGCTATAAAAATTAAATTCACAGGAAAAGTGGGTAGAGATAGAATAGAAAAAAAAACATGAGATAACCCTGATACCAAAGGCAAATATTTCATGTTCTCTCTCATACTTGGATATTGGTTTCTAAGTCTTTGGTATGTGTACTACAATCTGAGTAACCACAGTGGTTAGGTACCTAGTACAAGGCTAGTGGGAAGGATAGGATTTCCCATGGAAGGGGAAATACACTGTTATTGAGATGGGTGGGAGGATTAAATGGGCAAGGGGATGAAAGAGAGGAGTTAAAGGAGGGAATATGGGGAGGGGCAACTAACACTAAAGGTCAATTGAACAATCATATGGAAATCTACTACTGGAGAAGCTTTCTAAGTACATAATATACAAAAGGAGTCCAAATAAAGTCACCAAATAATTGGAAATATTATATCACCAAGTAAAACCTCCAGTGCCAGTAATGGGTTACATCTTTTCAAGTTGTTGGCCTGAGGGGTCCCACACAAATTTCTTAACATCGCAGGCTATTGCTAAGGCTACGGTTACTCTTTACAACTTGGCCATATTTCTGAAGACTAAACTTACATATATCATCAAACAGAGATGTTGAGCTGGTGCCTACCTAGATGCTTCACCCCTGCTGAGTAGCGTTTGTGGTACTGGTAGTGATTCTGGAGGAGAAAGGTAATCCTCAATATATCCCAGTTCCAAACCTTGTAACATACAATAGGGTGGTGCAATAATGGCACTAATATTATGGGACTAACCAACCACTCTCTAAGCTACTCAGATTTAAGGTTCCATCACAGATAGAACACATGCATGACAAGGCTAGAGTAGTCAAGAACCTGACACTATATAGGTCATGAGCCTAGGAGAAAACCTGATACTATTACTCTGCCAAGGAAACCTAGCAATAAGATGACTCCTAATGACATACTACTGCTCTATTCAGAGATCAGCGCCTCACTCAGCTCTCATCAAGGAAGCTTCCTCTTGCTAGATGGGAACTAACACAGAGATCTACAACTGGACAACATATGAAGAGTGAGAGTCGTTGGAACACTCATTTATAAATGGAATGAGTCAGGACCCTCCCCTCAAGGCACAGGAATCTGTATGGAAGAAGACATAGAAAGACTGTAAGAGCCAGAGGTAAGGGCTGGCGCCAAGGAAACAGTATCTTCCAGATGCAATAGGACCATCACACGTAAGAACTCCCAGAGGCTGTGGCCACATTCACAAGGCCTGACAGGGTCACAGCACTGAGAGGATGAAGTGGGCAGCCCCACACCCTACCAGGAAGCTATGTACAATTCTATGTACAATTCACACCTGCTGACAAAGGGGGAAAAGTCTGTTTCCCAATGGAGCCTCACTGGAGTCTACTAACCACACTTCAGGGCTGCATGGCTGGGAGTAGTTGGCCAACAGAAAACCAACCCAAGGGTATTTTTCTAGCCTTTCTGTCTCATTTTGCCTTGGTTGCAATTTTTTTATCTTATTGGTCTTTTCCTTATTATTTTAATTTCCATTTTGTGTGTGTGTTCTTAGGGAGTTTTCATGTGTGTGCTTCTTGGTTTTTGTTACTGTTTGTTTTTAATGGGGGGGGAAGAAGAGAAGATGATAAAGTTGGATAGGGAGATAGGGAAGATCTGGGAGGAATTGAGGAAAGAAAAAATGATCAAAATACATCACATGAATTTTTTAAAATAAAAGTAATTGAGTAAAGTTGCCCATCAGAATAGCTAACTGCACCAGAGTGGGACTTCTGATGGAACTACTGATATTTCACTGTGTTCTTTCCCCAGTTTATACGGCAGCTTCCTTAGAAGGAGTAGGAGGAGGTTAACTTTTGTCCAGGTATTTTGAGCTTCTTTGATAATTGCTAACTTATTATCTAACATTTTCCTTGGATTTAGTTGACTTATTAAATGAAAAAAGTTTATAATGAATAAGAGTAAGAAAGAAAAATAAGACACATGCGTGCATGAGAGAGAGAGAGAGAGAGAGAGAGAGAGAGAGAGAGAGAGAGAGAGAGAGAGAGAGAGAGAGAGAGAGAGAGAGAGAGAGAGAGAGATAGTTTTGATGTTCCGATGGGATGATTATGGTCAAATACCTTGAAATGCTCTGAAAGGCTTGTCTTCCATTCTGCAAACCAAGTGCTTCTGTGACTTCCTGCCAGCTCTGGTCATACATGTATGCATCCAAGCTGTTGCACACCAGCCTTATGTGATAACTTTGCTATTCGAAAATATTTCTTACATGGTTCTGGACCTCATCAAATTATTTGGCTCCTTGCCCCTGCCCCACCACGACGGCTCCCCTAAGTCACTGCCTGCCACACCTGCAGGGACCGTTCTAATTGGCCTCACAGTGTATTGGAGGGTTAAATTAATTTGTGGGAGCCACACAGCTGGACAGTTGCCCACTGCCACACTCTAGCAGCTGCTTGACACAATAAACCAAGAATCAGATTTTCTTGCAGCAGAAATAAATTTTTAACAACGTCGCCCATTTCCACAGAGGCAAAATACAAGACATGATTTCTGTATGAGATGATTGTGATAGAAGCTGCCTTGGAGGAGCGGTGTCATTTTCTAAGTCAAGGCCCTGTCCTGCCACATTATTTAAACACAACATGACATGGAAATACATCTAATAGGATTTGGCTACAGGCAAAGAGTCTGGAAAATAGAGCAGGGATCGGGAGCCTCTGCCGCTGAGATATGCATGGAATTCAAAATTTACCAGGACTGAAATCCTCCAGTCAATCTTCGGCTCATAACAAAACAAAATAGAAAAAAAAATGAAGAGAGGCCTCTCTCAAGTGCAACTGTACTGGTGCACTCATTATGATAATTAGTGTCATAACGCTAAAGCTACCAAAAAGATCAAACGTGCATCTTTAGACGGATGTCACAATTCAGCAGCACTGAAATCATTCTCATTCAACAGAGACTAAACTGGCATTTCCTAGACCCATGAAAATTACCTACTTATTAATAATAACAGATAGCTGCACACTGGTCTTTGGGGGACCCACACGGCCACCACTTTTCAATAATACTCTCACTACCTTTGATTCAAGGGTTTGGAATATAATTCAGCATGAGCCGCCTTTGCTCTAATCGAAGAAATGGCAGCCTCGGAGGCTAGGGAAGCAGGAACAGAGAGAAAGCCTAGATCCCTGCAAACCTTTCTGGAGTCCTGCTCACTTCTCGCAGGACTTTTAATGAGTGAGAGAGAATGCCATCCCTGCCACTCTCCTAACATTTGGTGTGCCTTTGAAAGCGAATCATCACCAGAGTTCAGCCAAGATAAATGCTGGAAGAAAATTACAATCTGGGTAAAAAGGGGTGGGGGTGGGGGAGACTTATTATTTTCAGGCAGAGGAAACAGCTATGGATGCTATCGCTGATTACATGTTAACTTTTTAAAGAAATGTAAGCTTTATTATTCAATTACAAGGCTATCCAAGAAAAATTCTGAAATATATATATATGTATGTATGTATGTATGTATGTGTGTGTGTGGCATAGAACCCAGAGAACACACCCAGCCATTCAGTTTAGAGCTGTGGTTCTCAACTTTCCTAATGTTGTAACCCTTTAATACATTTCTCATGTTGTGGTGACCCCTCAACCATAAAATTATTTTTATTGCTACTCCAAAACTGTAATTATACTGCTTTTACAAATCATAATGCAAACACCTGTGCTTTCTGAGGGTCTTATGTAACTCCTATGAAAGGATCATTTGACCCTCTCCACCCCTAAAGGGGGTTACGACCCATATGTTGAGAACCACTAGTCTAGAGCCTGTTGCACAATATAAAAGACAGATTGGGATAGAATGGATTTGTGGGGGAGAAGAAAATTCCAGCCACGCAGAAGACACAAAGTAGCATTATGAATGTAGGGCATCTTGTCATTTAATACAGATATGGGCGGTAAAAGGTTATCTATTTAAACCAATAGTCAGAAAATAAATTATCTTGGAGTAATTTTACTACTTGCAAGTATTTTACATACTGCAGCAAAGGGGTGAAACGGAGCCTATACAACTTAAACTACAGCTGTGTAAACACATCAAAACCATTCTGAACTTGCGCCTCATGGTGTCATAACGCTAGAGCCACCGAGTAGATCAAACGTGCATTCTTTACACTGAATGCCACAATCCAGCCCCACTGAAATTATTCCCATTCAGCAGAGACTGAACTGGCCAGACTTGGTCTTTCCTGATGTGGACCTATCAGGCAACGAGCAGTAAGGAGTCTGACATAGTGCAACATTAAAGTCAAAAGAACTGTAAATCGGCTTCTGTGGTTGGCATCCGAAACTCCTCTATGCCACGTCCCCAGGCTGCCTGCTGATCCTGCCTGTGCACCCACTGACAAGCGCTCTTTTCTGAGGGAGTGTAGTATGAGAACTGCACCCTTTGCTGCTGCCCTTGCGTCTGTCTTCCTGCTGTGCTTGCCTAGATAGCTTACCTTGATGCATCCCCGTTTCCATAGTCTCTCTTCGGAACAGACCTCATCAGGACACCACCGTCTCACGCTTTTAAGTTAGCACCACTCTTCCTAGGCCCCGATGAAGCTATGCAGACTAGTGTTGCACAGGACTAACCTCCAAAACGAGCAACAGTCACCTTTAATAGCTGGTCTTTTCAATTATGGTGTTCCCTCATAAAAGAAGGTATTGAGAGAGTCAGGAGACCCTCCTTTGAGTACCTAGTTACCTCTCCCAACCCATTGTATACAACTTTGCCTTACTTACATGTAGCCTTGGGAAGGGGCACATGTAATTACATTTAAGCTGGAGGATGGTGGGGAAAAGGGGCTTCATCTATATAGCTAGGGGAAGTCATTATCTATCCTGCGTGAAAACTTTCCAGCTTGACATTTGAGGGTAGTATTCACCCAGACTCCCGAAAGTAACCTCTCCTTTGTGTTCTGTAAGCAAGCCTGGGATACTCATTTGTTTCCCAGGGGAGCTCTGGAGAAACCATAACCTTGGTTTGTTGTTGGGACTAGATGCTGCTCTCCCCCAGGGAGGGAATTTTAGCAACAGCTAAGGTGATCAGTAGGGAAGAGGTATTTCCTTTTCCTTCTTGGACAAGTGTGATACACAGAAGTACCAAAACACAGCTCTGCTTACTCAAGGTCACCTTTGCACTCAGCACAGGGCTAAGGTCATACATTCATGATCTTGTTTAATTCTTAGACTTCCCCTTGAGAGCCTTAATTTACAAATAAACACCAAGAAAATTTAACAGATGGTAAAGTTTGGACCCAAACAAAGTCCTGCAAACCCCAAGCCCCCACGCTCTCCTGCAAACCCCAAGCCCCCACGCTCTCCTGCAAACCCCAAGCCCCCACGCTCTCCTGCAAACCCCAAGCCCCCATGCTCTTAATCTCATGTCATTTCATTGATTGTTGAATAAACAGAGGATATTTGCCTTCATTAGGATTTCTATTGGCTGTGAAGAAACACCATAGCCATAACAACTCTTATGAAGAAAAAAATATTAAACTAGAGTTGGCTTATATTTTCAGAGTTTTAGCCCATTATCATCATGGCAGGAAGCAAGGCAGCATGCAAGCAGGCCTGGTGTTAGAGAAGGAGCTGAAATTCTTACATCTTTACCCACAGGCAACAGGAAGTGGTCTGAGACACTGAATGGTATCTTGAGCATGTATGAGACCCCACAGCCTGCCTCCACAATGACATGCTTCCACTACGATAGTATCTATAACTATGTTAAGATATTATAATCCCCTCTAAGAACATTTCTAGGATCAGTTATAATTTAAGAGAAAACAAGAATGGCTTGCTTGTACTTCATGCCATTATCCCTGGGAGGTGATGGGAGCCTGATGTGAGGTGGTTGGATCTCCTTGCTTTGAAAATAATAAAACAACAGGTGCTGTAATAAAGCCCTGTGTTCTGCACACAAGGTCACACAGATGGAAACAAGACACTCTGCTGTCTAGTGGAGGACTTCCTGGGCCTCTTGTCATCTCCACTTTCACAAGACTGCCACATATAGTTAGCCTCATTCCGCATTCCCCGTTCACCAGATTCATTGATTACTTTTTAATAAATGAGAAAATTTAGATCTTCATAAGACATTAAAATTTTGTTCTTCCAACTATAATAGATAATAAAATTGCCCTTGACTTAATTTTGGGATAGTACCTTAGAGTAGGTTGTCTTGAGCTTCTCTGTAAACCTTCTCCACTAGGCTGAAATTTAACAAGGCATTAAGGCCTGAGGCATTGTCTTAACTATTTATTTATTGTTCTTACACTATAATAAGTTTCCTAAGAACCTAGACCTCACGTACAACCTTAATGTCTGGGATAGTTGCACGTTATTACTTTTTTATTGGACATAATTGGTGAAGAGGTAATGACTGTGTAAGTTATTGCCTTCAGGTTTGCCAAGGGATGTCTGCAGGGTGGCTCAAATTTTGGTATGCATGTTTGGATTGCTCCGCCAGGATACTATGGACTTGTAAATGGCATGGATTTATTTCTTGGTTTGGGAAGGAAGAAAGTCCATGACCAAAGTGCCAGCTGACTAATGATCCCATGAGCGTGTACTTCCTAATTCACATATCATCATGTCCTCCCAGGGCAGACAAACGGGTGAGGAACTTCTCTGGGCTCTTTTACTTAAGAACACTAACCCAATTCATGGGGATCCTAATCTCCCAAGGTCCCCCAAACTCCACCTCCAGATGCCATCCCATTAGGGATGGGGTTTCAAAATACACGTTTTCTTTTGGACAAGGACCCAGACATTCATTCTATGCAAGGTGCATATGTTGTGTTAATTGACCTGACATCAGCCAAATGGTTGCATCTTTCTGTGGGCCAGAAGTACCTTGGAAAGATGCTAGAAAGTGCCTGTGAATGAGACTTGGGCACCCACCCCCCAGCTTCAAGCCTGAAAACACGAGATTCCAGGTGGTCAAATGCAGTGCAATCAGTGTTTCTTCGGGGACATTGTGGATGGATGAATGCAGACTGATTAGACAGTAAATATTTAATTTTAGATTCTGATTATTTCATATTGACATTTCGGAGCCGTAAATATTTTTATGCTGGATTCAGCCTCCACCACAGAAATAACTCCCTCAATGGCAGCGTCTACACACATAATTGTGTAATTTAATACTTTGATTTAAAACATTTCTACTTTTAAAAATTCTTTTACAGTAAAAGAAATCTCTTATCTGAGAAAATTCTGCCTCAGGCTCTCTAGGCCATAGACTAATTAGTTCTTCATAGGAGATAAATGGTTCTCTTTGCTGAATGGCCCCTCCCCATTCTCCAGGGGCTGCCCAACTCACACGGACGTAGTCAGAAATGGGTTAAATTAGAAACTTCAGTGGAAAGACAGGAGTGGATGGCTTTGATGGGAACGGGTGTATTCAGCCCTCCCTTTTCTGTGGGGGCAAGAACAGCTTTCAGGTTTGCTGAAGAAATGTTTCCCGAGTGCCAGTGGATCGAGGTCTCTGAAAGCCACTCAGCAGATCTGAAAATCTTGAGTGCCGAGGCTGAGAACATGTTCAAAGCCATCTGGTCTCCATAAACCAGTAGGTAGGTAGTCTCAAGTATTCACGGGCATTTAATAGAAGGCACGTGAAAAACTATCCCTCGTTATAAGTACAGCACATCCCCTAACATGCAGGGGTGATAAAAGACCCAAGAGGAGACACCACGAGATATTAATGTTTACCATTTTATAGATGAGCAAATTCACCCTGAGAGAGGCTTCATGGCTGCTCCCACGGCACAATTAGCAAGAGGGAGTGGAAATCTCTGCCCAGCTTTGTTTCCTCACCCCCCTCCACACACACATTAAAGTCTCTTCCCTCTCATTCACCCACACTTCCCCTGCAGATACAAAGACTTAGCTATTTGGCAGGCAGGTAAGAGTAATTGGCACATGGTTTTCACTTCCGCCTTGCTCTCTTTCCTCCCAGAGGCCAGTCATTATATACCAGGCAGAGTTCTGTGTCATCTGTCTCCACCGGTTCAGATGCCAACTGGATTCTTAATTCCAACAGTGGGCCCACTTGATTAATAAGACAACAACCCGCAGCATAGATAGTAGTAGCAGTCCCCATTTTTATTCGTGCATGTCTTAATTTTTAAATTCAAAACTCCAGAGGAAAGGGGATATTGTACCATTTCCATTATGGGCCTTAAAAATAAGTAATGCAGTTAGGATTTAAAAGAGAGGAAACTCATGCTTCAAAGTCATGACCCTGCAAGGCCAGTGAAGGCCATTAGGCAATTTTTGGGTTCTCCTGTTCTCCATTCTTTTTTGTAGACAGTGTGGGGCACCATTGCTGATGCAGAGAAGTAAGGTCTAAAATTGGTAATGAATAGATTTTCCTTGCACTGTGAAGGAATACTCTGGAAACAAGGTGTGTCTGCAGAGGCTAACTGAGTGGAGCTAAAACTGAGGGAGTCCGGAATGTTGTAGTCCTGAGGCTAGTTACCTTATTTGGGGCTAGTTCTAGCCTCCAGAGCAGCCATCTCTTTCTCACCTAGGAGTCTGAACTAACGTCTGGTTACTAATAGATCAAAACCTTTTGGAATCTATTAACTTAGAAGATACTAGCTTCCACCAACTCGCAAGCTAAGACAACACCTTGTGTCTATAGGAAAACTTAACTCGTCTTATAGTACCTACCTCTCTGATGTCCCCACAGACATATTTTAAACTTGCCTTGGTTTATGACTTTCTTGGTCTCATAAAGGTATAAACTTTGTGAAACTGCTTCTTCATCAAAACATGGAATTTGAAGCAACCTAGACCCATGTTCTCAAGCCACGATCACTCAAAATGGCTCCAGAATAAACTCTCTTGCTCCCTTTGAGAGTTGTGGCTTTTACAGTGATACACCAGCTCCTTGTAATGAATAAAGCACCAAGATCCTGGATCCTTAAACTCATTTACAGATCCTGAATCCATAAATGCACCAACAAAGCCTGGATCCCTAGGTAGCAAAGAGAAACAGTTGCTGCCCTCCTCATACTAAGTGCTCTGTGAGCAAAAATCCTAAAGCTCTGATATGTTAATACCCTCATCTAGAAACTACGGGGTTAATTTCTTTCACTATCAGATTGGCTTCAAGTTCAACTGATACACATAATACACCTCACAAGGAGGTGACTACGATGCAGGCCAGTTAGATGAGTCCACAGCTAACACAGTAAAAGTACCACAAACAGGAAGTAGAGTCCTGGTAAAAACAGGATCCACTTTATTACCCCTCATGCAGGGCTTCCTAATGTAACAGCTACTGTTCTACATCTGTCTTACTCCCCAACTAAACTCTGAAGACAAGAATTACATCACAGCAATCTCTGTGTCCTCATTGCCCAGCCTAGCTCCCGAAGCATGTCAAATTGTCACTATCTGACTGTTGAGCAGAAGAGAAATGAAGCATGCGTAATGAGTGCCATCACTGTAGAGGAGTTATTATGCCTTTGTATTATTGGTAATTATCATTAGCATAAATTACACATCTATTCAGCATAAATATATACATATATTTATGTTTAAGTTAACTATTTAGTAAACTGAATATAGTTCATTATATAATAATCAGCCCATTATTTTAAACAGGCATTTGTGCTTCAGGGGTCAAGACCATTGATGCAACTAATTCAGTGGGGGAGAGGCATGAAGCTGGGTGCTTTGAAGACTATTAACAAAAATATCTCTTAGCTCAAGAGGAAACAGAGAGAAATTGGCCACTAGAAGAGACACTTAAGCCAGAAAGAAATGGCAGCCAGGGATGATGCTTTTTAATCTGTTTACTATTGCTGTAACAAAATACCTGAGACTGATTACTTCTATAAAGAAAAGAGGAGCCGGGCAGTGGTGGCGCATGCCTTTAATCCCAGCACTCGGGAGGCAGAGGCACGCGGATCTCTGGGAGTTCGAGGCCAGCCTGGTCTACAAGAACTAGTTCCAGGACAGGCACCAAAGCTACAGAGAAACCTTGTCTCTAAAAACAAAACAAAAAACAACAAAACAAACAAACAAACAAAAAACAAAAAACAAAAAACAAAAAACAAAAAAAAAGAGGCTCACTGTTATGAAGGCGTAAATTCCCAAACTGAGCATCAGTATTCAGCTTCTAGTGAAGGCCTTCTGTCTACATCACTAAATGGTGAATGATGTTATTGGAGGGGACATTCAGAGCAGTGAGCAAGCTGTGCAGGATTGAGAGAGGTGCTAGGATCAGTCATGACAATCTGCTCTCTTGGGAATAATTCCATTACCTGAGTCTTAACCACTTCACAAGAAAAAGACGGGTTCCTTCACAAGGGGCATCTAGACCTTGTGACCTCTGACCAGGCTCCACCTCTTGATGTGGGATTCCCCTCTGCATGCTGTGAATACTATTGGTTAATAAAGGACTGCTTTGAGCCCCTAGCAAAGCAGGGTAGAAAGAGCGGGGATATCTAAAGTGAATGCTGGGAGAAAGATGGGCAGGGTCAGAGAGAAGCCATGGAACTGCCACTAGAGACAGATGCTGGGAACTTTACCTGGTAAGCCACAGCCACATGGCAATACACAGTTAATGGAGATGGGTTAAATTAATATGTAAGAGTTAGCCAATAAGAAGGTAGAGCAATGGGCCAAACAGTGATTTAATGAATTTGGTTTCTGTGTGATTATTTTGGGGCTAAGTGGCTGGGAACTAACTAGCGGCCTTTCTCCTACAAATTGGCACCCAATGTGGGACAGATCTTACCACCTCCAATATTGTCATGGTGACAACCAAGGAGCCAGCATATGAGTGCTTGAGGGACAAACTACAGCAAGATTGCAAATGTGAGTTTGGAATTTACCATTTCAATGTGGCTGTGAGAACAAGGGCTTAGGCTTGTAGTTAAGGTTACCATGAAGGCATTCTGGGGAAGGGCAGAGGACTTAAGAGGACCTTGCTATATCAGGAGACAAAATAGCCAGGTATAGGATAGTAGTCCAGTGCCAGGGAGACATTGCATTGGTGATGATGAGGCAGAATTTTCTACCCATGACCACAGGCAACAGGAAGACTTGCAGCATTGCATAGGCACCAGGCCTCTCCCCTTGTGGATAAAGTATCTATGTAGAGTGTTTAAGGCTCATGGCCATGGACAACCCAGAAGCAGGAAGTAGGGATGGAGTCTCAAGGGAGCAATGCTGGATTCCCCCTGCTACTCTGGTCAAAGTGGGCTCCAGATGGCTTTAGCCCAAACAGAGCACATGCAAAAGTGAGTGATTTTGATATGCCAAGCTGCTTGGCAATTGTTGGTGCACTTCCCAGGTAGTGTCCTCAGCTAAGGGGTGGGTTACAAAGGGATGGTCGGCCAGGTCAATGCCTTAGGGACCTAGCCATCTAGCTGGGAAATTCAGAACAAGATAACTACATGACTGAGGGAGAGTGCAAAGGTCTTAGCTTCACACCCTCCTTTGTTAATCACCACACCCCAAATTTGCGGCTTGCAATCCTGCCATGACCCACCTCCAACTTTTGGCTGTAACCGGCGATGTTCTCACTCACGCTTTGGAACAGGCTTTGATGTCTCCTTTTCTTTGATTGCATTTATCTTTGCTCTTCTATAAAATTCCTTTCTAAATTTTGTATTTATTCATTTGTTTTAATTACAAATTTTAACTGATACACAAAACCATAAAAACTATATGCATTTATGGGGTGCCATATGGAATCTTGATATATGACATTGTTATGCTTGAATCAGTTTAAACAAATCTATCTCCTCAAGCATTTATCATTTCTTTACGGTGGAAACATCTGATATGCCTTCCACTAGCCTTTTTCAATATTCACTACACTACTGGCTTGTTTTATTTCAGTCATCTCACTTTGCAGCAGCCCCATAGACCCTCTGACTGCATCTTAGTGCCCATGGCGCCATCACCCACTGTCTCACCTACACTTACTGCTCTCTCGGCCCTCTTCAGCTCTGGTATCGGCCTCTTCAGAGTCACACAGATGATGTAACACTTGTCTCTCCATGCCTGTCTCATGTTACTCGGTGAAATAATTTCTAGTTCCACCCACGTTTACACAAATGATCGGATTCCGTCTTTACATCAAGGTGAAATGGTATTCTACTGTGTACATGTGTGGCAATTTCTCTATCAAATTGTGTAAATTGGTATATAGCCATTGCAGAAAACAGTGTAGAGGTCACTCTAGAAATTAAAAAAATAAATGTAACCATCATATGACCCAGCAATCCCACTCTTGGGTATAGAAAAGAGAAATGAAGGTATATCAAAGAGATGCCTGCCATCCCGTGCTTGCTGCAGTGTGACTCACAGTAGCCAAGATTTGGAGTCAGAGTAAGCGTCCCTTAGCTATGGAGAGAATGCAAAATCCCTTGACACTTTTGGTTTTCTCAAAGGAGGTGGGAGTGAGGGGATAGATGGATGGAGGGAGAGAGGAAAGGAGGGAGGGAGGGAGGGAGGGAGAGAAGAAGGGAGATAGGAAGGGAGGGAAGGAGGGGCACAATGTTTATATTCCTAACTTGCATGACACACTTGGCACTGCTGTGGACTGCGCTGAGCCCACACACCATCCTGTAGTGTTGAAGAGCTAAGCCGCATTGTGACTACGCTTGGATACAGAGCTGACGGGGAGTAAACTAAGGTAAAATGAGGTCATAAGGGCAATGGCTTAAGTTCTTATTAAAAGATAGACCACTAGCCAGGAGCTATTGGCAGTTGATAGCTGTGGAGAGAAGGAACATCAGTTTTCTTCAATGGCTTGGCACTGGGTCTAACAACCACACTCCACAGCAGGCACACGCTAGGGAAGAGTTGGCCAACACAACTGGGACTCCAAGGTTTTTGTGGTTTTCATTTGCTTTTAAGAGAGAGAAAGAAAATGAAGTTGGGTGGGGGGTACGGGGATTGGAGAGGATCTGGGAGGAGTTGGAGGAAGAGAATGAGTATAATCAAAGTATATTGTGTGAAATTTTCAAAAAAAAAATGAGTGAAAACATTATTTTTAAAAGGACACACTAGAAAGCTCCCAGTTTCCTGTTCTCCACCATACTGGGGCACAGCCAGAAGGCAGTCCTGCAAGTCAGGAGAGGAGGCCTTAGGAGAGACTAACTGTGAATACACCTTTTTTGGATTCCAGAAAGGTGAGCACAGCAGACGCCCAGTGTTTAAGCTGTCTCTTCTCGGGCACTCCACTACGGAAGTCCCAGCTGATCGGCATGGAGGCATATCATGTTCATTACATCAGATCCTACAGTGACCAAGACCACCTAAGCACTAAGCTCATGTTTCCTTTTCTCTCAACCCCTGAGGAAGGATATCTGCATGAAGGAAGAGCACATAGTGTTTGAGACTTGTTTGAACCCGGCTCTAGATGCGGGGAGGCCTTGGCTCTTTCTGCTCTGGCCCTGGATTCCACCTCTTCTTCTGGATTGGCCGCGGCTAGGACCCTTAGGCCTTCCCTTTTCAAGCTTCCCAATATATTGATCTTCACCTTTGGGTACATATAAGACTCACAGGGCAGCTTTCTGAAGATCTAGATGGCCTGACTCCACTCTAAATGAGCAAAGCACAAGTCCATGGGTTGAGGCCTCGAGCTCAATTTTCTGTAAACTTTTCCAGACAGTTTCTAGTGTGCAGCCATAGCGCTTGCCATGTCTACCAGGTAGGGGTCAGGTTAGTTTTATTAACTGATGCCATACTGAAGGACATTCTGTCCCGGTTTCAGTAACAAAGGCGATATGAAATCAGGAGCCAGTTATCTGTTTAATACTGTAGAGATTGTAGCTCAATATAGCAGAGGAACGGCCTCTGGAGATGGATCCTCAGGGTTGGGGCCGGGAAACAGACCAGAGGGAGGCAGTAGGATACCATTTGGAGAGAAAGTAGAAGCAATAAAGCAGTAATGGTATTAGTATGACCGATACTGATATTAGGCTCTGATGCTGGGCATTTTGTCAATGTGTTCCATACACATAAATCCTCTCCAGGCTGTATACCTGGCTCCTCCCCACCGTGTTTACAGAACATTGCGCAGAGAGATGTTAAGCCCCTTGCTCCAAGTCTAACGCCTCTGAAATAGTCAAGTTAGGTCTAGAACCTAGGTCCAATCTGAATGAGACTCTGCAGCTTAGTCCCAATCTTAGGTAGATAGTCTCTTAAATAAGTATGAAATGCAGAGACAAGTCACTGAAAACGAAGCAAGAAAGCAGCCTCCAGTTCATGTGTTGAAATCAGACAAGTTGCCATTGGGTGGAAAAAGACTAGTCAGATGGGAGCTCAGAGCATCCAAGGCTGTGAAATGGACTTCAGGCTGGAAAACGGGCTGAGGACAGACGCACAGAGGAGGTCCATTGCCATTTTTAAGTGTCTAAATGACGTCACCGTTCCAGTCTGCAGACAGGCTACGGAAATAAGATGGATGGAGGTGGGCTATTGTCAAACAGCAGCTACTGAATTCATGTTCAAGTTCACATTTTGATGATTTAAACCTCTTCTTGTGCTATGCTAGTAGTGTTTGTGGTTTGTGGGGCACACATGGATTCAAAACTCACATGCATGTACATATGAGTCACTGTTTAGTAGAATTTCCCAGGGTACATATCTATTAATATATATTACATATTGCATATTACACACACACACACACACACACACACACAGAAACTGAGAGGGAGTCATCCTTCTCAGCTTAAGCTTGTAAGGACTGGCATTCAGGACTACTGCATTTCCAGGGTAAAGTCAACATCAGCACCAGCCTGCTTCTTTGCATTCCAAGCTTAAGATGGAATCAAGCTTAAGCTAACCATCATCTCACTTAGGTGACGTGATCACTCTGGGAGGTTTATACCGTTGCTAGCTTTGGTTTACTAGTGAGGCTGGAGCTTATGGTTTAAAAGAGCTTGTTCCAGGTATGGGGATTGGAACTCTGTTCTTGATGCTTTGAAGGCACGACAGTGCTGTGGAGAAGTCGCTGACAGGATAAGTCCCAACATTTCATCCAGGTTTACAGGCTTTGGTTCTTCTGAAAATTCAGCATGAGAAAATGGTATAGGTGCCAATTATAACAATAATTTTTGGCTAGGGATTTAGATTAGTATTTGTAACAGCAAAGAGAATTCTGGGGAACTTAGCAGTTTTTCTTTCCCAGATCAGGTACTATGCTTTCAACTTCCCCTATTGCAGTGCCGGGGAATCAAATCCAGAGCCAAGTGCATGCTAGGCAAGTATTTTACCACGGAGCCATGTGCCCAGTCCTTGTGTGTTAGTGGTGAGCATCCATTTTTAGAGGAAAGAATACATTAGTTTCCTGTGGATACCATAATACAAATTCATAAACTTATTGGCTTAAAATAATACAAATTTTATGATACTACAGTTCTGTAATCTGCTGTGACTAAGCTTCAAATCAAGTCATTTAGAGGACTAATTCCTTTCTGTAGGATTCAGGGATTATTATTTTACTTTTCTGGTGTCTTTCAGTTGTCAGCATTCCTTGCCTGTGTTCTCCTTCCAGAGGTTGTTTTTAATTTACTGACATTGGAAGATGGGTATTTGTGCAGGATTCCTCTATGTCTCTGCAGTGGATGTTTACCAAGCTCTGATTGCTGCATCCCTCTGTTTGTATCAGTTCTAGAGCTGATACCCAGGTGCTACAAGCCAGACGGCTTAAAACAAGGCACGAGCATTGCCTCACATTCTATATTCTGGAAGATGCAAATCGCGATGTCACCAGAAACATGTTCCCTTGGAAACTGGAAACAAAGAGTCCTTCCTTAACCCCTCCTAGGTACTTGATGCCTTGGCAGTTCTTGGCTTGCAGCTCTTGGGCCAGTATCTACCTTTATCACGCAACTTTCTTCTTGTGTCTTCAGATGGATGCAATCCCCTGACAATTTGGATTACGGAAATGTCTTAAACCAGTATTACCTCATCTTAATGATATCCAGAACACCCTAGACCCCAAACGAGCTTATTTTAAGAGTCTTCAACATCTCATTTGGGGGTTGAATACATTGTAATGCATCTTCATGAATTTCAGCAGTGTTGGTTAAGGATCCTCACCAAGATGCAATAAGTAGAGGTCTTTATTAGATTGAGTATACAAATAAATGATCAATGGTCAAAGAAGGTAGGAAGAGTATATTTATTTTGAACTCTGGTCCTGGTTAAAACAATGGAAAACCAAAGGGCAGAGACTCAAGAAATTATCAAAATGAGAAGGTATTCTTTGGTAAGTGAGAATTTTCAAAACGTGCCTGAGATACAAAGTGGAGGAAGGCCTTGTTGCAGATGAATGAAGAAAGTAGGCCTGCCCTGCTCAGTTCTGCTGCATTTTCATAGCTGGAAAAGTCAGTATGAGGTGACAGCGACCTGTGGGAGGTCAGCTAGAAGTCTGGACAGAACAGCCATGCTCTCCTAAAGGAGTAAACAGCAGCCAGGCGACGTCCACCCCATGTCCTACTCTGCTTCCTACGGCTGTGAAAAAACACTGACCAAAAACAATTTCAGAAGGAGCAGGTTTATTTGACTTATATGTCCTGGATCACAGTCCATTGAGGGAAGCCATGCCAGGAACTCAAGGTAAGAGTCCAGAGGCAGGAACTAAAGAAGATTCCATGGAGGAACAGAGCTTCCTGACTTGTTCCTATTGGCTTACTCAGCCTACTTTCTTATACAACCCACCTGGCCTGGGGTGGAGGCACTGCACACAATGTCCTGGGCTCTTCCTCACCAATCAAGCATTAGTGACCAATCAAAAAATATGTCCCCACAGGCTTCCATATGAATGGAATGAATGCCTTGGCCTTCATTCAGAATGAAGGCCTGCTCTCAATTGAGGTTTATCTTCTCTGGTAACTCTAGCTTGTGTTCAGCTGGTAAAAACAAGCATACCCCCCCTCAAAAGCCAAACAAATAGCTGGCACATCCCGGCTGCCTACTGCACAGATGTCTCACAACACCTGCTAGCCGGGAGCATTTTGACATGTATCAAAAACGTGGCGTCCATTAGCCAGTCTCAACTATAACTCATAGGCAATCTTATCTGAGCTTCCACTTATCTCCCGTCCACATTATCTTGAGTTAATCCAACACAGCTTATCATTTCAGCCCTAAGTAGCTCAATTTGTGTGTTGAAAATACAATGATTTTTTTAAGGGCAATATGAACAGAAGCTATTATTGCAACTGAAAGATGACTCGGCATCAACAACTACCCATTTAATGTCCAAGTTTACATTATCTTCTAAATTAAAAAGTCATTTGGCATGTAAATTATTTTGATGTTCAAATAAATGAAAAGCCTAGCATTCTTCAAGAGGGAGACAATTCCATCTGTATCAGTGTTGAGGTCAGAACCTGAGAAAATATTTCTGCAAGATACAAGAAAGGATTTCGCCTTAAGAAAAGCTATCTTAGAATACGGCACCGAGGGAGACTGTGAATCCATCACTTCCTAAAAAGGTAAATGGTCCTTGAGTGTCCAGCTGTTTTAAAGCTGTTTTAACAGGAAAGATTTTCTACAGTTTTTAATAGCTCTCCATTCTTTATCTAAGGCATTATGAAGTCAGAAAATCCTCATTTCTAAGGCCTATTTATTTTATGTGTACAACTTAATAGCATGTACTTAAAAGTCCTCCTCCTCTATTCCGGTGTTTTGTGGGCTTACCAGTTTCATAAAGTGCTGCATTGCTTCCGGAGGCCCTGACTTCCACAAAACTGTGATGTACATGAGGTAGGTAGCCATATCTTCTGTACTCTTAAGTTTCCCACACTAGTAAACATCAGCTTCTTCTCCAAGACTCAGATCCCCAGGGTAGAGCCTCGAGACTGAAACTTAGGCACGATGTTGGCCAATGACTGCTCTGCAAAGGACATGGGAGACAGGACCCAGCAGAGGGAGAAATCGAGGCGTGACGTGTGGTTGGTCTGTTGGGAGCTTTGGGGTTGGGATTACCCTTTTCAGATAGAGACACTGGGATTAGCTCTTGAAGACAAGCTGTCTCTCCCAGGAAGGGGCTTAGCCTTGGGCAAGACAACTACCTAAGTCAATGACTGAGTTACAAATCAGACACAGTTAAACAGTCAGCTGACCAACTCCCAGTGCCGAGGGCATTGTGCACACCTCAGCCCTGTAGCTAAATTAGTATGTCATGGCACTGCCAGCCAGGTTGGTTGTCTGTCACCCTCCCCTAGGCACTCCGAACTGGAGCATGACCCAGGCATGGGATTCATTCCTTTCATACTTCATGCCACAGAGTGATGTGGGTTTTCTTTCTGTTTAGCCTGGGGTGTTCAGGGTCTAATTCCTAGTCTGGATTGCTAAGCCTTCTGTGCCCATATATTTTGCATACATTCACCAGAGGAAGACAGGTAGCAGCAGTTAAAGTCAAGAAAGCAGTTGCTGCCCGTGGCTTGGCGTCCACATCTGAAACCTGCTGTCTCTGTAACCTCTCTGTACTCATTCTGAGTTCCCATTCTGCCCTCTTCAGGGTATACATTTATTTTGTAAGCGTGCTGTTCTCAGTAGGCTCTTCCAACTACATCTTGCTCATGTCTTCATCCCGAACACACTTCCTAGCATATAACTGCTATCTGTTAAAGGCCTGAGAGGTGTACTGAAAGAGATGACTGGAAATGGGGTGTGGTTAGGGGATAGGGAGATACCTGATGTAAGAGAAACTCCCATAAATCTACAAGGGTGACCCCAATTAAGAGTCCTAGCAATAGTGGATATGTAGCCTTAACTGGCCATACCCTGAGATCAGACTGATGGATACCCCAGTTCTCCTCAGAGATCCTTCATTCAGTAACTGATGGAAACAGATGCAGAGACCCACAGCCAAACATTAGGCTGAGCTTGGGGAAGCCTGCTGAAGAGAGGGAGGAAGGATTGTAGGAGCCAAGAGTAATTGAGGACAACACAAGAACACACATAAAATAAACTAAAATAGTTCATAGGTACTCACAGAGTATGGACCAACAACCAGGGAGCCTGCATGGGACTGGGCTAAGCCCTCTGGACATATGTAACAATTGTGTAGCTTGGTCTATTTGTGGGACTTTTAACAATGGGAACAGGGTCTGTCTACAATACTTTGGCTGGCTCTTGGGAACCTTCTCCTCTGCATCGTCCTACAACTTGATATGTCATGCTTTGTTGGTGCCCATTGGAAGCCTGCCCCTTTCTGAACAGAAACAGAGGAGGAGTGGGTTGAGGGGTGGTGGTGGAGGGGAGGTGGGGGGGAGGGGATGGGAGGAGAGGAGGGAGGAGAAACTGGATTTCCATTGGGATGTAAAATGAACAAACAAATAAAATTTAAAACAGGTCTGTAAGGGGAAAAGAGTAAATGGATGAATGAATGAGTGAATGTGTGCCTCAATCAATCCATCAGTCAATCAATCAAATCTGTGATATTTCCAATACCACAAGTTAAGTTACTTTTACCTCTTTCCCAACACTTCATAATTATCACTAAAGTGGTTCACAGGTAGAACTAGGAAATAAGAATGGGGACAATAAACCCGCCTGTGTAGTTTACTACATCAGCACAATAGCTCATGTCTTAAACAAAATTGATGGGGGCTGGGGAGCAAGACAATTGCTAGGAATGCTGGCATACAGACAGTTTTAATTAGCAATGCTCACTGTGAGAGATGATAAGGTATCAGTCATTGTAATTGCTAGAGTCGACAATTAGTCAAAGTCATTAACATCTCGAGACCTATAATACGCAGGAACCGAAGTTAAAGGTTTGGGAGGGAAGTAGGGCAGGGTTGGAAAATACCTTCATTTTGTACAGACTCAACAGAGCCGTCCTGAGAGGATAAACAGTGATACACTACCAAGGAGCAGCCATTAGCCTGTGTCTTTCTCAACTCTTTATTGTCCACATTGCTATCAAGGAAATTTCAAAAAAGAAACGTAAACGTCAGCGCATTGCATAACTGCCTCCAGGCTTCCTTCATGGTCACAAGAAATGCCCATCTCCTTGGTAATGAAATCACAGTTCACAGACTCCTAGCTCCACCTTTACACATTCCAAGTACACAGTCCTTCTCAATTTGTATACATGTAGGCCATTGCTCTAGTGACTTTCTTTGACTACATACACAGGTCTCACTATTTTCTTTCTTTCTTTCTTTCTTTCTTTCTTTCTTTCTTTCTTTCTTTCTTTCTTTCTTTCTTAAATTCTTTCTTTCCTCCTCCTCCTCCTCCTCCTCCTCTTCCTCCTCCTTCTTCTTCTTTTTTGAAATAGGATCTCTCTACACAGCCTTGGCTGTCCTGGAACTCACTATGTAGACCAGGCTGACATTGAACTCACAGAGATCTGCTTGCTTCCTCCCTAGTGCTGGGATTGAAAGAGATTTATACTACCAGACCCAATCCAGGTTTTGGCAAATGTTTCCACATTTTAATGACCCTTTTCAAATGACTTCTCCCCCAGGAAAAACAAAGTATTTGCTTCTGCTTCCGATTTATTTTTCTTTTCTTTAGTTGGGTGCCCTGTGAGCCACTCACACTCAACTCCCGTAATTGTTCTTTTCTTTCATGTTTCCACCAATGCATGTCTTCTGATGGTTCCTAATGTCTACTTTAGTGCCTAGAGATCAACCACGGCAATGTTGAATGGGCAAGTCAGGTGGCTAGAGAGGTAAGTGATCGAAGAAATGAGATAAGAAGCTTATAGATGAGTAAGCTTATGCCTCAGAGTAGGACTCTCAGACATGAGTGTCTGGACAGCCTGACCATGTGTCTATTTCCTTGGCAATATCATTGATTGGAAATCATCAAGTACTTCTTATATTCTTTTATTTTCACCTATTTAAAAAAATTCTTGATGTGTATGTTTGTGCATCAGGGTGAGTATACGTCATAAGTGTGCATGTCTATGGGGCCAGAAGAGGGCGCTGGATCTTCTGGTGCTGTAGTTACAGGAGGTTGTAAGCCACCTGATTTGGGCGTTGGGAGTGGCCTCTGGTCCTCTGGAAGAGCAGGAAGCACTCAACTATTGTGCCATCTGTCGAGCCCCGTTGTCTATTTCTTGACAGTAAGTCTTGTACAAGTAACATTTCAAAACATTTTAAGGAAAATTCTGGTTATTGTTCTCATTCTTACTTTACAAGGAAGCTATTGAGAAGTTCAGGAGTTGTGTTAAGAAATTTCATGAAGTGACTTTGTCTCCAAGCACATCACATTGGGCTGAAGGTCATTCGTCTTACAAATCACCTGGATGCCCCAAACTCCTTAGTAGATCAAGAGCCTCGAGGTGGGATTGTTGGAATGAGGTGGAGGCAAAACAAAATACAAAATTGCTATTTCATCGACGTGATTTTAAATAAACATCAAAGAGGACCAGTTCAGAGTTGAAGTGTTAATGGGCCATCTTCAGGTAAAGATTAATGAAAGGATGTAATAGCATTATTGTCTTCTTCACCGTCTGTGGGTTCTTATTTTCTTTTGCGTCTGTATGTGTATGTGTGCATATGTGTATGTACATGTATGTGTATATATGCAAACACGTGTGTATGTGTGTGTTTATGTGCCTGTGTGGTGTAGTATATGTATTTGTAAAGTGTGAGTGTGTGCATGGATGCATGCATGTATGTGGAGGCCAGAGCTGACATTGGGCATGTTCCTCGATTGCTCTTCCCCTTTATTTTTGAGGCAGGGTCTCTCACTGAACTTGAAGCACATCTGTCTAGTCAATGGCCTAGGCTAGGGTTAGGGACGTGTATTGCCAGACCCAGCTTTTTCTCTTGACTTTTTATGTGTAAGTGTAGACACTTTAAGAACAGAGCCACCTCCCAGCCCCCTTCTCCCTCTTGAGTTTCTGCTCCCTTCTTTTCTTACTGGCTACAGAAACAGCCACTGATTCCTCTCTTCATTTGACTCTCTTTCTTCCCCACTCCTCTGGTGGCACTGTCAGTATAATCTGTTCCTTTTTCCCTTGAATTCAGAGCATCCTCATCTCCCAGTTGGTTTATGGCCTGCAGTTTGATATTCCTATTTGTGTGCACCAAGCTTTCTTTCTTTTTAATTTTAATTCATTTATTTTACATCCTGACCTCAGCTTCCCCTCCCTCCTCTACTCCCACTCCCTCCCAGCTCCTCCCCTCCATTGCCCCCCTAAACTCACCTTTTCTCCATAATCACCCAGAAAGGGACAGGCCTGTCATGGGCTTCAGTAAAGCATGGCATATCAAGCTGCTGTAAGACCATGCACCTCCCATTGTGTTCAACCCCGGCAAAGAGATCAGCACGAGGAAGAGGTTCCCAAGGGTCAGTCAAGCAACGGGGATGGCCCCTACTCCCTTTGCCGGGAGTGCCACATACAGACAGTGCTACACAACTGTCACATAAATGTAGAGGGTGAAGGTCAGTCTCATGCAGGTTCCCTGGTTGTTCGTTCAGACTCTGTGAGTTCCCATGAGCCAGGCTAGTGGTTTCTGTGGTTTTTTTCTTAAGTAATATTTCTGCTGAAAATAATTTCAGCATACCTTTCACAATTGTTGTTAATATTTCCTCCTTCCAGTTCAGAACAAACTCCTGCACTTGGCTGAAACTCCAGCATGTCTGCAGCTGCCTCACGATCAACTGAGTCCATCCTCTCCTTTCCCCTATTTGCAGCGCACGGTGTGAAGAGTTATAACTTCAGACTTTGCTTATGCCCCTTAATCTTTATAGGCTGAGTCCTAAGAAAATAGTTAACCCATATCTGCCCCCCCCCAAAAAAAACCTAGGAAACCTCATTGTAACTTCCCTGGTAGCCTCGAGTATATATCTGCCTCCAGATAACACTTAGGGAAGACTACCCTTTCCTCATTGCACGTTGCTCATTAGCACAGTCTAAGCGTGCTTTAGTTACATCTATGCCATTAAGAACTGTGGTAAGCCTTCATATAAGACACTTAGGAAAACATTTTTGAGTTAGTTTTGACAAGTCTGATATGTCCTCATAGAACCAGACTTCCGATTTCTTCAAGAAAGTGAAAGATTTCGCAAAGACTAGACCTGAATTCCTGGGCTCCAATAATCAACAGAAGCCCTTCCCTCAGGCCAGGAACCTCTGTGGTTTTGCTGCTGTCTCAGCCGTTTTGGGTCACTGCTGGCTAGTCCTGCTCTCTGGCCACCGGTGGCCTTTTGTTTTGTGACCTAGACTACAGCATCGGCTGGAAACGAAGGCGTAGCTCAGTCTTCATAATGGTTATTCTAACCTTCAGATGTGCGGCTGGCGACACCATGCTCAAACACGAACCAACGCTGAGCAGCACAGGGTCTCTGAATGAGCTGAATTTGGCGTATCATCACCCATTGGGTCTGACGGAAAAAGCAGGTGCAATACAAGTTTCTAAAGACGAGCAGCGGTAGAAGAACCCAACTCAAGATAGTAAGGCAGACGGCCGACGGATGTGTAGTTTTTTAACTGACTGACTCTAGAGGAGGCTGAAGTTGGGGAGTGGGCTTATTCTCCCTTTGCACTATGCAAATGCTTCACTAGTTCTGTCCTTCTACTGAACTGACTGCCAGGTGTGACTGACATGTTGATGCTTCGGGAAATTTCATTTTCTTTCTTTTCTCCATATAAATGTAAAAAATTATGGTGATTTCTTCATTCTTTTATTAAAAGGTTTAATTACATTTATACATTTATATACTTCTCTTTCTCTCTCTCTTTGTGTGTGTGTGTGTGTGTGTGTGTGTGTGTGTGTGTGTGTGTGTGTGTACACTTGTGCTCTAGTACACCTGTGAAAGTCAGAGGACAGTATGTTTGAATGAGTTCTCTTTTCTACCATGTAGGTCCTAATATCTGGCTGAGGTCTTCAGGTTTGGCAGCAGTGCCTTTGTCTGCTAACCCATCTTGCCAGCCCTTATGGAGAGTTTCTACAGATTAGACTCATATTTTCCACACTCCATATTACTGCTTAACACACTTATTAAGTTTATTTTAACGAGCACAACTTTCCACTTTTGAAATCCCTTTTCTCGGTAGTGATTTTATTACTTCGAACATTCCCCTTTATTATCTTTGTTCAACTGTTATACAACTTAGAGGTCTTGGATGTTTAATCTTGACTAGTGGCTACTGAATCTTACCTATGAATTTGTTTCCTTGTGTGTTTTCTTAGCACTGGATTTGATTTTGTTTTTTCTGTGAGACTACTGTATGCCCTGATTTGCAGGTGTCTATCTCCAGAAGTTTCTAATTACCCAGGGTATATTAGTGTTAATTTTGGCTTGATCAACAATGTCTTACTATGGAATAGTACACATTTAATTCCATAATCCATTTTCAAAAGATTTTTTTTAATTCTAAAGGAAAATAATGTTATTATCTATGACTCACGTTGTTTACCCTGATTGGCAAGGTTTACTTAATAGATTTTTTTCTATTAAATCATGCTTTATCAAAAGTTTAAACTCCAATATGAAATAGGCTAGGCACTAGTCTCTTTCCTCAATGCAAGCTTAAAACAGAGGTGACCCAGGCTTTGAAACTGGAAAATTTTCAGATCTGATTATTTTCTCCGTTACTACACCAACTTGCTGATTTGGAGTTTGGGCTCTCTGTTTCAGTGAATACTTTAGCACCTCTTCCCCCTCACCCTGTGCCCATATTTCATGAGCTCCATCTTGTATTTACCTTTTTTTTTTTTATCGTATCCAGATGTGTTTCAGGTTATCTATACTAGCATAGGGTTACAAATGGAAAACTAGTCAAGTCAATTTTACATCCAAAATTTACACTAATATCTAAGAGACTTTTAGCACCTTCTTCCTTAAACCCTTTCTTCTACTACTCAGAATTTTAATAACTATTGTACTACCATTATTTGTTTTATATTCCTACAGATAAACATCATACCTCACTATTGTTTTGCGTCAAGTACATCACATGTACTCACTCATAAATGGTTTTTAAACATAAAGCAAAGAAAACCAGCCCACAAAACACAATCCCAGAGAACCTAGACAACAGTGAGGACCCTAAGAGAGACATACATAGATCTAATAATCTACATGGGAAGTAGAAAAAGACAAAATCTCCTGAGTAAATTGGAAGCAGGGGACCTTGGGAGAGGGTTCAAGGGGAGAGGAGAGGCAGGGAAGGGAGCAGAGAAAAATGTAGAACTCAATAAAACATCAATAAAAAATACAAATTAAAATTAAAAAAAGTAATTCATCTTGCCCTAAGTGATGGTGCTATTACATCATTGTTGAAGTGAGTCTCTTTCACATGCCTTAGCCTAAAAATCCAGGGGATTGTTGTAACGGGTCACTTTCCAAGGGGAAAAGAGAAACTCTACCAAAGTGAGGGCTCCCTACACACATGTATTCCTCTGTACTTCATTTCAAACAGCCAAAGACTCCATGCCACGGGTGTTCTCTTCTGCTCTCAGAAGAACGGAATAATAACATCAGAAAGAACTGTAAACTCCATTTAGTCTGGAAGATACACTTTTTGGAAATTACAGAGCAAATCACCTTCTAAAGAGAAGAACCCATTCAAAATTCCAAATTATTTGCCTTGGACTATTTTAACTAAATTAGGCAGAGCAGGATTCAAGATGACTTTTGAAATGTCAGTCTCTCTCATAGGCTTTCCTGACAAGCTCATCTGAGCAGAAAGAGGGGACTGAGCCGCACCAGCACGTGGGTAATTGTGGATAACCCTGAGACTGCTCGTGGGAATGTCTGAATATCATTTTCCAGTTGTGCTGTAAAGGAAGAAAAAAAAACGACTGAAAATCATTAGTGGTACCCAGTACATTGATTTTACAGAGGTAGGAACTAAGACCCTGCGGTGATGGCACTGAGTAAGCCGGTGCCTGGGACGAAACTTGAACCCACAGCCTCTACCCTCAAGTCCGGTAGACTTCCCAAAATGCCACAATAAAACGTATTTTCCTAATATCTCAACGGGGGCGAGAGTGTCACTTGATTATACCAGGCAGTCGCATTTTTCTTGGTACATTAAAGCGCATTCTCTTTTAATCAGATTAAAGCTGACAGAGATGGAGCCATTTTAGGCCCATTTCCTTGGGCTGGCTCCAGGGCCTCTAAATCTGCATTTCATCATGATACAAGCACATGTTTTCATCATCGGTACACCCATCTGCATCAGCCATGATGTTAATCACATACTAACCCAATTTCTCCTATGAATTTATTACTTACTCCTCATTTAAGTTCATGAAACCTAACATGCGTCTCAAATAAGCCTAACAACTCTAACAGGAAGATCTTGGCTTAAAAACTGTACTCACTGGGCAACCTCACCCAAAGACGAGACCTTAGGAACAGTGCAAAGGGAAATTCAGTCTTGGAACTATCCCTGGGGTGGGGGTAGGGGAAGGGGTGGTGCTGTCTGCAAAGGAAGATTACAGTGACACATTTTGGGACACGGTGTAGGTTGAAATACACGAGCAAGTCATGCTTTGGCAATAAAATATTCCTTGTTCTAATTCCAGGCGGCTCGGTTGTATCAAATTGATCCACCAGTTTCCACAATCAGAGGTGTGGCCTTCAGAAAAGACTGGAAAATGATGGAGTGCAGGGAAGGCGAAGGGAAGCTATAATGGGAAGGCATTTTGGAGCAGAGTCCAAATGCAAATTGGTTGTTACGGAAACTATTCGGATCCATCTGGTGCCCGCCTGTGATGAATGCTAGAAATCTGATCAATGGATATGCATTTTGGCAGCGGTAAAGGAACGTAAAATAGAACGAGTCAGGCCACCAGAGTGTGGGTGTTGGACTCAACCCTTCTTGCAAACGTGTAGCAAATACTCACCCCATGTTGTAGATTGTCATGGCGGGGTGGAGGGCGGGGCGGGGAGAAAGCAGATCCTTAGAGCGAAATAGGGTAAGAACTGTCAAAGGATGGCAACTACGTTGCATAACAGAAACAGGACATGCCTCTGCTTGGTGGCTTCCAGATTGTGTGTCTATATTGATTTATTCCATCATCCAACCTACATCTGTTCCTAAGCATTGGGTATATGCCAGGAACAGTATCGGGCACCTGGGGTACATACATGTAAAGCCATATTCTTAAGAGACTCATCGTCTGGAGGAGGAGGAAAATTCAAGATAAGCACAACACGGTTGACGATAACTAAGATAAGTCAGTCATTAGCTATGTGCTTGCCGCTTGCTCACTCACTACTATCCTAAGTACTTACCATATGCTGTCTCATTGAGGTCTCATAAATAACCAACCAAGTAAGTGTAATTATTTCTTCTATTTCACAGTGCAAAAATTAAGGCAGAGAGAAGTTATATATTTTATTCAATATCACGCAGTATATGACAAAGCTGGGCTGTGAGCCCAAGAAATCTAGCTTTAGAATCCCAACTCTTAATTATTTTGCTATGTTTTCTGTCTAAAAGATAATGTGGAGTTTTATAGACAAAGCCACGCTATCTATAGTCCAGGTTGGAAAGTGTCACGTTGGTGATGAGACACGAAAGCTTTGCTGGGGAGAAGCCCTCCCTGAGATAAATCCAGAAGTCAGTCTGGAAAACTTAGCAAGGCCACAGTCAGACAGAAGAGGCAGCTCACCCAGCCCCGAGATACTTTTTAAATTTTATTTATTTATTTATTTATAATTTATTTTTGTGGGTAGAGAAAAAAGCACTTTTGAAGAAACCAGCAGGTTCTTGTGGGAATTTTTCCTTTCTCTAAAGGCTTTCTTGAGTGAAATGCAGGAAACAGTTGTAGCTGGTGTGATTACCTTGCATCTAAAAGAACATTTTAATTAATAGTTAAAAGGAAAAAAGAATCCGGGCTTAGAATTCATTTGGGTCATTTAAAGTCATGTGTAGCCCTCAGAGAAAAACCTTTAAAACACTATCAACATCCCCATGCCATAGTTCTAGGCAGTCTCCAATAGGAAATAAATATGCCAAGTTTCTCATGATTGAAATATTCAATCAGATAACACCAGGGTGGAAATAATGAAGCCTAGAGAGGATGTGTTTTATCAAGTAGAAAATAATGCTAAAGGCACTCTTAAGGATGTAAAAGTGATTGAGACAAAATACTGACTTCCTGCCAAAGAGTGGATTATTCCAGCTCACCAGAAGAAGAAGAAGAAATTAAACCAGAGACACCTGTTGGAAGTTTAATGCTAATATGAAGTCTGTTTTCAGGATGGAAATTATGCATCAACAAAACTATAAATACAATTTTTTCACAGCTGTGTAAGTGAAAAAAGCATATGTTGAGAAATTAGAGAAGACTATTACCCATTATTCAAAATATCCATGGTCATGAGTATTGAATCCCACGCTGGAACTAGAAATATACAATGCTTTTTAATTAATTCAATTTACATTGTTGGCTGATGGCATGCCACAAATAACTACAACACTGAGTGCTCTTCCATGTTCTCTGGAAAAATGGCTGTTGTTCACATGGCCCAGCAAAGCTGTTAATTTCTTGGCTTCCGCTCAAGAAAATGGGATCAGGGTTTGTGTAGTTGAAAGAGAAATAATAGGGCTAGAAAGATGGCTCAGCTATGAGAGAGAGCACCGACTCTTCTTCCAGAGGACCCAGGTTCAAGTCCCAGTCCCCAGTGGGAGTTTACAACCACCCAACACCCTTTTTCTGTGGCATAGGCACAGTGTGGTGTATATTTATACACGCAGGCTATCTCCAGATTTCTATTGTTGTGGGGGGAAAACCCACCATGACTACAAGCAACTCGGGGGAAAGGGAGAGTTTATTTCATGTCACCAGTCCAGATCAGATCTAACCGTCTAACACGAAGGGAAATCAAGGTAGGAACTTAGAGGTAGGAACTGAATAGAAAACATGGAGACATGCTTCTTACTGACTTGCTCCTCATGCCTTGCTCAGTCTACTTTCTTATAGCTCCCTGAAACACTGGTTTAGGGGTATGTCTGCCCACAGTGGCCTGGACCCTCCTTCATAAATCGCTGAAGCATTTTTCTCAACTGAAAGTCCTTCTTGGGAGCTGAAGAGGTGGCTCAATGGTTCAGAGCACTGGCTGCTCTTCCAGAGGACCCAGGTTCAATTCCTAGCACTGGTGTGGCAGTTCACCACTATCTATTAACTCCACTTCCAGGGTTTCTGACATCCTTGCACAGACATATATGTGGGAAACAACATGAACACAAAACAAAAATAAATTACATAAAAAAGTTTTGGGTTCATGGGATGCTTGGATCTCTCTGGGTTGGGGATATGGAAGAGATTTCATGAGGAGACTTAGGATGGGAACATGAGGAAACAGGTTAGGGGGGCAGAGGGGGGGAGTACTGAAAGAGACAATTGGAGAGGGGTGGGGACACTTGTGGTCAGGCAAAAACCTGGCGCATGGGAATCTCCCAGAAATCTGCATTGATGACCCAAGCTAAGACTTCTAGTAATAGTGGCTATGTGGCCTGAGCTAGCCATCACTACTGGAGAGAGTGGGAAGCCAGCCCAGCCAGATAGCCTTCAACCTACAGTTTCTCCTGCCCATGGGCTGTGCTGGGACTGATGCTTAGCCCAGAGAGGTTTCATCCAACAACTGATGGAAACAGATGTAGACTCACAGTCAAAGATTAGGCAGAGCTTGGGGGAATCTTTCAGAAGAGACAGAGTAAGGATTGTAGGAGCCAGAAGAATCAAGGGCATTACAAGAAAACTCACAGAATCAACTAATCTGGGCTCACAGGAACTCACAGAGTATGAACCATCAACCAGGGGGCCTGCATGGGACTGACTTAGGCACTCTGCATATACAGTTGTGTAGCTTGGTCCTCTTGTGGGACTCCTATAACTGGGAACAGTGGCTGTCTCTGACTGTTTTACTGGTTTTTGGGGATCCTACTCCTCATACTGTGTAGCCTTGACCAGTAATATATGGGGAGGTGCTTAGTCTTACGGCAACTTGATAATGCCATGTTTTGTTAACATCCATGGGAGACCTGCTCTTTCCTAAACAGAAATGGAGGAGGAGTGGATCGGGGGTGTAGGAACAGAGGTGGTGGTAGTAGGATCTGGAAGGAGAAATGGTGATTGAGATGTAAAATAAATAAATAAATAAATATTTCAAAAATTGTTAAAAAAAATGTTCCTCTTCCCAAATGACTCTAGCTTGTGTCAAATTGATAAAACACTTGCCAGGATACTGGCAAACCATCCACCCACAACAACATAAAGCTTTATTAAAAACTGAGAGAAAGAGAGGAGGGAATGGAAGCAGGTGGGGGTAGGGGGACAATCATAAGCAGGAGGTGTTTTGGATTTTTGTCTCCACCTCAACATGAAACCAGTGTGGTTCAAAAGGCAGCTTGCAAGGCTTGGAAGCCGATGAACCCATAGATTTTCTTGACACTGCTACACAGTACTTACGTAGGCCTACTTCTTTGTCTGTAATTATTGATGCTGATATTGCTAAACATGGCTGTGCTGAGGAATACAGGCAACAGTGGATATTGGTCCCTGTCTTATGCGGACATACATGAAATGTTTTCTTTCCTCATAACTTTCTCCTTTCTATCAGTCTCATTGCCTCTATTATAATAATAATAATTATTATTATCATTGTTATTATTTTGAGATGCAGACTTACTGTCTTACTGTATACTATTGGCTGGCCTAGAGATCACTATAAAGTCCAGGTTGGTCTTGAACCACAGAGGAAGATCCACCTGCCTCTGCCTGAGTGCCAGAATTAAGGATGTGTACCACCTTGCCAAGCATATACTATTTATTTTGAATGGCATCTATTAATTATATCACATAAGAGGTTTCATTATGATAGTTCCACATATGCATATAACATACTTTAACTATAATCAAGCCTTCTCTCTCTCTCTCTCTTACAATCTTACTGATTCCATTTCAGTTCTCTTTGTACCTATGCTTTGTCCATAGAGACTTCAAAGGCTGAAGGGTCATCGTTTGATCAAAGTTGAGAAAACTCCCTCCACATTTAAATAGAGCCTCATCCACAACTTGCCCCGGTCTAGGCTGGAGCATCTTGATTAGCATAGGCTGTCTCCTGTGAAGGCAGAGGAGTAAGATGGATAGGCACCTTCAGACCGCAGGCCTTCATTAGCCTGTCTGCTCATATTGATGGTACAATTTTCTCGTCAGCTTTTCACCTGCTCAAAACCCCACGACACTGTACTTCTGACCTGGAGTCACCCCCCCCCCTTTCCACTCAGCTTCCTAAGGACGACCACCAAGTTATAGACGGCTAGTTGTGCCTTATGGTGTTTCAAGCAGAAGGGATTTTCAGAAAGGCAAGAAAATAGTCCAGCAATCGACCAGAGCCTTAGCACCGGAAAGCACAACCACCGCAGGTGCACTGCCTGGAGCTAGCAAGCAGAGCGTAGCTTTGGACATAACACCTTCTAATGGACAGAGAAGCACACTGCATCCAGCCCTGAACAGGGCTTCGGAGGAAAGGGTGGGCCAAATAGATTTAACAACTATAAAAAGCACCAAGCATTGTAGTACTTTTAACACTTAGCATGCAGCACGTAGCTTCATACACAGAAAGGTACTTAGGCCAAACATCCTGATGTCTGCTGAAGCAAGTTGGTCACACACTGCATATTCTTTCTATGGATGAAAAGTAACTCTAAAGAGACAGGAGTTCCAAAGTTTATTCCAGTGACCCAGGACTAGCAAATACTTGGCATACACATATCCACTACCTTCCTAATGTCCTTAAAGACTTAGAAAACCAGCAAATAGATATCCTCACGGTTGAGCTTGGCCTTTCAAATTTCCCCATGTGGTGTTTTCAGTACCGAGCACCTGTTTATCAGGAATGAGTGAGAACACAGAGCCAATCTCCCTTCCTGACACAAACTAAGAAGGCTCCCAGGGAATACACCATCATCCCAATGGGATGTAATGTGTAGCATCTTTGTAGAAAACCATGGTCCCATTTGTTACCAACCTTTGTAGTCAGAAGCTTGAGAGCTCCTGTGATTACTGGGCAAGAGAGAATCCTCTAGAAGGTGTTGGAACACAGGAAGCAAGTTGGCTCCATCTGCCAGGTGGTGTTCACAAAGCCAAACATTGAGTTCAGGACTACTCTGGGCAGAAACAGCTTTGGGACTCTCTTACTCAGCCATGTACCAACTCAATCCTCAGTCCTCCTCATGCTGAGAGGAACGCTACTGACTTCCTGTACCAAAGGACCGTAGGCAATGGCGTCAGAAGGATTTTAAGTACATCTGTGCTCATATGTCTGTCATCTGCAAAAGCCAGCAATGGTTCTCTGTGGCATTCTGGATGAAATCTTAGCATCAATCATAGAAATCACAGACTTAGGCTAGCTTCTATGCTCTACAAATTTAGTCCAGTGCATTCACTACCATTGGTTAGCTAGGGCACTCCTGTCTCACCACTGTACCATATAACCACAGCCAACTTCCCTGAAATCTGTGCCATTGTCTTAGAGCAGTGGTCCTCAACCTTCCTAATGCTGTGATCTTTTAATACAGTTCCTCATGTTGTGGCGATCCCCCAAGCATCAAATTATTTTTGCTAATACTTCACAACTGTAGCTTTCCCATTGTTGTGAATCATAATATAAGTATCTAATATATAAAATCTCTGATATGTGATCCCTTGTGAAAGGGTCGTTTGGCTCCCAAAAGGATGTGACACGCAGGTTGAGAACGATTGCTTAGAACATGTTCTGATTTTTTTAGCAAGAGAGAACTACCGGACATGCATGTACTTTTGGGAATATGTGTTCATCCGCAGCTCCCTGACACGCATGAGTATGTTGATAGCTGTATGGCTGTTTCTCAGCTGAATGACATTTACCAGTGCTTAGCAGCCTCTGGCTGATTTAAATCCAGAGACAGAATTTTCCTGCCAGCAGAGGCCTCTCCTCCTGGCCCAGTCAGTACAAAGCCTTTCTCTCATACGCTTGGATTGGCAGACGGACAGGAGTAGAGAGGCTCTTTTCACAAAAGTAGTTGTCGTCCCTCGAGCCCTCGTCCCTGGCGTCCTCATCTTCATCTCTGTTCCTGCTTGCAGATATGTGCTGCCCCCAATTAACTGGCTGTGGCTCTGAGGCCCAGGGGGCAGGCCAATTGGCCTTTCTGCCTCTGCTGGCCCCGAGTTCAGCTAGAAAGACAGCTGATTGGCTTTTCTGATTGTGGACCTCTAAGAGTTCATTAGAATGACAGGTGAGAGAAGCAGGCATGGCTGTGGGCTTCAGTCTACTTCAGCCAATAGCATTTCTTGGTCAGGAAAAAAAAAAAACATTAACTCTCCAAGTCTGATTTTGCCTCCCCTTCTGCCTGCTTTTCTGTTGAAGTGAAAGCTGAAGACAAGCTAGGGCAAGGAAGTCTCCGAAAACATTTACAGCTGTAGATCAGACCCAGGGGTGGGGGAGTTTGCTGTTAAGAGGCAGATGAGCTGGGGGTGGGACAGGGCTACTGCTGGGCTACAATCTTGGTTTAAAATGGAGGGCCATTTTGATACCTATCCTGTTTTCCCTTCTATTTCCATACACCCCGAGAAATACTTACTTCAGAACAACATGGCAGAGGTGGTGGGGGGTAGCAAGGAAGAGAGGACGGGAGGCACAAAAAGGGGATAAAATGAAGAAACAAAGGGAGTCTCTTGAGTGGGATCCATGTGAGGCAGGGGCGCAGGTCCTTCAACTCATCCTGCTTAATGGGTGCAGAAACGGAGCTGCAGAGACAGGCGCTGTCTCTGCACACAGCGAAGGTTCTGTGCAAAGCAGATAGACTTGCCCCTTAAGAAAGTCACTATTACTGCAGTTAAGGATGTTTGAGTATTCGCCATAAGCCACGTGCTGTTCTAAATGCCTAGCATGCTAAGACTGTGCATTGACTTCCTTCAGTCTCACGACCGGGTGCCCGTACCTGCCTTTAGTATCATCCGTACTTGACTAGTGAGAAAACACGAGCCACAGAGAGGTTAGGCATATTGCTCAAAGCTCTAAACAACTCAGAAGTGGCAGAGGTAGGATTTGAACCCAGGTTGTCCTGAGTCCAGCCTCTTTGTTGCTGCTCAAAATTTCCTCTCTGATGGCATTGGATTTCTGCTCGAGAAGCATCACTCTGATACCCAAGGGATGAAACCTAGTCAGGGCTCTAAAGGTGGATCCACAATGGAAGAGTAGGCATTGGATCTTATTTAAAGGGCTGCTTCACAGGCTTTAAGAATGATAGGACCAACTGAGTATGAATTTCTGGGAACACTGTTAGGGCAGCCACACACTTGAATGATGGCAAGCAACAGTATGGGGCCAGGGAAATCTGCAAGCTAAGGATCATGAGACTAGCTCCAGTTAGAGACGATGACTCAAATTTCAACTTCATAACCCTGCAGGGGAGGTACCTAGGCACTTGTTCCCAAATGTTCATACCTGAGTCCCCAATTAAATGACAGGTAAAAATTCAAGCTAGCACATGGACGCTGCTATTTTCTGGAAACATCAGGTCTAAGTGCTCCACAGAGAAAATTTCTAACCATACTTGATGCCTTAAACCTCTGCAGCTGTTTACACAACTTGGCGGACACCCACAGGAATAGCAGTGGGGGTGTGGGCTGCTGAGTGATGGCAAGCATTGGCTAAACCAGCCTGTGCATCACCTGTCCTTTCGCATCGTATAATTGAAAGGGGGTGAGGTTCATGTTCTATGGTCTTTAAAATCTGCTCCATCTCTGGTAGAAATACTTCCTTTAAAAATGCATATTTATGTGTGTGTGTGTGTGTGTGTGAGAGAGAGAGAGAGAGAGACAGAGAGACAGAGAGAGAGAGAGAGAGAGAGAGAGAAAGAGAGAGAGAGAGATTGTGCACACATGTACAGGTTCTGGGATTTGAAGTCTTGCCCTTACAATTGTGCGGTAAGGGCTCTTAAACTGAGCCATCTCTCCAACACTTGTGTAAGTACTTCTAGAAATGACTCAACAAGAGCTTTCTCTCTCACAAAACAGTTGATAATCATGGTTAACTGGACACTTTGAAGACCCCTAACCTGTAAGATGAGATCTGGACTTGAAGTTGGTTCAGGGAGAATGCATTAGAACATAAGTGTGTGTATGTGTGTGTGTGTGACTTTTATGCATTCATACTAAAGCCTCACACATTAATCTTGCTTGCTGCTCAACATAGTTTAGCAGATGCAATATTGGACATGGAGAATATTGACAGATACGTTCCTGAGATGTGCGGTAGGTGAGGGGGCTGTGAGGGCTTTGTTCTTGCTACACAAATGCTGCTCTCGAATCTATATATCTTTTTGGTGGGGAGATCTGCTCTGAAGCTGCACTAAAGTCTGGTAGCTGTAACTTCTACACAGGGAAAACCTCTAGCTACCTTCCCACTTTCATGCCTCCTCTCCTCTGTCTACAAAATTAAATCTTCATGGCATTTCTTTCCTGTGGAGGGAGAGCTGGTACAGTAAAAATGTCACATTCTTTGACGTGACTGTATTTATGCAAAGTCTTTGATTGAATCATCTACTCAATCAAAAGTACTCTGAACTACTTCAGAGTAGTTTTCATTATTTAAAAAAAGAAATATTGAAGTAGTTAATATAAGACTTCACTTCTTTGTTGTTGTTGTTAAAGATGGATGTTGGGCTAAGAGAATTGTGTTTCGGCAAATCCAATAGGGGAAAATGAAGGGAGCGAGTGACCATTCAGAGCTATAACTCTGTGGTGTGTGACACTGGTTCTGGAAGCAAATGCTATTTAGATGGAGCATGACCATGTAGACCCAACATCCAGCAGAGATGGCTGTGTGCTCTTTTCCCATCCATGAACAGAAGCTGTTGTTCTGGGGGAAGCCAGTCCCTTAGATTCCAGGGTTCTTAGGATGTCATCCTAGGGTTCTGCTGCCCACATCACCCTTTCTGGACCGTGGTGGAGGACAGACACCAGAAGCTAGCCCATAGCTGCCCAGGGAACTGTGAGGACCTAGGGGGTCTATTAGCAAGGGGGAATCAGAAAGCCACAATGGAGAGAATGAGTAGACTAGACCCTCTGCCCACACATCTCCATCACGGGAACAGCTTGTCTCTAGAAATCCTTCTTTGAGGGGGCCGTAGGAAGAGAGAGAATTATAGTAGCTGATTTAATCATTTGTCTTCATTGTTTCTGCTTTCTGCAAATAAAGCAACGAAAGCAGCAAGCTCTGTTATCTTCTAAGCGAATTACACGGGAAGCCCAGAAAGAGGCCGCTGTGCTTGCCTTTTAAAGCAAAACCGGAGCAAGCCTAAGTGACCCCAGCAGGCAGCAGGGGTTGGGATATCTGAGGAATGGCGCAGTTCCAGTGTTACCCACTGTGCTGTGCTATTAGGGCTTGGGCACTAGTCCTCCAATCCTGACCCTGTCTCAAGCTAAGCACTTGTTGAGGCCAGTGTGTATTCTGAGGTTCAGAAAGTGCTTGTCACTGAGCCGAGCTCGTTGGACAGATGTCATGCGGGTGAGGGCCTAAATTAACTCATGCAACTCAGAGAGAAAATAAGAGGTGAAGGGGGTTAGGTGATTTTTTATTCCCTGTGGGAAGTCTGTAACATAGCCATGAACTAGCAGACCACAAGCATAGAATCCCAGCACCTGACTCCAAAGTTCTGGGCTTTCAGTATCTGACCGCAAATCTCCTGTCAAGGAGGGCTAGCATAGAGGACCGTAGGGATATGACTCCAATAGAGCTCTTTCTTTCTCTCTGAGTTAAACTCAGTTTAGATGCCTTCAGACGGAAGGGGGTGGGGAGGGGAAGGAAGCATGAAGAGGGATGTGAAGTCATTGTAAGGCAAGGTCAGGGGATTGACCTGTAGGGTTGGGTAGGAGTGGATGCAGGTAGGTCTGAAGGATTTTAAGTTTTAGTGTCTTTGCCTCATAGATAAAGCCCCGAACTTCTAGTAGATGAGAACTGCCTTTCTTTTTTGATTTTTCACAAAGTAATGATTCAATATGATCTGATAGAACCGATGTGAGGAATGGATGAGTAGACGAATAACAGAATCAATGAATGGCCATTTTGCACTTGTTATGATGACTATTGTTAAAAATAGAAAACACTAAGGGTTGGCACAAACACGGAGGTCTGGAGATCTTTGTGCACCGTTGATACGAAGAGAAAATGATACTATAGAAACCAGCAATGGCGCTCCTCAAAAAGCCTAATCTAGGCTTACTATATGAACTAGCAACTTCAGTACATACAGAACAAAGGTGAAATCAGGGGCTGGAGCCAGTGTTTGCACACACATATTAATGAAGGCATTGCTCACAATGGACACAAGGTGAAATCACCCAGCCATCCAGGGACGGATGAAGTCGTAAACAAAACGCAGCACAAACATCCATCGGCTTATGGCTCAGCCTCAAAGGAGACTCGTAGGATACAATAAGGATCAAACTGGACGGCATGATGACGACTGGAATCGTCACAAAACAACAGATACTGTGTGATTTCATCATAAAATGAAAGCGAGCTGGTCAAATTCCTGGGAGCCGGGAGGAGGATGTTAGCTGCCAGGTCTGGGGGAGAAGGACGGGGAGCTACCTTAACAGGTTCATCATTTCGGTGAAGAGTGAGGTGGCTGCACAGCGCGGTGAATGCACAGAGGCCAGAGAACATTGTACGTATAAATCCTTGAAACGGTGCTGACTCCTATATATCGTACCACGATAAAAATGAAAGAAATAGAATTAATATTTAATGAAAGAGCATTACAGGCACATTTCTTATCGTTTCTTTTGCATTCTGTCTCTCCCACTTGCTCATGTTGGGATATGTACATATTTAAACATTACCTTTGTATCTTTATAGTAATACTGACTGGGCGAGAAGTCAATTGACTTTGATGCCTCTATTCTTCAAGATCTTATGCGATGTTAAGGTAAGGACATTAGTGAAGAAGTATTTGGGAATAAACCATAAAGTTCAGTGGTTCTCAACCTGTGGGTCGTGACCCCCACAGGGGTCACATGTCAGATATCTTGCACATCAGATATTTACATTATGATTCACAACAGTAGAAAAATAACAGTTATGAAGTGTTAGCCAAAATAATCTTGAGGTCAGGGGGTCACTATAACATAAGGAGCCGTGTTAAAGGGTTGCAGCATTAGGCAGGTTGAGAACCACTGCTCTAGTCAATTCCTATCAGAAAACAGTAGAGTAGGTAGAGAAGTACACACATCCTAAAGCAGTAATGGGAAGCCCGATGCGCTGACTGGAGTCTGGTGATCTGGGTGACAATTCCAGTGCAGTTACTGGGGGTGGGGTGGGTATTGTTAGTTCTCAGCCTTCCGTGTCCTCACTTATGAGACCCAGATGAAAGCCTTTGCCCTGGTTACTATTAGGGCTTGTGCAAGTGTAGTGGAGTATGAGAACACAGGAGTAACACGCTACTGCAAGGCAACTCCACAGATGCCCATTGTGTAGTCTACTGCGGGAGCAGACAAAACAAGAAGATCCATCTTAGTGCAGGGATGGGCTGCAGCCTGAGAAGGCAACAGAGTCAGTAGCTCCAAAGCCTGATGCCAGCTCTTCAAGATGCCCTCATAGTTCCCTCACAGTGCACCAGGCCAATGAGAATGGAACTCCTGGTAGCCAGGAGGGAACACACGAAATAAACTCACTGTGCAAGAAGAGTGATTGATTACTGAGGATGCATGCTGGCTTTAGATATCCACAGTGGGTTGGGTCAGCCTTCGGGGCAGTGGAAGAGGCTGGGCTGGGTTTCAGAAGGCTGTTGAGAAATGATGGACTCCAGGTTCAGCAAGGAGTAGAAGACAGCAGAGCTAAGGCTCCCCGCCAGTGTGGGTTTGTGGACCCTGAGAGAGGAAGGCAGAACTTAAGTCACTTTCATTTCATTAGGACTCTGTCCCCAGGCTGCAGTCAGCTGTTGTACATGCATGCCTTTGTAGAAACCTGGGATCTTGGTCTTCAAAATCTGCGGTTGCTGCCTTATGGTCTTTAATGAGTTTGGACCAGGAGCCCTGGTTTCCCTTTTGCCTCCAGTTCTTCAAAGTACACATGCATTCTATAGATGGGAAAATACAGCTAAGCGAATATGTCTGCCATCATGGTCTAGTCTTGCCAAGGAGAAGGAGATATGAAGAAATAGCATGGCTGAGGGATAAATGGTGAATAGGGAAAAAAAAGAATGAGCTTGAGGAAGCAAATGATGCTTCCTCCACAAGACTTCTCCAAAGCATCCTGTTTGTAAAAATTATAGCTTGCTCTTCATCAGCCCTTTTCACCTCGCCCAATCCTGAGTAATGACCCTCAGCACTCGCCTGATCCCCATTTTCTGATCTATTTCAAACATCTCCTTCGGTGTTGTTTACCACCTGCTAAAGCTATGCATGTGCTGGCAGTATGGCCTTGGCTGAGTTAGATACCGTGAGACTGCAATTCCGGACGACAAAGGAGACACATTTTTTAAAATTACGCATTCATTTTAGGGCTTTGAAAATTCCAAATGTGTGTACAATATATCTTGATCATATCAACCCCTCACTTCCCACCTTCAGCTTCCTCCAAGATCTGCACATCTCATTTCCCTCCCGATTTCTTACCTTCCAGGAACTTACTTATGTATTTTTACCTACTATGTCCAGTTAGTGCATCCCATATGCACATAGGTAAAGGGCAATCCACTGGGGTATGGGGACCTACCAGTGGCCACGCCCAGAAGAAAAGGTAATCTCCGACACCCAGCAATAGTTAGTTCCCCAGTTATGGCTAGCCTCTTAGGAGCGCCTCTGTCCTCCATGCTGGAAGATTTAATTGGTTTGATCTTGCATAGGTAACTACAGCTGCTAGGAGTTCACAGCTGTAGCCACCAAGCTATGGCCAGAGGACAGTATTTCACAGGCCTACCCCCATCCTCTGGCTCTTACATCCTTTCTGCGTCTTCTGTGATGTTCCCTGAGCCTTTGGGAGGGAGTTGATATAGATGTCTCATCTACCATTGGACATTTAAGAGTCACTTATTCTCATCACTTTGAGCAATAATGAATCTCTGTATTAACCCTTATGTGCTATGATAGGAAGCTTCCATGAAAATATCTGGATGTATAGATTTATATAAATATATATATACACACATATATGTATATATATGCATGTATGTAAAGCAGTTTGACAATAAGACTATTTGGAAAAAACAACACCTGCAACACCTGCAGGATCTCCTATAGATCTGCCCATCAGATCTATAGATCAGATCAGAGCTATAGATTTGACTTTCTTATCTACAGATTTTTATCATATTTATGGTACTAAGTACAACCCCCCACCCCCCAATTCGTGGAATAGGTCTCCAATCCAATCAAGGGCGTAGTTGGCTATTCCTATAAAAAGTGTTGCCACTACTGCCCCAGGTAACAGCCATCACCTGACAGGTTTGTATGATAGGATGCAGGGTCCATCACTGAAAAAGACAACTGATGTCTTTCCTTCCCAGCAGCCTGCATAGAAAGAACTTCCCTGCACTATAAAATCTAGCTACTTGGGAGAGCATTTCCTGGTCAGATTGACTTCTTTCTCTGTGACCTATAGCCAAAGAATGTGGTGTTACCATGAATAGGGGCTCACAATCTAGATCTGATGGGCAGCCAATAGCAATGACGATAGCCTGCATTGTTTTAAATAGCTTTGAGGTCTCCTTGATACTTTATGGGGTGGTAACCCATGCTTGGCACTTAGACTTTCATTTGCTAACTCATATCCTCTGGGAGCAGCATTGTTTACTAAGGTGGAGGATTTCTGCTTAAACTCCTTTTAAAAAAACATCAATTTTTCCGTAACTTACAGACATCAACAAGTATCACACTGTTACCCTGTTAGTCAAATGCTGCATACCACACAGCCCTGGAGTGCTGGAAAAAAACATCAAACCCTTCCCCAAAGCCATCCTGCCTTCTCCAAACTCACCACGACCTCTGTGTTCTTCATTCCCAGTAACCCCTAAAGAAAAATCAAAGATAAAAGATAACAAGAGTGGGAAAGGCTAGGCTGTTGGTTGAATGCCAAGCCCCATGGACCTCTGTGAGCATCAGGCTTGAGTCATCTCTGCAAATGCCACTCACAGTCAGCCTGGGCCTACAGAGGGTGAAATCTCATAACCAAAGTAGGCATGCCAGGTTCTACTTTTCCACTAAGGTTTCCACTTTTGGAAGGTTCAGAATGTGCCTGGGGCTAAGTCCCAGTCCCTTGTAACTCTTAATGGTCTTTTTTTTAATTTATATTTATTTATTTATTTATTCATTCATTCGTTTATTTGCCTTAGGAGTGTCATCAAATCCCAAGAAAAAAGACAATTATATGGTCTCTAGACATTGGGGTACACTTTCCCAACTCAATCCCAAGAGGTATTCCGTTCTCTGTGTATGACAAGTAGTCAAATTATTGCAAATGCCTATTCAATTCCAAATGTCACCAGCTACCAGTAAACAACACCAAGCCAGTTACATTCCAGACTGGATCATTTAAAACATAATTATAATAAATGATTTAGAGGAGCTCTTTTAATTACTGCTACATATCAAAGCCTCAGGAAGGCATTCCAGAAGAAGTGTTTCCTATTGTAACTGCATAAATTTAAATGCCATTAATTTCATATCTGTCATTCACTTTTCTTCTCCTGCATTGATCGCTGTATCAGGAAACTCACTGGTTCCTATTTCACTTGGGGATGTCATGGTTTTTTGGCTTACGAAGACTTTGGCTTCCCAAATGGCACTTTTACTCTGAAGTACATTTTAGGAGAGCATATGAACACTAATCTGAAGGACGAACAGAAAGAAAGCAGTGACAAAGTCACTGTCCTTATGATTAAAATACTCAAGGCTTTAGTCCCAACTCTTCCACTTACTTACTGAATTTGGACAAGACGAAGCACCTATGTCGGCCTTAGTTTATTCATCTTTGAAGTGGGATGGAGAAGAAATTCTGATTTTATCATTTTACTGGAATTTTGGAAGGTCAAATGCAAAGGGACAAATGATTTTAGAAGGCATCCTTTCAGACAGTGAGCCAGCTGGTAATTAGCCAACACGCACTGACTATATGCTAATTAATATTCTAGCAGCTAGGATGAGAAACCGAGATAAAATGCCCCTAGGTAAGAAGCTCATTGTTTAGGGGAAGAAATAAGATGAAGGACCAAGCATAGGCCTTTGGAGCCCATGTACTCTCTCATTCATTTTCTCTTCATCTGTCTCACTTTTAGCTGGAAAAACTCCGGAATTGGTCAATCTACAAGAAATCCATGCCACCGTGTCTCTGGAACCTTGATTCACACCCACACTTACAGGTAAGGTTCATTTTCTGGTCAGTTGTTTAGAAAGTTAAATATTCAGAGACACAGTCATAATTTTTTTCTCCTGTCAGAAAAAAAAAATGCGGTTCCTTAACTGGTATTTCCAGTCTACCTTAAAGGCACTGTCTGTGCCCGGGATTAATGCATTTCTAGGAGAATGAAATCAGCAGCATGGAGAGAAGTGATGGCCTTTTTGATTCTCAAACAAACATTTCTCAGAGGGACCTTCCAAGTCCTCCAGGGAATTCATGGTGATACATTCAAATGCCACCCATCTGTACAAATATCAATATCTAAGTTTTTTTTTTAAAGACCCACATTTTTCAAAGAAGGCCATCAGAAACACCCATTAGCCATTGCCACACGTCAATTGCTTTATACTGGCTTATAAAAATGGTTCCTGGGCGACCCGGGAAGACGGAGAGAAGTAACACACACACACACACACACACACACACACACACACACACACACCAAGACATTTCTCAACACCGCTGTCATTTTTCTTTTCTTCTCCAAGGATAAAATGAAGATTGGTTTGAGGGAGCCAGAGAACAAGTGGGGGCATATGAAGAGGCAGAACTCAGTGATGATGCCAAGGAAATTGAATTAAGCTCCCACTGGGACGGAAGCCACGGAGAAAAGAATGACATCTCTCCAAGGTTGGTTTTACTTCCTCGGTATCTGGATTATAGGGTCAACCAGGGGGCACCTGGTGGTCAGAGACTTCATCTTATCAGAGGGAAATGGACGGGATGAGAAAACAGAATGTCTCGAGAGAGTCTAGGAGCAAGGACTTCATCAAACTACAACGGAACCCACACAAATGGCTTCCTAGCCTCCATGATCAGTTTTATGAACTGTAAAATGGGAACAACATCGTGTACATTAAAATAAAATGACAAGCTAGGTACAGAGGTTAGTGGCTGCAATTCCAGCATTTGGGAGGCGGAGGCAAAGTGACTGAATCTGAGCTAGCCTAGGCTACATAGTAAGAAGCTTGTCATAAGCTAAGGGCTAGGGATGCTATAGTCAGGCAGTGGTAGGGATTTTCTTAGTACACGAAAAGCCCTAGGTTGATCTTTATCCCCTGGAACCCCATCAGTAAAAAGAAAAACAAATAAAAGAAAAAGCAATAATTTGGTAGTGCTCTATCTTCCATCTTATTGTTACTTGTAAGAATGTATCTGACCCAGGAGAGATGAGATGAGGTGGCTCAATGTTTTAAGCAAGAGATGCCAACTTTCTTCTCCCTGTCTCTCCTTACCCTCCTGTTTCATTTCCTCCATCTCCTTTCTCTCCAATACACTTGCATTAAGTGCTTACCTTGTATAAACCGCTGTGCTACCAATGCGTGTGTCCGTCCAGAGAGCAGCGTGAAGCAGGAAGCCCAATTGAAGCTGGCAGTAACTTAAGGTAAAGATAGCTCAAATGGGGGGAGCAGGGAGGTTGGGGTTAAGGGCGGTGGAGTAGGGACTTGGAGCACTTCAGAGCTAACTCTAGAGGCAGGTTTTTACTAACTTTAGTCCTTGGAGGGTGAGGACAGGGAGGGAGCAGATTCCAGAACCAAAAGATTGAGGTGCCTGTAGTCACAAAGCAAGGCTTTTCCTTAACTGTGGCTTTAGGTAGGGAACCCAAGGCCCTGGCAGAGAGCAGGCCAAAAGACCCTACCCTGCCCTGGGCTAGCTTTCTTCCATCTGATATCTTGCTTGTGCTTTCAACTGGTCAAATTCTGGCAAGAAGTCAAAAGAGGACTGACTGCTGGACGCTACAAGACTGCTGGCAAAGAATCCACGCAGACAGATCTGTAGAGGAGAAACATAATTCTCCACCAGAATACAAACTTGCCATTTAGAACATGGGGTTTAGAGCCACTTGTCTGAGTTGGAAGCCTTGTTCTACTACTGTGGTGCCTTGGAGGCTTAGCTTTTCTAAGCCACAGTTTCCTCATCTGTTGGCCGGTCATAGTATAAGCATATAACTGTGGAGAAGGTTGAGACAATATGCATAAGGCACTTAGAGCAGTATCTGGTGCACATGAAGGCCCGTGTTTTAAGTATTCATCCATATACTTTTACTTGACATACAAAGGTGAACTTTAAAGATGAGAGAGCAAAAGGCTTTCTGGAGCATCTTTAGTTACAGCTCCTGTTCACGCACCTCCCCGATGCCTCTCTGACATTACTGTGATATCTGTGCTGCGAGAAGGGGAGATGATGGGGGAAAAGTAACAGGGAGGAGTGCGGTCGTATTTTTGTCTGCAAATAACTGTCCTGCTGCCATTCTGTCTTTCTCCTGTGATGTCAGAACCAGTGTCCTAAGTTTCTATCAATAGCAAGCACCCCTGCCTACCTGTCCATCTTGATTTCTGATGACTTGGAATTGGAATGCATGAGCAGGTTGCTCTGAGGAACTAACTTTGGGATGTCGCATGTCTTTGCGACAGATTGATTAAATTTTCCCTAACCACCTTACTTCCTGGATTTGGGAACAGACACACTAATGACTACCTGAAGAGAAAAAGAATGAAGGTCTGTGATGGGTTAGAACAAAAATTCTTGTTTCATTCTGTTTGCTCTATGTGGGTTTAACCAACAAATAGTTCCTTTAGCTGTGTACCTCTTGGACACCAGAACACAGAGATGACAGAGGCACCATATTCTGAGTGTACTTCTTCATGATTTATATTTCAGAATACTGCGGTCCTAATATCTTGTGCTGCAGGTTCCTTTGGATGCAAGAGGAAATAAAAAGTCACAACTAATGATAGGTAGATGAGAAAGTACCTTGTACACTATGAAATGTATTTGAATAGAGGATTCTTATTGTTATGTTCTGACCTCAAAGGCTAATGAAACACCTTGTACACTATGAAATGTATTTGAATAGACGATTCTTATTGTTATGTTCTGACCTCAAAGGCTAATGAAACACTTTGGGAGCATTGTTTTCATACACATATAGGCACACACACACATGCACACACACATACACACATGCACAATACTTATACACACATGTGCACACACATGCACACATACTCATACACACATGAACACATACACATGCTCACATGCATACACACACACACACTCAACAAATAAACTGTGAGGTGACCTCATGTTCTTACTGTAGTCCCATCGCCAAAGGTAAGTGTCAGAACCCAGTATCTTTACAGCATGCCCCTTTTGCTCACAACTTAACAGCACTAGGCACATTTCCTTCATTATTTATACTTAAGAAGCTCTTCACATTTGTTCAAGTTCAAAAATTGAATAGTCTGCCAAACAGCTTGTTGAATTATTTATTTTAATGGGCTTACTTTTGTACTGGGTAATTTCTTCCGTGCACCCTTACTATATCAATAATGGGAGGGAGGCAATTATTGATTTTTCTAAAGCTATTAGGTTCAATGAATTGTTCAATTAGTTTTATGATTTCGAATAGAGAGAGATGCAAGATTACCACGTTTGTCAGTTAGGAACAACTTTCTGAAAAGAAGACAACGGCCTAGTTTATAACATGCCCAGACAACTGTGGCAGGCCAAGGTTGCGCATCAGGCTACACCACATAGTCTTCTCTGAGTTACATTTCAGGAACTGTTTGCTCATGCCTATTGGTGGCATTGCTTACCCACTGATACTGTCAAGCTATTATAAACCCAAATGGAAGGCAATCACACACTAACTTCGAAGAGCAAATATTATTTAGATGATATCATGGTGTCTCTGAGAGCTCCTCATTGCCTACAGTAACAAGTTCAAAGATCCTGGCGGACAAACCAAACCACACCTATGTGAGCCTGACTTCAGACCTCTGGCTACAGCCCCACGCAGGTCAGTGTGCATGCTTCTCGCTGCTACTCTGTTTCATATAGTAGAGAGACAGCAGACTGTATTTTATAGTGTCCACCATCTCATGTGACCCCACAGTCCTAGCGTTCACATGACAGCTTTGCAAAGACAACCTGTAACACTAAAAGACACGCCAGTCTCGTCCTCAGCATCTAGTCATGTTTCCATAGTACAACTTCGGAAGTCATATACTACTAAAACAATACGTGCTCATTCATCTCCCACTCGGAAACATGCTTATATCTCCTGGTAATTAGTATGTCACCCTTTCTTAAGTATTGAGGGGTAGTTAAGTCTATATGGCATCACGCTTTGAGGGTAACTAAAAGGCTTGATTTAAATGTGGCCACATACTAGCCATGTGTTTTGGTCAAGGTAAAAAAAGAAGTTGTAGGCTTCAGTTTACATATTTATAAAACCAAGCCAAAAAAATGCATTAGAGCATGCTGGGAACATTAACTAAGGGACTGCAGGTGAGGTGCCCAGCCCTCAGAAATATTACTATGTCAGGGTTAAACACATATGGAGGGGAACTACTACACTGGTGAAGAGGGAACGTTTAGGGTCCACATTTCTAAGACTAAAAATCCTGGCTATTGAGTAATCTTGGATGGGTCTCTCGGTTGCTGTCCCAGCATCTTCATGGAGCCTGTAGGAAGCTAAATGGAGCCATGGAAGGCAGAACTCACGGGTAGCACACCAGAGAGTTTGCAGCAAGGCTGTTATACACTGTCTCAGACACCAGGATATGCGCTAGTGCATTAAGAAAGCTACCTGAAAATTAAAATGTGTCCCCTTTTAGGAACATTCTCTATTTAAATGTATCCCTGTACTACACCGCCTATAGAACCGAATAGAGGATAGAATAGTTAACAATAGGTTGGGCAGCAAAGAGGGAGTGGAAAAGGGCTTCCTGGAGGAGGTGCAGATCCAAAAACACTGAATAATGAAGTTGAAGAGACACCAGAAGGCTAAAAGACTTCTGATGCTCATGAACCAGAATTGATACTGGGAAACTGACTAAATTTGTAAAGGCAATCAACAAATTCAATTGTCGTCTCCATCAACATTCCAATCACTTTTTTACAGAGGAAAAAAAAATCCTAAAATTCAAAATGAAAACCAAAAGGTCTTAAACAGCCAAAGGAAAGAGCAATGCTAGAAGTATTGTAACACCTAATCTCAAACTATACTACAGAGCCATAGTAACAAAAGTGGCATGGTATTTCACAAAGAAAGACATGTAGATAAACGGAATGGAACAAATGTCCAAGGAACAAGCCCACAGAGCTGCAGCAACCTGATTTTCAATAAAGGTGTCAAATCAAACACCAGAGAAATTTGTCTGGTTAACACATGTTGCTGAGAAAGCTGGTCCACATGTAAAAGAATAAAAATAAACCTGCATCTCACACCCTGTTTGAAAAATTAATTAAAAGTATATCAAACTCTTTAACAAAAGACCCGAAACTCTGATACTGCTGGAGGAAACCACAGGAGAAATACTTGAAGACGTAAGAATTTCTTCTTTGTAGGCAAGGACCTTCTTAAGAGGATGCTACTAGCTCAGGACATGACGGCGAGAATTGCAAACAGGGCTGATGAATTTAAAATGTTCCATAGCAAAGTAACAGTGAGAAGAGAGAGGAGACAGCCCACAGAGCTGGGAAAGGCTGTCACCTCCACATCTAGCAGGGGATAAATATCTAAAACTTATAAAGAACTCCAAAAATTACTCCCAAATCATCCATCCTACCGATAGATGGGTAAATGCACTGAAAAGGTGAATCTCAAGTGAAGAAATACAAGGTTCAACCCTCCTTAGCCATCAGAGAAGTGCGAATGAAAACTACATTCCCTTTTGCTCCAGTTAAAATGTTTATCATAAAGAAATGATAGCAGACCCCGATGAGGATACAGGGAGGGAACCCTTATGCTCAGCTGGTAGGAATGTGAACTACCTCAGACATGATGAAAATTAGCCTGGTGCTTCCTCAAAAACCTAAAATGGAACTTTCATAATGGCCCAGATATTCCCACACTTAGGAACACGCGCAAAGACTCTAAGGCAACACGCTGCAGAGAGGGTCGCATACCCAAGTTTATTACAGCACACTGACAAAGAACCAGTCTAGATGCCTATCAGACGGCAAATGGATGAAGAAAATGTGGCATATGTACATAATAGTGTTTTATTCACCCATAAAGATGAGTAAATTACATCATTGGCAGGAAAATGGATGGAGCTGGAGATTATCATATCACGTTAAATAACCCAGGCTCAGCAAGACAAATAATGCATGGTTTCTTTCATATCTGGAATCTAGGTTAACATATATCCATATACTATATATTAAATATCACATTATATATATGATATGAAAGTAGAAGAAGGAGAATATGGCAGGATGACTTGGTCACGATGGAGTACCAGGAGAGGGTAAAAGACAATATTGTGTGTTTTCCCTCACATATGGGTAAAATACACATGACATGAAAGCAGAAAGGGGAGGAGAGAAGAGGGGAACAGTGTGTGTAAGGAGAGGCATCCCGGCAGACCCTGGAGTGTTTCTGAACATGTTCAAGGTACAATATAAATGTAAGCGCGCATTGATATCATAAAGATCTCAGTCATACTTCTGCTGCCCCAAGCATTTATCTTGCACGGTGGCTAGTAGCAGATGCATGGGTTTGTAGATAGTCAAGGTGCGGAGAAAAAGTGACCAATGAGCGCTTAGCTCTAAGAGGGATATTTACACCACCCGATAAGGTTCGGGGAACACTGGAGAAGAGCGAGCTGGAAAATGTAAGAGCTGCAAGATGAGGAGAAGGGCTGTGAAATGCTATCTTCAAGGCGTGGCACAGGCATTGCACACATGACTTTCGCAACCTACACTGGGACTGCGCAAGACTGGGCCTGTGTACAGTCAATCATGGATAGGACAGGTTCGTGGAGCCCGACTCCTCCCTGCTGGACTAGTGAGTAGTGATGGTTTGTCGGGGAGGGACAGCCATTATTTCCAGTTGCATACCAAACAGTGGAGCCAGTAGACTCCAGTAGATATTTCCAATCCCATGGTAGTCATCTAGAATTCTGGTTAAAGTCAGCAGGTCACAGAAGAAAACAAAAGTCATGAATGAGGGAAAGGGACTTAGAGGGAGGAGGGGAAGATACCGGGGCAGAAGGCAGATGAGAGACTGTTAGGGGAGGGGATAAAGAGAATGCTTTATGTACCTGAATTAAACTGCCAAAGAACAAATTTGACCAATAAAATAGAACCTTGTTATTTTTGTATACTTACTAAATTAAAAACAAAACAAAATATAAATGGGGATTAGGAAAGGAACTCACCAAGATCAACTTTGTTCTCACTCCTCTTGGAAAGACTTCTCTGAGGATGCTAGCAAATTTGTACCTCCCTCTTATTGCTTAGTACCAGGGAAGTGCCTTGGTCTTTTTTATTATTAACATTTTATTTTTAATTTTATAATTTAAAAACTATGTATTATTATATTATGTGCATGTGTGTGACTCTGAGTATATGTCTATATATCACGTGTTTGGAGAAGTCAGGGGAGGTCAGAAGAGAGTGTCAGATCCCCTGGACCTGGAATGAAATAGGCAGTTGTGGGCTACCATGTAGGCGCTAGGAATCAAACCTAGGTCCTTTGCAAAATCAGGAAGTGCTCATAATGGCTGAGCCATATCAACAGCCTTGACATCAGTTTTTGAATGCTGACAGAGCAGGTAGTAGTGTTAGTGATGGATAAATGCCCATGGAAGGTTCTTTCAATGCCTGTCTTCTATCTCATTGTTCTGCAGAAAGATAATAATGACTACATTAAAAACAATGAAACCTGCCAGGTACTGACTGATTCCTATATGCTATACAGTACATTCGTTTTGACTTCCCAGTAATCCTGAGGTGCGTCTTTTTTGATAATTAAATACATGTAGGTTTAGGAAGCTTGAATCACTTTGAAAATTAATCACCAACTTAAAGCATGCAAATAAAACCACAACCCATGCTTCCTTTCAAAATATATAAATTTAAATTTCATTTCATGAGGATGGTGCATCAGTTTTCCAGGTGAGATCATTTACTACATAAGGCAATGCTATGCTTCAAGGGGTGAAGACTTGGGGTACTCTTCCTCAGGTAGGCTTGGGGGAAACTCACACAGAATGTCGATAGTCTACAGTAGTGGTTCTCAGGCTATGTGTCATCTGACCCCCAAATTTCACAGGGGTCACCTAGGACCATCAGAAAACACAGATATTTACATTATAATTCACAATAGTAGCAAAATTATAGTTATGTAGTAGCAATGGAAATAATTTTATGGTTGGGGTCATCACAAATGAGGAACTGTATTAAAGGGTCACAAGCAGTATTAGGATGGTTGAAAACTACTGGTCTCTAGCCCCTTGAGCTAATATTAGTAGGACAGGTCACTGAAGAATGCAGTGGAGATATTTGGGTTACACACAGCTTGGCAAGACTAATTAAAACTGAAGAGACTCAGGACCTTGACTGAACTCCTCGGTAATTGCAGAATTATAAAATGAATAAGTATAATCTGTACTAAGCCAAGGTGACTACCAAGGTTCTAATTATGGTAAATGCATATATGTGTGGTTTTCCTCAAGTCATCTGTGTGGGCTCTTCGTAGGAGCACCACAAGGTTCAGCCACTGAGTGTAAGCTGGAGCAGAAAGAAGAAAATAGGGCATCTGTAAACACGTGGTCAACTATATAAAATTAAAACATAAAACTAGGTAGATGACCTATTTTAAAGACAAGACTAACAATGAATTTAGGGGAAAACCCTTTCTCTCAACATGGGGGATGGAAAGGAGAGAAGAATCACCCTGGCTGACTTTGGGATATAATGGGAAGGGACCATTGGTTCCTCTTGTGTCCCAAGCCCTTCTCATCATGATCATGGTAAGATAATTGTTATAACATGCATTCTTAGGGGAGAGGAGGCGAAGGGAACTGCCCTGAGGCCAGAAACCTGATGGTTGGTAAAATATAAACAGGAGTCTAAATACTTGAGAATTTCTTGGGTTCTTTCAGACCTATCATGCCTTCTCTAGCATTGCAAAGGCATTGAGTACCCATGTGACCCCTTTCACACATAAAAGAAGGATGGGCACATAGGCCTATGAGAGACACTTCCAAGCTCTAGTGTATATGAATATATATATATATATACACACACACATACATGTATCTATGTAAAAAACACTCTAGAAAATTTACACTTCCAAACTGTAGTTTGTGTGTGTGTATATACATACATAAGTACACATACATATACCTACCAAAAAATCTCTACACTTCTAAGATGTAGTGCATGGGTATATATGTGTATATACACATACCTATGTAAAAAACTCTAGAAAATTTTACAATTCCAAGTTGTAGTGTATGTGCGCGCACACACACACACACAAGTACCTATGTAAAAAATCTCTAGAAAATTTTATAAATGTGTACACAAAAAGACATGGCTTAAAAATGCATTGGAGTCTTATTTATAATAAAAATTAAACCACATGAAATCTCATCAGTTTAGGGAGAAAGAAGGAAATGTTCATAAAATTAAGATGTAAAACACAGTAAATTCAAATGAAATCTAAAAAATCATAATTTAAGCAAAAATCATATATATAATATATGTTGTATATATTATATAATGCCATTTATAAATTTTAGGTTTTTAAATGTATGCATATGTGGGAGTATTTGCGTACACGTGGGGATGCTCATGGAGGCCGGAAGAGGGCATTGGATCTGCTGGAGCTGGAGCCACAGGAGGTTCTAGAGTCACCTAGTGCGGGTGCTAGGGACTAAGCACGGGTCCCCTTGAAGAGCAGCAGGTGCTCTTAACCACTGAGACATCTCTCAAGCTTCTCGTGGTGTTTATTTAAATCACATACAAAAATAAAGCAACTGAGGCTATCTATGCATAAACTAGTGTATTTAAAATAGTCTGTTAAAGACAAAGCATTAATTCCCAAAAGTAATGACCCCTGAAGAACATAGATAGGAAATAGGACTGCCCTCAAAGGCCAGAGAGAACTTTTGACTTTTTCTGATAGGTTTATTTTGGTTTAAAAATTTTTAATAACAACTGAGCCTAAAACAAATGTTGGTAATTATTATCTATTGGTGGTCCATCTAGGGATTCTTTTAACTTATCATAATTTTGTTAATTTTATAAATGTGTCCAGCTCAAGAAGAAATGCAGCTCATTTAAAAGCCACATCTGGAGATGAGGGTACAGAGCAGAATCTCCTTGGCTTTCTTTCCTTACAGAGGATAATGTAAGATCCTCCAGCCTCCAGCTCAGGGGGAAAATAAAAGGTAACATAACAATTTAAATGATTTCTGATCATAGACTTTAAAATGCCATTAGGAAACACTAATTTAATTTTGGGCTAAATACCAAATATAAAATATTAAGCAAAAACTTCCACCTTTGTGCATTTAAAATCACTTTGTTCCAGCTCAGCCAACACAGCAGTTTAAATTGCGGTTTGAGGCTCATGCCAGGTGAAGACACACATGAATAAGCAACTTCCTTAGAAACATAGTACCAGCTCTCCCTTGGAGGCTATGCTCCTTAACTTCCAAATCTCTCCTTTGTCCTCAGATTGGATGTTTTTCCTCCTAACCCTGCAAATCCATGTATGATTATCTTCCATCTGATGGAGGAGGGTCATCTTTCTATCTGTTGTTTCATTGGTTAAGTAATAAAACAACTGCTTGGCCTCTGATAGGACAGAAAATTAGGTAGGCGGAGTAAACAGAACAGAATGCTGGGAGAAAGAAGCTGAGTCAGACGGTCTCCATGATTCTCCCACTCCAGACAGACGCAGGTTAAGATCTTCCCTGGTAAGCCACCTCGTGGGCTACACAGATTATTAGAAATGGGTTAGATTAATATGTAAGAGCTAGCCAATAAGAGGTTAAAACTAATGGGCAAAGCAGTATTTAAAAGAATACAGTTTCCATGTAATTATTTCTGGTAAAGCTAGCCGGGTGGCGGGACACAGCCCCGCTGCTCTTATTACTACATCCATCCACACATCAATGTATCAAAATTAAGAATTTGCCCAAAGTCATTGTCAACTTGTAAGTGGCGAAGGTCATCCTCACACTCAGACTTCCTGAGATAAAGACATTGGGGAATTTCAGAGAAGTCTTTTAGTGCCCCATAGGAAAGCACAGTACTTTGTAAAAAGTAACTTTCTAACGTCTACTTTTTGTCCTTGAAATGGAGAAAGAAAATTGTAGGTGGAACGAACAGCCTTTGAATGACAGGCCTGCCTACTGTTCCCACTGTGCGGGAACCATGTCATTGGCCATGATTTGCTCTGTGTCAAGGGTGTGTGAGCATGTAAGTGGAGAGTCCCTCAATGCATGCTGTGTGCCTGTGCACAGTGACGAATCACCCCTGGAGTTAGGAGGGGGTCTGTGAGCTCCTAATTTTCTCTTCTCCATTCAGAGGATACCATGTCTCATGGGGAGAGCCCAGAAAGCAAGATGCTGAGGCAATGTAATCCTCGTACCCAAGGTCATAGTGTCCTTTCATCTTCTTTTGTGGCTTCAGCCCAAGACACTATGCCTGATCCTGAAATTGTACATCTTCCAAGTGGTGCCAGTTACCTTATCCACACTGAGAGTACCAAAGGAACAAAATGTGTCAAGAGAGTCAGTTGGCAAGATCATTAAGGGTTCTCTGTTTCTCTTAATCTCAAAGTAGTCACGTGAGATATAAAAAAAGAATGTTTCTAACATCATACACCTGCTCAGAAGACAGGGGATGCTAGACAACACTGTGGTGGATGGGTTTGGTTTGTTTTTGTTTGTTTGCTTCAAATTATAATTAGAGCTTAGGCTGAAAGAGCACACGTAAATTCTGAGAAGGCGATCCACTGGATCCATGGTCTGACAGAAGCCTTTCATGGGAGCCTGGAGGTTTTAACTGTTTCTGACTTACTTGGTGATCATCAAAGACCTGCAGGTTCTAATCCAACTCTTTCTTCATGTGTGATGCCCAGGAGTACCCAAGATGACATCCATCAAGTTGTCCTTTCTTCAAGGTGGAATTTTAAAGAAGAGGTGCACCTCAAATGGGGTTTCCATCTTCAGATAGTGTATGAACAAACACACGTACAACATGGAGTGACTCTTTCTTATGTCACCAATGATTATTATATGCACCAAGTACAATGCATCCTCAAGGTACAGTAGCACATGGGATGTCTTGGTCCTGTGTCACTGACAACTAATGAACATAAATGCACCCGTTCCAGTGGCACAAGGAACAACTTGTTCATGTGTCAGGTGATAACATGTGTACATGTCAAATGCACTCTAGATCATAGATACAGTGGCACACAGTACAAAGGTATACAGATTCCCAGCTTCAGCACCGATGCTCAGCCTGCATCAGGATCATCTTGTGGGACCATCATGGCTCTCTGTTTTAGTTACCATTGTTAGCTTCTACATCATTTCAGCACCCACTCTCAACTCAACCCTGGCATTCCTTCATGTTATCCTTTATATCATTTCTCATAGAAACCATCTCCTTTCTCTGGATTGCTTAGTTTTTGGCCTGCCATATTCTCCTTCTTTTGTTTTAATAACATATATATGTGATCTAATATATAGTATATGTAATATGTGTTAACCTAGATTCCAGATATGAAAAATGCATTATTTGTCTTTCTGAGTCTGGGTTATTTAACTTGATATGATGATCTACAGCTCCATCCATTTTCCTGCAAACTGTATGTTCCTTTAGATCTCACTTGAAATTACTGTTTTTTACTCTCATTATATGAATATTTCCATCTTTCTCCCTAAATTGATGAGCATTCATGTGACTTAATTTTTATTATAAATGAGACTATAATATATTTTTAATCCATGTTGTAAATTTTCTAGAGTTTTTACAGAGGTATTTGTGTGTGTGTGTGTGTGTGTGTGTGTGTGTATACACATACACTGCAGCTTGGAAGTGTAAAATTTCCTTGAGTTTTTTTTATATAGGTATATGTATGCATACTTGTATGTATATACATATATACCACAGTTTGGAAATGAGAATTATCTAGAGTTATTTTTTATACAGATACATGCATGTGTATGTGTACATATATATGTATATACACATACACTACAGCTTGGCAGTGTCTTTCAAAGGCCTGTGTGTTAAAGCATGAGTTGTCCTAGGAAATTCATCTGTGAAGGGGTCAGGTCCCTACTAATCTGTGTGAGTATGCTTCTTTCTGCTTCCTAGCAACTACAAGATGAATAGCTATCCATTGACATGTGGACTGTCCTCACCGTGATGGATTGTAGGGTCATGGGGTTAAGGAACCCTGGACTGCACACTGAAATAGGGAGACAAAATATAATAAACTTTTCTTCTTTTCAAGTTGTCTCAGGTGATTTTGATAAAGCTGGTAATACAATATATAATATATATTATATATAATAATATATAATACATATATAAAATTTATATATCAAAATCTGTAATTCAGGGTCATAGGAATGTCTATACTCAACATCCCAACTGTTCCTTGCAAGTATGTCGTCTCTTCTGGGTGGCTTTGTTAACTTGACACAACCTAGATATACCTAGGAAAGAGAAGGAGGATCATCTGAGAAAATACCTCCCTCTGATTGCCTGTAGGCAGCTCTGTGGTACATTTTCTTACTAATGATTGATGTGGGAGAGCCTAGGGCACTGTGAGTGATGCCTCCTTGGCAGGTGTTCCTAAGTTATGTAAGAAAGCAGGCTGAGCTGACTAGTGGTGGGGCATACCTTTAATCTCAAGACTTGGGAGACAGAGGCAGGTGGATCTCTGTAAGCTTGAGGCCAGCCTGGTCTACAGAGTGAGTTCCAAGACAACTAAGGCTATTATACCAAGAAATCCTGTCTCAAAAAAATAAAAAGCCTGGTGTTGGTTGTGCATGCCTTTAATCCCAGCACTTAGGAGACTGAGGCAGGTAAACCTCAGTGAATCTGAGGCCAGCCTAGTTTACCAAGCAAATTATTCCTGGACAGCCAGGACCGTTACACAGATAAACCCAGTCTGGAAACACCCCCATCTCCTCCAAAAGAAATAAAAAGAAATCAGGCTGAGAAAGCTCTGAGGAGCAAGACAGTAAGCCTTGTTTCTTTAAGGACTCTGTTTCAGTTCCTGTCTCTGGGCTCCTCCCCTGAGTTCCTGCCCTGCTTCCTGCAGTGATGGATATAAAGTGTAAGCTGACATCCTTTTCCTCCCCCACATTGCTTTTGAACATAGTGTTTTGTCACAGCAACAGAAAGAATAGATATATTATCAATGTGTATTCCTGCACATGATATGATTTCTCTTTATTACCTCATTACCAACACTTGATTTTGACATGTCTTTAAACATTTGCTAGTTTGTTGGAAGAGAAAGGCTAAGGATGTGAAAAGGTATCTGAGATTCCTTTTCCATATATTACCTTTACATTTAAAAAAAGCCAATTGTCTGTGCCTTTGTCTTTTACTTGTGGATTTTGAATTTCTAAGTTTTTTTTACACACATATCCCTTGTTATATGGCATATAACCTTTGTGCTTATATAATTGCATGATCAGCATCTTTTATAACACATTAATTTGTGGTTTTGGTAATATATTTGTAATAAAATTGAAAGTGGTAAGATTTGCCAATCTTTTTCTTTCTTTTCCTTTTTGTAATATTGGTAAATTCTTCTATGGCCTCCTTAAGAGTATTTATATATTATATTATCTTAAGAGTTTCATGATTTCTAGGTTTGTAGACATTTGGATCCTCCCAGTGTTCTAAGCATTGTATATCATTCCTTTTTTTCTCATTTTCTTCATTCATGGGTGTTAGGAGTGCCCCCAATTCAGTAGAGTAAAGCTGTCTTCTCTTTCAGGTCTCATTCCTGTCTTTTCCATAATTTGTGTCATGGTAATTAATAGTCTACCAGAATGGTCTTGGGGAGAAAGCTAGTAAAACTGCATCTTCAGGTGCTAGCATAGTGCTTGCAAAAGAATAAGACACTGGAAGATAAGAGAGAGAGAAGTATATTGGTCGTCTTGAACCACAGTGATGAGCAGAGAATGTTATACTCATGAGAACACATGTTCTGAGCCATGAAAAGGCACTAAACTAGCTTTCATGGTTAGTCAACTAGACAGAAGAAAGTGAAAGGTATTCAAAGAACAGCAACAAGAAGTTTGAAGAGGGACTTCTAGTTATAGCAGGGCCAGAGAAAGCTTTGTCCAGGACCTCCTAAATGCTCACTCAAAAGACACATATCCATGAACACAACGTACACCAATTATGTTTATGCAATCCATAAAAAGTTGATTTCACGTTTGTTTAAAGGTCTGGGAAAGGAGATTGGTTAAGATGACAGAGTGATGCGGGAGGTCCTTCCGCCCCTCCAACCAATAGCTGCTGAGATACCAGCCCATTAAAACGTGGTTTCTCTCCCTTTAAAAAAACGGCTACTTCCTCCGCTTGCTCTCTTCACTTCCTGCTCTGCTGAGACTAGACTCCCTTCCTGGTTGCGCAGAGGGCTGTTGTCTGGGACGGTGATCTGTAAGTTTTTTCCCCTTTAAATAAATAACACCCTATTAATCATAACTCCAAACTGGTGTGGCATTGTTCGTGACTTGCGCCTTCAACAGAGGAGAGACAAACAGCACTCTGCTTTGTCCCCACTGTCACATTCACCTCGACCAGCAAGGATGACGCGACACCGGAGCTCTTCTTGCTAGGCAGTTTATTCAGGAACTTTTGACAATCGAAGATATCTCTTTCTCTCCCTCTCTCTCTCCCCCTCTCTCCAGGCAAACCTCTCCCAGCCCTTAAAAAGGCACGGGCCGCCAACCCCGGATTGCCAGGTGGGCACTGCCCATAGGTCCACGCATATGCAGGCATCTGACAATCATTTCATGATAATAGCATGAGTCAGAGAGCACTCGCTTTCGGGATCGTGGAGGGCGGGAGCCAGCACCATCAGGTGAGGCTCCACGCAGCTCTCTACACCCCATGATCTAAAAGAAAAGACTTGTTCCATGACCTCAAAGAGAGGATAGAAGTGTGGAAAGGCAATGGAGAATCACAGAAAGTAGCAGACTGAGAACATAGATGAAATGTAGAACTATTGAACATTAGCTGTGTAACATAAGACTGTAGCCTCAAGCACTGAAGAAAGTGACATGGAGGGTTAGGGTCTCCCTGCCACCACTCTGAGTCCAGAAGCTAAAGTCTCCAGAAATGAAGACAGCAGACAGTTGTCAACTGTAGCGTGACAGGTTATATGAACAGACCCTCGAAAGCCACTCGGGGTCTTCACAGCCCGACTTATTAAACAGGAGCAACAGGTTTTAAGAGGAGCTGCTATCCAACTACCTTGTCAGGAAGAACAAAAAACTCCGCAAAATCACATTTCTCAACTTCAAAACACGTCTCCACCCACTAAGAGTACAAGACCTGGGGACCCACAAAACAACACAGATGCCCCCATGGGAGGTCGTCTGAACTTAGTGGAGTAAACACACAAAAATGAAGATTAGGAGATGGGCTACAAGGTAGCTCAAGCCCAATAAGATGTTATCCACTAAATCAGAACGATCTATGAGTTGTGGTTGCTTTTGTTTTTAATATTCTCTTCTTGAAATGGTGTTGGAGGGCAGATTTATCTGAGGACCTATACATCTGATCTAGAGGGGATGACCAACTCTGTTATGACCTATTTCTCTTGAATACTATGAGTAGAGGTGATTTAAAATGTCAAACAACAATATAATCTAAGATGAACAAGTCCCAGTGAAGAAATAATAAAGGTAACATGATCCTTGCAAAATTATAAACTCCATGGTAATGGATTCTGGTGAGAATAAATTAGATAAAATTCTTGATGAAGAACTCAGACAAAGAAAAACTAGCCTACAATTCACAGCCCTAGTGAACCTAGACAACAAAGAGGACCCTAAGAGAGACATATATGGATCTAATCTACATGGGAAGTACAAAAAGACAAGATATGCTGAGTAAATTGGGAGCATGGGGATCATGGGAGAGGGTAGAAGAGGAGTAGGGAGGAAAGGAAAGGAGTGGAGAAAAATATATAGTTCAATGAAAACAACAGAAAAAACATCATGCAAAAATTGATGACCTTTTACCTTTTAAGAAATGAAAAAGTAGTAATTGATATAACACATTAAATTATTCTTAAAACCTTATAACTGTATGTAAAACTATAAATATTATACAATTATATATGTGGTCTCAAAAAGATAGTTTTTACTGGGAAAAAAATCAAAAGAACGAGTATAAGAATAGTCAATAAAACAAAAGAGGCCATAAGTAATTCTTCAGCAAAATAAACAGATGAATACAAAAAGAATTTATTATAATACGTTAGAAAAAATCAATTAGGAGCTAAAAATGCTAAAATATTTAATAGTGAAATTTTGGAATAAAAATAATGATAAGTCAAATGAAATATTTAGCAGAAACCTCACCAAAGGGAAAGACTAACTGCAAGTTAGACTACTGGGGCTCAATGGCAAAGTGGTTAAATTAGAAAGCTTGGACAAACATAAAGATAAAATATTAAGAAAGTATGAACAAAGCATATGATATCCACAGGGCATTGCTACAATACAACATTTGTGAACTCTGGATGTAGAAGCAAAACTATAAGTCAAAAACCTAGAAAATATATTAGATAAAATCTTAAAATAAAATTTCACAAACTATAGAGATGGTCATCAGATTCTGGGGCATTGAGAATACCAAGCAGGAAGCCAGCAAAGGACCATCAGATCATAGCTGAAACATTCTATTAGGTTCCTCATTACTATGACAAAATGCCTGGCAAGAGAAACTTAAAGCAAAACATGGGTTTTAAGGGGACATTGTCCATCGTGATGGGAAGGGATTGTAGTTGGAGCATGAGGCAGTTGCTAACATTATATCTGCAATCAGAATCAAAAAGTTCCTCTGGCAGTCTTCTTTGCAAATTTTTGTTTGGTCCAGAACCCCAGGTGTTTCCACAATAGTGCTGATAAAATTGAGGATGAGTGTTCCTTTTTCAGTTAAATCTCTCTGGACACATTCTTCAGCAAACACCCAGAGCAGTGTCTCCTAGTGATTCTAAATTTCATCGAGTTGATAATAAAATCAACTATTACAACTTTTTTTTTTTTTTGAGACAGGGTTTCTCTGTAGCTTTAGAGCCTGTCCTGGAACTAGCTCTTGTAGACGAGGATGGCCTCAAACTCATAAAGATCTGCCTGCCTCTGCCTCCCAAATGTTGGGATTAAAGGCGTGCGCCACCACTGCCCGGCTATTACAACTTGATACCAAAACAACATTTTAAGTCACAGAATTTTGTCCCTGTTTCCCACAGGCTCATGTCTTCTCCTACTGGTAAGTATATTCATTCCAATTTCAAAAGTCCCCACAGTCTTTAACAGTTCTCAAGATACGGTATGTTGCTGACAGATTCTTTGCAAGAATGTAACACAGACGGTTTCTAGACCAATTTCCTATACAATCCTTGTGCCCACCTAGACCCTTGTAATCTAGATCTTCACTGCTCAGCTTTTTACTGGCCTTCTGGGTTCCCACACTGCCACTAAAATTACCACTAAGCTCCCATTTTACTTAGTCTAGAAATCTTGCCAAGGGCTGGTGCTGCCAGCATCCATGATAGGTTAAAGTTCCTGGAAGCCTTCTCACAGACTTGCCAAGGAATTCTCTTCTGTGTTGCCAAACCCAGAATAACCAAAATAAAAAGGGTGAAAAATAAAAAGTAATAAAATTAGAGTTGAAGAAATGACATTACAACAAATATCAATGAAATTGAGAGGATTATTAGGGTAATTGGAAAGTCTGAAATAGTTTAGCATCTAAACACACATGGCCTTCCAAAATTAAAACAAGAGGATATTAACAACGTGAATGACCAGAAAACAAGCAATGGGATGAAAGAAATAAACAGATGCCAGCAAAAATGCCAGGACCAGGCAGATTTACCAATGAACTCCACCACACTACTGAAAAAAAAAAGCAACATCAATGTTTTTAAATTATTGCATAACATAGATACTGAAGAAACATTACCAACCTCCTTTTATGATATTCTAACTGGATGAATATATAATAAAAATAAAAATTCTAATCCAATCTCCCTATTGGACATGGATAGAAAAACTTCTCAATAAGACAGTGGCCAAATGAATTTAGGAACCTATCAAGATCATTCGCCGTGATGAAGTTGACTTGATTCTGGGGATACAAGGATGGCTCAAATCAAAAAAGTAACATATCACATCAGTATACTAAAGGACAAAGTCACATAGTAGTTTTAATAGATGCAGAAAGGTCCTTTGACAGATTCATCATCCATCCTTAATAAAACTTGAAGAAACTAGGAATAAAAAGAATAAAGATGTCTCCGTATAATAAAGGCTGTGTACGACAAACCTATTGTCAGCATTATACTAAAGAAAAGCTAAAAAGGATGTTCACTAAAAACAGAAATGGGATAAGTGCCCACTTTCCCCATTCTTCCTCTATATAGCCCATTAAGCCTTAGATTAGAACAATAAGATCGGAGACATAAACACATTTGTAACAATAAGAGAAAGAAAAAAAGTCAAATTATCCCTATTTTCAGACAATATGGTCCTGTATGTACGACACTGAAGAATTCATTAGAAAATGCTTAGGCTTGATAAACACTTTGAAACTAATAGCAGGATATAAATAGACCTAAATCAGTGATCTTCGCTGATTAGTAACAAACATGTTTTGGAAAAGAAATATGGAAAACAATATCATTTACAATAGTTTAAAAAATATGTAGAAATAAACCAAAGCCAAGAAACACCTCTACAATGAAGAATTTAAACACCAAAGGAAGACATTGAATGAAACACTGGAAGATGAAAATATTTCTCATGCTCATGGATCAGGACAATAGTATAAAGTGGCTAAATAACTAAAAGCAATTCACGGAGTCAGTGGAATTACCATCAAAATCTCAGTGGCATTGTTCAAAAAAAAAAAAAAAAAAGAGAATCCTAACATTCATATGGAGGCAGAAAAGACAAAACCATAGCCCAAGCAATACTGGGCTAAAGAATGATGCTGGAGACCTCACCATACCTGATTTCAAGTTAGAGTAGCCATAGTTAAAAGTCCCCAGCATGTTAGAGACATAAAAACAGAGGTAGATTAATGGAAGAGAAGAGAGGATCTTTAAATAAACCCAAACAGCCACTGCCAATCTGAGATTAAGAACAAACAAAACAACAAAAGCTATCGTATATGAGAAAAACAGTCTTTCCAAAGGCTAGTGCTGAGAAAACGGAGTATCACACGTAGAAAAAAACTAGATCTCTACCTCTCATACTGTACAGAAATCAATTTCAAGACCTTAACACAAGTCCTGAAACTTTGAAATTGCTAGAGAAAAATATATAGAAAGCAAAGAGATAGGCAAGAATGCTTGACAAAGGGCTTCCAACAGTGAGGAAATAAGACCAAGGATTAATCAGTGGAATTACATGAGAATAAAAAGCTTTTGAACAGCAAAGGAATAAATTAAGTGAAGATATAGATTAAGCAGTGATTCCCGCCCTTCCTCGTGCTGTGACTCTTTAATACGATTTCCCATATTGTGATGACCCCAACCATAAAATTATTTCATTGCTGCTTCAAAACCGCAACTTGGTTACTGTTATGAATTGCAATGTAAATGTCTCTCTGATAGGCAACCCCCTGGGGGAATCATGACTCCCAGGCCGAGAACCACTGGCTTACAGGCTGGGAGGCAATGCAAATCACGCAGCTGGGAGTGGATTAATCTCTAGGACATATAAAGAACTTAAAAACTTAAATACCAAACCATTCATTCAATTAATGAGCAAATTCAATTAAAAGAGCTCTTAAATGATGAAGTACAAAGGACCAATAAAAAAAATTCAGCATCCTTAAGCTACAAGGAAATTGTGAATTAAATCCACAAAGAGGTCCCAGCTCATCCCAGTCAAAATGTTTGTAATTAAGAAAACAACAAGTGTTCACACACACACTGTGTGTGTGTGTGTGTGTGTGTGTGTGTGTGTGTGTAGGGGCATAGAACTTTCATATACTGTTGGTGGAAGTGTAAGTTTATCCAGCCATTATGAAAGCCAGTAAGGAAGTTTCTCATTAAGAAAATAAAATTACCATAGGACCCACCTATACTCTTGGGCATGTACTTGAAGGATTATAATTCAATACACCACAGAGATATTTGCCTATGTGTGCTTGTTGTAGTACTGTTTACCATAGCCAAGTTAGGAATCAGATGTCAACCCATGTTTGGACAAGGGAAATGTGGCGTGTATTCTCAACCGAGTTCTAGTCAGTCCTGAAAAGTGAAGTTATGTCCTCTGCAGGAAAAAGGATGCAATTTGAGATCATATTAAGAGAAGAAGTTAGATTTGGAAGGACAAATACTCCTGCTTTCTCTCAGGTGTAAATTCTGGAGCGTATGTAGTTACATATCGCCCCCCCCCCCACAAGCCACGAGTGACACGGAAGATCTGCCTGAGAGAGTGAAGGGGACAACATGTTTGTAGAGCTTTCCGAGATGCGGGGGACACTTCTTAGAGGAAGAAATGGAAGGGCGTGTGGGGTTGAATAAGGTCGCAATACATGATGTACTCATATGACATTATCTTTACGAGGTTCGTTATTTTGTATAATGAATACATGCCAAGAACCGATACTTTTATGGAATCTGGAAGAGCATACACAGACTGTCCTACCATAAATTAGTAGAGCTGGCTGGGGACTCCATCCACTATCTCAGTCTTAGAGTAGACCCTGGCACATGGGCTGACAGGACATTTGTAGTCACAGTCTTCAAGGACGTGAGCCCCTGAGTGTCTTCTGCCTTTCCTAACCAGCAGCCCAGGAGCTGGGGCGTGCAGCTTCTGTGTCTCACCCCTTCCTCATTTTAAAATCAGAGTGATGTCACAGCCAGGCTTGTTAAACAAACATGCACACAAATAAATAAGTATGTATTGAAAAAATCTAGAACATTCCTGACCTGTGTGATGTAGCTTTCTACTGTTACAGTTATTTCATATAACTGTAACATGGGCCTTGATATTCCAGAGGTTGAGAAAGGTGCTTGGAATCAAACTCATGAATTACTGTCACCAAATTTTCTTGTCAATAGTACTGGAAGGTAGATCAGTGAGCAGAAATTAGTGAAATTTCAACTGAAATTCAATACGAGGAAGATGTTCCACATAAGAAGGGTGGTCTGGGCAATGTCTCAGAATGGTTAGCTCCACCACCACAGAATGAGATTTCAGATGCATTTAAAGAGCCATTAGTTGGAAGGTTAGACTCAAGGGTCTTCTGAGCATGCTCAGAGTGTTAGGATTCTGTGAGTCTATGGCAATCTCGACCTAAGTTCCAGGCCAGTGCCATCATTTGGCATGCTAATGAATGGAAATATTTTCACACAGGCTGGCCGATTCAAGCCATGCGTGCGATGAAAAGGGCAAATCTTTTCATGTGAAATTGTGCATGAATAGAGACTCATTGCCCACGTAAAATGCATTTTGGGGAAATGGCTTTCAACAAAGCAGGGTGAAAACACACTGTGAGCGCTTGTGATCTGATCATTTGCAGGAGGAACTCGGGCTGACAGTGCAGAGGCCACTGGTTTTGCTCTTCTGGAATCTGATGTATCCATGACTGAAACACCACCATCACCCTATGGGGCGGATGGGAGAGAGCAGAGGGTTTATGACTTGTGATGTCATCTTGCTTCCAAAGGAAGAGCGGTGGGGCCTTGATATTCCATCCGATAGGCTGCTTGGCAGTCAATGGAACTAACACTTAGAGGTTAAGAAACATGCTTGGAATCAAACAGCTAGATGGACAGTCAGCTTTTAAAGTATGTAAGCATAATACTGTAGACCACTGAGAAGGCCTGTGGACCATTCCTTGCCTTTAAAAACCATTGAATTAATTGGTATTATTTAAGAATCATGGCAATCATACTAGACAAAAATGGACTCTCGAGTTTCTTAGGAGCAATAGAAGGCTTTGCAGCATGAGGGGTCCACAGTCCAGCTTGGAGATAGGAGGAGCTAAGCATCTAAGACTCTGTGAAGCTTAGGCAAGTGCCAACCTGTGGCCTGTGGTCCTATCTACTGCCTAGAGTGTTAGGTCCTAATTTCACTGGTCCCTAACTCTAAGGTAATCTCAGGCAGGATCTCTACCTAGTCTATTGCCTATGCTACAAAAATATAAAGGGGGAGTTAGGAAGAAAGAAGTAGAAAAGAGAGGGGAGAAGAGGCCAAGGTGGGGAGAGTGGAGAGAGAGGAAAAAAGTCTAAGGCTACGAAGATGACTTGAATTACCACCTCCACAGCTCTCTTACTCTGCCTGCAGGTCCCTTTCTGCTGATGTCTCCAGCACAGCCAACAGTCACATAGATGAGAACCCTTCCTGTCCACTGTGCCCCTGACCCAGCACTCAAGCGGACTGGATGCATCTTTCCTTTAGATAAGCAGGTGAATCCATCCTGGGGAGAGACCTATATGCATATTATTTCCAGTAGCAATTTGGTCAAGCAGAGAACTTCCACTTTAGGGAAAATAAGGACAGAAAGTCCCATCACTACACAGCCAGGCCCTGCCACTGATTTTCAGACACTTGTTAGAATCTTTCTCTCCTCGGCTAAGCTCTCAGGGTCACTCGTGAAATGGGTCTTTCTCAGGATGTGCTGAAGTCCTCAAGGACCACATCATCCCTTGACCCCAATCAAGGGTGAGTTTCCCTGACATAGCTAACCTCCTCCTGCCCCCATGAGAGGGTGTCTTTCCCAGGTTTCCCGTCACAATATGACTTTTAACATAGTAGGCCCAGAAGAGGCCCTCAACTTTTTATATGCTGTTTCTAAAAATAACTGCACTATATTTACCATCCCCAGTTGTAGGGAAGTATGATGTTGGTAAACTTTGGGTACCTTTCTTATAGGCATTTTGGTTCCATACTCACCATCTCTACACTCCCCTTTTCTGTGACAGTGACGGCATGGGAAAATCTTCCCTCTCTCTGACCCATGTGAACTTGGGGAAGCCAGGGAAACTTTATGTAGATCTCTCTGAATCAAGTTTTTTTTCTCCTGACTGTTTAACCCAAAGTCCAGTGAAGTGGCAAATATGAACACTGAGGTTCCAATACCTATCCCCTATTGTGAGTTTACTAAGCAAGTGTAATAAAATCTCTAGCTATAACTACCCAAGTGACCATAAGCCAGTGTGTTAATATCCCTGGGCTTCTAATTCTTGACCTGGGAAATGAACTGAACTAAATGTCCTGTGTTTACTGAGGGCCAGGAATCTGAACTTACCTTCCTCTTCAAAAGTCTTGGAGATACAGGTCATATCTCTTACCTTTGTATCTACAGTCCCTAGTGTGGCAGAATCCTAAGCAAAGATCTGACTTCATCATTGAAGTGAAGCAGCCCTCACCACACAAGCTGCCTTGGTTCACAATATCAAATGTTTAGAAATGCCCTAAACATTTAGAGTATCCTGATAGTCTCTCAAGGTTCCACCTCTGGGATTCTATCCCCCCCTCAAGCTATAGCAGAGGAGTCATCCACAGGGAGTGAACGATGGGCCCCTGAGCTTACTGATGAGTTTCAGGTGAACAGACAGTCTGAACCCCTAATGCTGCCTAGAGGGAGGCAGTCAGGAAAGGAGGGAGAAAGCATCTCAGAGGTGCCCCATGCTTGTCAGGCCCCTGATGGCATCCAGGCTAGAAACTAAAAAGGACATCACACAGATTCTACTAGGATATTTCTCTGAGAAGCAGGAGCTGAACAAGAAACAAAGGAGAGGAAGGTGTAATCAGGCCACAAAGAAGGCTTATGACCTTATGGACTCTGGGTAGGATCAAATTGTGGGGAACAGGCAAGCTCCAAGATGCTGCTGTCTTTGGAAAGGAAATGACAGAGATGCAGAGCAGCAGGTGTAGGGATCTGCTCACCCTCAGCCTCTAGTCCCCAACCTTGATGGCTTGCTGAGCAGAGTCCTCAAAACAATCTCTTGCTAACTGAGATACTTAGATTCAGGCTTGGTCACTGTACCTAGAAGGGACTGTCCAGAAGGAAGGCTTAAAGGCATTGCAAAGACCAGAGCAATGAAGAAGCGGGAGAAGAGAAGAAAGGTATGCAGAAGGATGAGGAGGCAGGAGCCAGGCTGCTGGGACAGTGATCCCGTTGAGAAGAGGTTCAGGCTGAGGGTTGGTCACCTTTGGGGCTGCCTGGGCTTTCTTCAGCCACCACGGTAAAAGATAAGGAGACTCCCCTCTCCGCTTCTGCTCTTTACTTAATAAATAAATAAACAAGACAAACCTGCCTATTTCCTCCCGGGAGAATTGAGCGCGATCAGTTCTGGCCATAAAGCCCCCTAGAGAAATTCACGGTGTTCAGGAAATATTAAGAGACTGAAAGCGAGATGGATTCTAAGTCTCGGAGGAAGAAGCGGTGAAGTGGAGACTTGGACCTAATCATCTTATCCCTTCCCTCGGCCCGGTCACACTGCCAATTCCCCCAGCAGTAGCAATCATTCACGAAGCCAGAAGCTCAGGGCTCAGGCGTGGATTCAACCCCACAATCAAATAGAAGCTCAAATCTACAGTTCATGTAATTTCTGGTAAACACTGTCAATTGCGGACTTCCAAATGGAGAGTATATTTTTATTCATTTTAAGTTATCCCTGCTTTCATTTTCTTGGAAAATAGAACAATTGGATACCCGAGGGGCTCGATTTTCTGCACTTATTTATGTTTTTCTACACATATCTAGACTTGTCAAGATCTAAATGGCTTTTGATGTCGAGACAAAGGATGCACCATTACTGCCAGTCTCAAATGTGATGTTCGCACACAGGATTGTCGAAGCATCCCGGCTTTCATTCCTTGTGACAGAATGAAGGACACACGACTCACACTTTAGGTAGGGGTGCAGGTATTAGCAAATGGGTGAACGATTGTCTGTTTACGAACCTAGTAGGCTTTCTCTGGGGTAGCGTACAATCTCTGCTGGCAGACCTCTCATTACTGAAAGGTTGTAGATTTTACAGGTGCGTTGGTTGCCAGCATCACACAGATGGGCAGAATGCTGCTGAGGACAGAGACTTAAGTCAGACAGCCACAGACTTTTGAGTTTCTGCTTTAACACTTACTAAACTGTGATCTACTAGTAGATCCTGTTACCATCTAGTCAACCACACGGAAGACTATATAACATGTGGTTCTTGTAAGGGTTAAATAAAGCCATCAAAGCCAAGCGAGTGGCACCAGACCTGACACTTGGTAGCTGTTCAATAAATCTCCTTTCCTTCCAAACAGGAAACTCGGTAATTTAAACAACTAAGAAGCAGGAATAGCCCTGCCCTAGGCGACATAATATTTCACCCCTGCAACTGGATTACAAGCAAGAGTGTAATTCATGAAGTTGCTGACCTGGACTCCCTGGGGCTGGAACAGCATGTTGGTCTCATAAAGAGAACAAGAGGCCATTCCTTTCAGCATCTATGCTCGGCCGCAGTCAAGAGTGAGTTCACCTGAGGTCGCTGACCTCCTCCTGCCCCATGAGGGGGTGTCTTTCCTAGGCTGCCCACCACAATATGACTTTCAACAAAGCATGCCCAGAAGAAGCCTTCATCTTTTCTCTGTACAAATACAGCTGCCTCCTCTGCAGGGATGGGGGCCCCACCTGACTGGTGGGTGGATTTCTGTCCACTGCTTTCTATGTCAGTGGATCTCTCTGGACACCACCCTCAGCCTTATGAGAATTATAGGACCCTAGTGTTGGGTAGGGGTGGCCCACACAGGAAAACGGAGGGTACAAGAACAAGTCAATGGACTTGGCTGATGATGAGTACCTGACTTATAGGACAAGCTCCTTAATATTTCTGAATCTGAATAGTTTCATCTATAAAATGGAAGTATCAAGTCCTACATCCCATAAATGCCAGGTAATGAAATAATGTACTAGGTACCACTCAAATTCTCTACATTCTCTGCCATGTTTATCACACCTTTCCCGTTATTGCCCTATTTACAAAACATTTCATATTTAATTGTCACCATTGTGACCCAACTCTATGAAAGAGTTATGATTATTCTCTCCATATTTTTCATGCTAGAGACTCTAGGACATTCTCAAGTGGCACCTTTGTCGATGACAAAGCTGGGGTCTGAGTCTAGGCCATTCAAATTGTGAAGTGACACTCTTTCGTGTCTCCTCCTAGAAGGAAGACTGACAAACAAAACCACAAATCCAATCTCCTAAATGGGCACCATGGACCACAGAGCTACAGTCACCCCTGGAGACTCTGGGATTCCCATTTCAAAGATGCTAAAACAAAGCCCAGATAGTGAGGTTAACTTTTCCTGGGTCACCCACGGTCCTATCAGTGGGAGGCAGAGCTAGAAAGAGCGCTCACCTCTGACCCACTCTGCTCTTTAACTGAAAGCCCAGCTGCTGAGTAACCCCGGGCCAGTGTGATGCTCATTCAGTCTGGCATGCCCCTCCCACCATCCTCAGAGGGCCACTGCTTGTGGCATTATCTGTGAAGACTGGTGTGTGCAGCCTCCTTTTTATAGGAGGAATCTTACAACTTTTAATTTTCTGCCTATCAGCATTTATTCATTGTACAACAGGATCGGTTTCATCATGGCATTGTTTTCATTCAAGTGTATCATGTACTTTGACATCATCATCTCTGTTGCCTCCTGGCCTCTCACCTCCTGCCAGTCACCGTCCCCTTCCAAGGAGTTCCCCTTCTGCTTTCATGTCATTCAGAGACAGACAGACTGACATTGTGTGTGTGTGTGTGTGTGTGCACGTGTGCAAGCACACAGGCCATCTAGGTTCCATATATGAGAAAAAATGTGGCCCTTCTGAATCTGTGTTCTTTTACATAATCAGTGAAGTGCAGAAAAATTGGAAAAGTTAAGCCACCAACAAAAACAAACAAACAAACAAACACTCAGAAACTGAAGACAGATCTGGGGCCTTAGATACCTGCCTCTCACTGGAGGACTCCTATTCTTTCTTCTGGCATTGGCTTAAGCTTTCTTCTCTCACAGCTGAGCTCCGAGATACACTCTTGCTGTGTGTCCTTCCCTTTCAGCACATTGACCCTCAGTGGACAGTGACTCTGTAATTCCCTCAAAACTTAGCATCCTTTATAATCAGCATACAGAACAAACAAAAATTACATATTTTCTTTTTTAAAGTTACATGGGGCCATATTGGTACCTAGCAGAGTCAGCCAGTCCTCCCGTCTCATCCCCTCCTCTTTCAAGAATCCTTGGCTCTTTTCAGCCCTTTACTTTTTCACATCAATTAAGGCTCCACCTGAATCATTTCCTTGAAGAGCCCTGGTGGGATTTTGATTAGAGTGATTTTGGCTGTTGGGGGAACAGTAGCATCTTCACAACCTAGAGGCCTCCTTTCCAATCATACATGTTTTCTTTTAAGCTTTTCAATATTTTTCTTTTGCAAATGTCATACATGAGAAATGTATTAAATAGTAATTGACACAATTATGTACATACAAGGCTGGGATGGCCCATCTTGTGTCAATATGACTCGCTACTTTCCCGGATCGTGATCAGGAGCCATTCATGTTCCAGACCTGGAGACCTGCTAATTGGGCACTTGTAGGATACAGGCTCTTAGGAAGGTATGGAAGGGGTCACAATGCTGGTGGAGAAAACCTCAGAGACCCCATAGTGTTACCATAACAATATAATCCAGCAGGCATTAAGCTGGGAAGGGCAGGCAGGGACAAGGAACTTGAGAGTCTGTCATACAAGCAGTTACTGATGCCTGGCTTACCCTGAGCACACTGGGTCCAGCTGCATGTTTAGTACTGCTTTGCCCACAGTGCAGCTGGGAGGGGACTTTGGTGTCCACCCATGCCTCCCACCCAGCCTACCTTCCTGGCACCTGTGCTCGTGTGCCCTGCAGATTGTGCCTAGCCCCAGCTCTCCTATGAGCATTCATTCCCAGCAGGCAGCTCCGACTTAGCACAGTGCTCTCAGGAGCTGCCTCCTGTTGGTGTCTTTGCCTCCTCCTTCCTAGCAAGTTCTAGGGTGCAGAGGGGGCTGGATAGGCTAGCAGGGGCATCTGAGAGAGTGCAGGCACTGGGTTAGAAAACAAAGCCGTATCGAACGATTGCAAAGAGTTCTGTTTTTGTATTTCTAACAAGCAAACTTTTAAACTCTCTTTCTACTATGTACAGAGGTGACAGATTCCCCGAACTTCACAATCGTTCATCCTCGCTCAAAATTCCTACTTGCCATTTGATTGGGATTTTCTGTTTCAAGCTCTCCGGGGGTGAAAAAGCCACGACTCGGTGCCCAAGGAATCTCACGCCCTGTGGTGTGTCTCCCATTACAACCGACTCCACATCAGAGCCACGATCTTTAATACAGGCAGTACTGGATTCCGTTAATTAGCCATTTTTCTGTCTTAAACACAAGCATCTGATTAGTGATTAGATCGCACAACCTTACCTAAAGCAATTAGGAGAAAATGCTTTAGCTTTGTTCAACAAGATAGGATCTGGAAGGCTGCATTATGTGGGAAAGAACAAAGAGGCTTCACACACACACAAAAAAAAAATTAAAAAAAAAATTCTGCACGTACCCTGCACCTGGCACCTAATCTGTAAATGGCAGTGGGGTTTCTGAAGCAAATGTTTCTTAAAGAAAATGCACGGATCTTGCCTGAAACTGGGTCAGCTCCCAATTTCTTTCATCTATTCAGCGGGAGCACACTGAGGCTGCCCATGGACCAATTGTAGACTGGGTGCTGGGATTCAAACATCATAATGAGAGTCGTGGCCTTGTCCTTGGTTTCAGGCAGCGAGCGTGGGAGGGAGTGAAAACAGCCCCGCTTACAATTAATAAACAGGCTGATTAATAGCACAACACAGAAAAACAAAGGGAAGTCACACCTGTGTCGCAGCAATTCGGGGAAGAGAGGTTCCGGGGCAGGAAAAGGCCTTGAAAGACACTACCGACAACCTTAGCGAGTAAAAGAAGCTTTGCACAGCTAGAGGACAAACAAGCGTGTGAGGATGGGCACAAGACTTGGATTGGGATGTGCACAAGGCAGGACATTTAGGAGAAAGAAAGGCAGGTTTGGGGACCTGGGTCTTAAAGGTCGCTATACCATTGGTGGAGAGAGTGAAGAGAAATCACAGGGTCAGACTGGTTTTAAGGGGAGAGACCCTTAAGGATGCAGTGAAGACAGAATTTGAGATGTGTGAGGAGGTGGGAAGGTCACTTCAGGAATTTAACCAAAGAACGATAGTGATATCTGCTGGGGTCAGAGCCCCAGGAATGCATAGAAATGCTGGGGCTCAGAGAGGACACAGTGATCTGGCTTGTCATTCACATTCTGAGGGGCAAGGCAGCACTTAGAAGCAAGTTCAAAGGTGCCTAAAACCTATCTTGCTTTTACTATGCCTGAGTCCCAGCGCATGTAAGTAGAGTTAGTCTTGGGGGATTAAGGAGATGCTGAGTTGAGTGGAAAATGGATTAGGAGAGGCACCAATACAGAGAGGCCCACCAGGAGGCTGCTCCAATCACACTCAAAACTCAGAGAAGGGAAGGGAAGGGAAGGGAGGGGAGGGGAGGGGAGGGGAGGGGAGGGGAGGGGAGAGGAGAGGAGAGGAGAGGAGAGGAGAGGAGAGGAGAGGACTGGAATAGATACCTGTTCATCGACAACACAAAGGCAGTTTTCCAAAAACTTTAAAGTGCCTGTGGAGCCCCCAGGATCTCGTTTGAAAGGTTCTGATTCTGAGGGTTTGTAATGCAACCTGCAATCCTGCTTCCTAGAAGGTTCTCAGGTGAGGCAGTGCTGTGTGTCGAAGGACCAAACTTGCAGCAGCTACAGCAAAGTGGTAGTGAGGGGCCCAGGGTTCAAACCAGACAACCAAGAACTAAATTCTGCTCAGCTTTACCTGTGGCAATGCCTGTGATGTTTCAGGGCTGTGATAATGACCTCCTAAGAGCTGGGCGGATGAAGTATGTATAAGAACTTGTTTCCCAGTGTTGAGGGCGGGGAGTCTGTCAGCTGGGCTCTATTTCCTCCGGAAGTTCTAAGGGAGAATTTTCCCTCTGGCTTCAAGCTTCTGGACTGTCTAGCGGCAATCTGTGGCCGCCATTAGCTTGTAGATATGCCACTCATGACAGAGCTGCCCTCCCCTTGTGCGTCTCCCACTGCCATGTCTATCTTTGCATTAGATCTCCTCTTTGTACGACACTCACCATCCAGTCGTACCGAGTAAGGGTCTTCTCTAAGGATGACATTTTAATTACTTCTGTAAAGGCCCCTCCCACACAGAGCCCCATTCGGAGACACTGGAGCTTCAGATTCCAACTTGTTATTTTTTTTATATCTAGGAATAACTTGACACCATGGATGGTAACTACCTTCCCCTCTGCGTCTCTCTTTCTATCTGTGAAATGGGAACAATGAGTCTCACTTCATGGAGTCACACGGAATGGAAGAACAAAGCTAAACATGTCTGGGTAACTGACACATAGCGAGCGTTACTAGGCACCAGGCTCCCGACAGTGGTTCCCATTGATATCCCAGCTGCCTGTGAGGCAGAGTCCTTACCACCACATACCACAGGAGCCTGAGACTGGGCAAGGGAAAGGGACCTGTATGGCAATAGTTGTTAAGATTTTCTGTGAATCCCCTGGTGTTATTTGCTCTCTACAGGGCCAACAGTGAGAAGGATGATTATTATTTTTATTTAACCATGTAGGGACATGAGCTGAATGTAGATTCTAGTATCAAAGTGCCTGGAATCAGAGATGAGGTATGCCAAAGGCTCAGGGGTTGGAGGGGGCGGGGCAGAGGACAGATGATTTATGACGTCTGGGTATTCATCACGTTCTTCAGTTTCTGTTAGCCTTTCTCATTTCAAATCTACATTTCTGTTTTTTTAAATAGACCATCGAAATTCATAATCAAAATTTTGAAGCTAAAAATACCTTCCTGCCATCCTAGAAAACAGGCCTTGTTTTTTTTTTTTTTTTTTTTCTTTTGTGAAAAACAAAACACCTTGGTGTTTTCCAGGCAACAAAGAGAGAACTGTGTAGGACACGGTGAGTAATTGAACCCACTTTTGTTTGTTTGCAATAAACATTTGCAAAACACATTATCCTTTTGACATTTCCGTTAGGATTGCTCAGATTCCATTTGCGGTGAGATGCCTGCCACCCTTACTGGTTCCCGTAATTACCTCTTTGGAAGAAGATCAGCTCAGCCCTTCCAAGGCATTGCCAGTTAAACCGTTGATCCCCGGTTGAGGTTACTAGGACATTCTGCTTAGGAGAAGGAAGGAGTGGAGCTGTCTTAACCTAGGGAGAAACAGCCCCATGCCAGCTAGGCTGTGAGGAAAAAGGTGGCCGTTCCATGAGGCTCCCTCCATCTGGCCATTCCCATGAATCACTCTCAGGGTTCTTCTCTCATTGTCAGGCTGTGTAGCCTCGATAAAAGTGGCTTAAGCACACTGAGCCTCAGTTTCCAGAGTTGTAAAGCTGGGATAATGCTACTTGTACACAGAATCATGGTGAAACTAAGGAGTTGGGTATGCACAAAAAGCTTCACAATATGATATTGTCCCTTTAACAAATGATAAATTTGATGTCTACAGTTATTATTTTGCTCCTAAATGTTAGCCTCAAAGTTGTTTCCCCTTATTAATATGGAATCTCCTGGGCTTCATATGCAAAATAGAACAATGTTGTGCCCACATCCCACAGAGTATTACATACCATAGCAAGGAACCTGCATTATTTTGTTTCCACCTAACTGTGATGAAACAAGAGAAGTGTTTTCTTTTAGCCGCTGAGCTAAGTGACCATATTAGCATATTCTAAGACCATTCTAATTAATATTTGTACCAAAATATGAGACAAAAGTGATAGCCAGAATCCATTTAGAGGAAGAGAGGCATAATGAGCAGAGATGGAGGTGGGCACGGAGGAAAAAGAGAAAGATAGTCTCAAGGTGGGAGCTGCAGGCACAAGCAATAGAACTCAGAGACACAGGATACGGAGGGTGACTCGAGAAAATGTCCTGAAATATTCTCAGGAGATTATGCATCTTGGAGATAGAAACAGATGTGCCAGAAGGGGAACAGGGAGGAATAACAAAAGACACCAAGTGTTGAGGAGCGTTCACACTCCCTATGGGCTGTTACAAGAGAACATCTAGGCGGAGGGGGCAGAAGACTACACCGGAACTTTTGAGCATCACGGCATGGACTACAATGTTCAGGAGTAGGCGGATTTGCGCTGCTGTTTAGTCACATTATGTAGGTGTGTCCTTGCCAAAGCACTTGGTGATATCCTATGGTCTGAAATATCTGATTCTGTGTTCTGTAGTAGTCTCAGCTCAGTACCATGCTCACAAAAGGGTCCCCAAGTCCCTTCCTCCTCCTCTCTGCCTCTGTAGTGGGACTTGAACCCAGAACTTCGTATACCCTAGGCAAGTGATCTGCACCACACAACACCTGGTAAATTGTTTCTTAACTTAGAGAGTTGTCATGCCGAAGATGAAGCATGTGTTCGCTGCGCGTTTGCTGAGACTTGGTGCTGAGGCTTGGGAATCCAGGAAATAAATGAAGTGTGTGGTCCACAGATGAGGTCTCCCTCATCCAGCATCTCTCTCTCTTGGCCCCTCCCTTTTTACCTCTTTTTGTAGCACATCGAGGAGAAAGTCTGACTTAGCTCAGAGGTAAGGGCCTTCATTATCCCTTGCCCTTCCTAATTTCTCCTTTGAACAAGGAGCCAGTAGATCCCAAGGGGAAAAGCCACCTGCAAACTAATGGCTCTACCTATAACTAAAAATGGTTACTTTAATTTTATTTTATTCCCAACTCTGATATATCAATAAGAAGTACATAAAATACAATAAATTTTTGGCGATCAGAACATAGAAAACAAAACTAACAACAAACAAAGGAAAAACTCATGACCGTGGAGCTTGGTAACTAAAAATTGAGACGTTTTTGACAGGAGGAATTTTATGTTCTGAAGTCCTAAACTTGATGCCAGTGCCGTTGCTCTGGCTGCAGGCTCTACTTCAACTCCAGCGCTTTCTCAGGAGGCTGGGCAGCAAAGGGCATTGTCCTTTCATCGGGTCTTTAAGACCTTTCATTCATCCCCTCCTCTCTCAGTGTGAGCCGCCTAGATGCCTGTACAGCCACCCAGCCAGATATACTTGATTGACGTGTTCATCTCTCCCTATGTAATGGTCCCAGGGTCCGTCATCCCAGAACTGTACCTGCCCTTGGCATTGAGACACATCGGCCCTGGCTCCAAATGTCATGTCACATCTCTTCATGGCATCAAAGCACTCTTGAGAGTAGAAAACACGAACAGATGGCTAAAATGCCTTCAACAAGACTCCCCCAACAGCCCGGGAGATGCAGAGCCCTGCCCGTGGTGATGGGTTGGAGCATATGTTAGGCAAAAATGCCAAGGGGAGGAACAGTCCGTGTACCCACCATCCCCACAGAAAGCTTGCCACAGTGCTGGCTGTCAGTCGCCTTTGCAGAGGACCATTTGCTATTAAAAAATAACTGTTAACCCCCCTGGTCACTAGCCTTGCTTTCCTGGCATCCTAATTGGGCTTTTATTTATATTTAATATTTCAGTAAAAAGCAGAGTAGTGGGGCTTGTTTGGTAATATTCAGGGTGCTGATGCCTCTGGTTCAACTTGGGTTTGTGGCTTCTCACAGAGCTTAATAACTGGTATAACTAAGGCCTGGGAACTTTCCAGAATTATTTGAAAAAATAGTGAGTGAGTGTGTGTGTGTTCATATATACAGATTTTTTTTTTGGAGAAATGCTATAAAACTTTGAACTCTCGAAAATGGCCTACACCTGGTTACGAATTACTCTCCTAACAAAGCTCTTTAGGAAGCTCACATGAGGCAGAAAAATGACTGAACTAGACTAAACTAAACTGAGGGGCAATGTAAGGTAGCAATGTTTGCCCACCTGATAGGAACATTAAGAAAAGCATCTACCATTCATCTTCACCATAATTTCGGAAAGAAGGCTATTTCGGTGCAGTAAGCCCAGAAAGAAATGCAGGAGAGCTATAAACTCAGATTAAACACATAAATTTGCTTTATGGAAAAAAACCCCCACTATTGTCCATTTTCCTCTCCCTTCAGTGAAACATGCCATCCAGTGCCTACCTGTGGACTATGGCTTGGGAATCATAGAACGAATACTCTTAGAACAGGTATTACTTATCATTTTGAAAGGCTTCACCTTCTCTGTGATGTCTGGGTCTCGGCCAGCTTGGAAGGAGTCTCTGTACCCCAATTATGCCACCCTATCATCCTTGGTACTACAGCCCCAAAGCAAAGGGGCGAATTCTAGTAACAATCCATTTCAACAACTAGCAACGGTGATGTACAAGTTGACCAGAGCCAGCCTGAGCATCAGGTATGCAAGAGTGAGAGACCCTCCCCTAAAGGGGCTCAAAATGTAGCCAGAGAGGCACAGAGCATCTAACTCAGTCCTCCATCAAAGGAGCAGAAGAGATGACTGATGTTGAACACGGTATGCCAGAGTCTACATTTCAGCTACCCACGGAGCATCCCAAATGGGATCCAAAGATTATATTCTCCCAAACGGAACGCAAAATACCCATTCCTTTTGAAAGAGTGTGACAGAGAGTATTGAAAGCAAGGTAAAGACAGAGGATTGAAAAGGAAAACAGGCTGCTTTCTCAGTAGAGATATATCCAAAAAAGTTTGTGGACAGCTCTGTAGGAAGTCGAGCCTCTTCAGCAACGCAATAGCAAGACTCATTTCTTAAACCACATTTTCCAATTTTGCCTATGAGTGGATATTCCTAAGTAACAACAACAACAACAATGACAGATGTCTATCCGGTAAGCAGAGAGGTAAGCTGCAGGAGCCGTGCCTAGGTTTCACTGTGGTAATATGTCTTCTTTCTTCTGAGACACCAAGGCATACACAGATTAATTGCCTTGGCCAATGGTACAAAACCAGTCAACTATGATGGGGATTACTGACTCTTGCACCAAGAGCCCAGAGGAGGCAGTTGACTTCAGAACTTTGGGAGGCACCATTCTTGCTTCATTGGAGCCAGAAAACAACGGGTTTCAGTTAATGTTCCATTGTTCAGATCTGAGGTTTTAAGACATGGAGACCTAGTATAATTTTCCATAGTATATAGATTCTGATGGCAACAGACTTACAATGTCAAGCAAATGGTTACAAAATACTCCCTTCCCCTCCTGTATGGAAGATCTGTGATTAAACATAAAGAAAGGACTGTTTAAGTAAATGAAAAATAAAATCAAAAACCTGGAAGTTTATTTTTCAGAAAGGAACAGAGACTGAGATTCAGAATACAATTTAGAAATTATTTGCTTAAATTTGAAGAAAATATGGAGAGTCACAAGGGTGTATTGATATAAGTCATTTTGCACAGCAAATTAGAACTAGAGTAGACTTCAAAATCCAGTTCTCTGGTGTCCCGGCCTGATGTTTACAGCATCATAACAGATGTTCAGCGGATACTGCATGGCGGTACAGTGAACCGTGAAGAAGAAATTTTAAACAGAATTTATTTTTTACCCCAAAGTACTGACTTCTAAGCCTGCTGTGTTTATTGTCAAGGCATGTTCCCTGCATAAATACACCAGCGAGATTGTTGACTGTGGTCTGGGATACAGGATCATAATAAACCCAATAACTGGTCCATCTTATTTCCTGGGGCAGGATTTGCGCCACTAACATTTCAAGCCCTAGATGACTATTTAATACTATTCCCAAGTTCAAAGGCTTCACTTTCCTGTTTGCTGTGTCTGAAGCAGCGGGGCTTTGAGCTCTGGTTTTGTAAGACAAGACTCTGGGCTCAGAGGAGTGTGAAAGCGACACTCCCTTTTCCACTCTGATGACAAACCCGTGGGAAAGCGTATCCAGGGCTAACTCAATTTTCTCTTAAGCCCACTCCAATCAAGAGTTTGTCCCCTCCAGCACCCAGAAGCAGCATCTGTGAAGGTCATCAGTGACCTCATTGTGGCTCGATGCGCAGTCAGTAATTGGTCCTCACTTGACTGTCACCTCCATGCAGCTCAGCGGGCCACCCCTTCTGCACAGAGCACACTCTTTGCTTGACCTCCAGGGCTGAGCTCGCCCCATTCCTTTCCTCCCTGGCTTCTGCCTTTAACTCTTGTTTGCCAGCTCCTCCCATCTTCTCAGGCGCTAAACACAGAAGCTTCTCGGGATTATGCCATCTGTATGATTTTCTTTCTTTACCAAGACTCGCCGCTTGCTATGCCAGCCAGTTTAATGGCACAAATATCCACTGAGTCATAAGGCCTGTCTTTGGTCTCCAGCATCCTCCTAGATTCCTCTGTCACTGCTTCACCTTCCTACAGGTCTCTTGTTAGAGCTATTTCACCTCACACCACTTCCGGCATGAAATGAATTTGTATTATTCTCTTGTCAACCAGTTCTCTAATGCCGGGCACTTATTGGAACTGACACACAGGGCAAGGTAGAAGGAGGGGCCCCACTCCTCCATAACTGCCCAAGCGTTCCACCCACCAAACATAATCTGAGGTCTGGTTCAAATGAAGGTGTGACGATTGATAAAGAAGCCCCTCTTGTACCTGCGACTCAAGAAATGCCAAAGGTCGTAGGATCTTAGGGACAAAGACCAAATATATATTTTCTAGGTCACGGCTCCAGTGTCCTTGGGTTCACAAGGCTTCCTTGGCTCTCTGTAGAGCGCAGCAGCACCCCACTTCTGTGCTCCCACTGTGGCTCTTCTTCACAGTGGCTCTCATAAGAGAAGTCCACACTCTCTTTGGTAGTCAGTCCTGCCTGGTAGGATGGGATTTTCACTCGCAGTTCCCTGCTCCTTCTCCAGCACCACAGATGGCACCTCCTGGTGTAGTGGCCACTGAACAGTTAATTGGAAGAAAGAAAGAATCAAAGTATCAAACATTGCTGAAGATCTGCCATCGAATTGAGGGAACCATGCATTTAACACTACCACAGAGAGGAAGTCTCAGGTCCCTACATTTGACTGCTCTGTGACCAAGTCCGTACCCTTGCTGGAGGATTTGAATACTTACAAAAATTATAAAAGTGAAATCATAGCCTTTGAAAGTAATAGGGCATCATGATTGTGAGTCAAAGAACCAGAAACGGGGCCCCAGGGTTCAAATCTCAGCTCTATTTCTCACTTAACGTATGTCCATGGCCAAGGATCCTAATCTCTCTGTATAGCAGATGCTTTCTCTGCAAAGCTTTAAACGATGCCAGTATGTACTTGATAAACTAGATGTAAACATTAGAGAAGAGGTATTATATTTATAGCACTTTAAAAGGCTTAGTATGGAGGAAGCACTTACATACATACTGCCCACATTATCACACTAAGGATATATTGTGAATAATATAATATTTTTGTTCCACCAGACACTTTTGTTAAGGAATATACGTATAGATCGCAGACAGTGAGCACCCCACATTGATGGCCCCTGTATCCATGGGGCCAATCATGCATGGTCTGAAAATATTTGACAAAAATGTGACAGTACAGACTGTAGTTTTTGTCATTATTCCCTAAAGAGAGGAGTGTAGTAACTATGTAACATTTACATTGTATTGGGTATTACAAGTAATCATGAGTGATTTAAAGCAGGCAGGCAGGTATCAATAGAAAGGCAAATGCTATGCCATTTTATATAAGGTACTCGGGCACCCACAGATTTTAGAATCTATGAAGGGTCCAGGAACCAACTCCCAGTGATACAGAGGGCAACTGTATTCATGCACACATACACATACATAGATGTGTGTGATATATATACATATATATATACATTTCTTTATATCTGTCGAGCCTCTAGTGCTTTATACAAATCTGATGCATATCTTTTAGATAATTTTGTTGTACTATATCAAATAAGCCATCTTCCTCAATGTCTATAAAATATAATACCCAAAGTATAAGAACTTGAAAAGCTGAACATAACACCCAAATGTCTAATAAAGAGGTGGGCTAAAGAATGAAATTATTATAGGCTAAAGAGACAAGTATATAGTTCTCAAAAGAAGACAGACAAATAGCCAACACATACATAAATCATGCTCAGTCTCACTCATTATTACGGGACTACCAATCAAAATCATAACAAGATATCATCACATTTCAGAAAGAACGACTTATCAAAAAGGTAGAAAAAAATAACAAATGTTAGCAAAGATGCAGAGAGGGGGAAATTCTTTCACTGTTGGTGGTCTTGTAAATTGTATCCATTTTGGAAAACACTGTGGAGATTCCTCAAAAAGCTAAAATTAGAACTGCCATATGATCAAGCAATTCTACCATTGGCTGCACATCCAAGGAAGATGCACTCGTTAAACCAAAAAGACACTTTCAATCCCATGTTTACTGCAGCACAATGTTCACAGTGGCTCAAATATAGAAATCAACCCAGATGTCCACGGAAATGAATGGATAAAGAAAATGTGGCGCATGCACACGATGGGATATTCTTCAATCATAATAAAGAAAAAAAATGTGGTCCTGTCATTTGCCACAACCTGGGTGGCACATGAAAAAAAAGCCAGCAAGAGAAAGGCAAGCATTACATACTGTCACTCTTGGAGGACACTAGCAAGTCAGTCCTGTTGAAGAATGGCATGCATTGTGGCTCTTGGAGACTTGGAGCTTTGGAGAGAGATGGAGTGAAGATCAATAAGTGGTACCGAAGCAAAATTAGTTTTTGTTCCTAGTGAAGTAGAGTTGCTGCTGATCAAAACAATTTATGCTGTATTTCAGAGTAGCTAACAAACATGAAATGGACAGCATATAAAAGTGATCAATGCATGAAGTGATAGAAACACATATGCTTATTAGATTATTACAATAAGATACATACTTCAAATCGCCACAATGCACCCCCAAAAGAAACACAAATATATCTTAATTATAAAAAAATGAATGAACAAAGCAAACAGTCTTATTTAGGAAAACATCACAAATGCATACCACTAGAAAGCCTGGAACAGTTTTGGCCTTTGATGTCCTGCGATGGTCAACATTGAACCATGAGCTAACCCTGGCCCACATATGGAATGAGTATTTCTCTGGACAAATGCTTCCTTTATTTCATTCCCTGCAGGGAAACACTCATCAAACATACTAGAAGCCAAAAGATGTCCCAAGGAGATTTGACTCTTCATGGAAGGTCAGTTTTAAGAAATGCATACTGATAAACCCAAATATCAATTCTTGGCTGGCCTTGGCAGCCCACGTCTTTAATGCCATCTAACACAGGTTAAATAATAAAATGGTTTTAATAGGAAAAATAGAATGAATTCATTTTAAAATGCAAGTAACATTTTGATGAGAAAATAGGAAAGTATCCATTTGTGGTATATGACTACGGTGAAGCAGACCAAACCAGAATGCCTGAGGGGAGCAGGGTAGATTGGGAGAGAAGTGGAAGGCAATGAGGGAGTTGGAAACCCTGGGCAGGCACAGCAAGAGGGGTTTTATTTCCTTGTCTATTGTCCATTGAGGAAATGACTTCATGAGCCCACCATACTCTTACACACAGGGATGATCTCATTGTATGATGGCAAAAGTTTAGGAGGAAACTTGAAGAGGGAAGACGGATGAAGCAGGAGACTGTAGCTGGTGTCTGTGAGCAGGGACTGTGACCTACTAGATATCTTTTTGACCTGAGAAAATATCTGGCCTGTTGTATCCAGTACCCCATTTTTAAAATGAAGGCATGGATACGAAACAACCAGTAAGTAGCAGAGTCAGAATTTAAATCACAAGTTGCTTAGCATGAAGTCCCCAGTTCCTTTCACTTTTCTGCAATCAAGTTTCTATTAGGACTTGGTAATTTATAAAAGCTACAAGGCCAGCAAAATTCAGAACATAGGGTAATTGACCCACATCTGTGAAATAGAATAATTAGCAACCACTGAATAAATATAAATACCAATATTAACACTTTGTCATAGGTCCTAAAATTCTCCGTCAGAAAAATCTTCTGATTGGCTGTCTGTCTAAGGCGGGGCACTTGGTGTTAAGGGCTATTCTATTTCATTCTCAGATTTGTCAGGCTTCAGTACGAAATGGATAATAATCTTCACAGATGAATTTCAGATGGTTATTTTAAAACTCTGATTTGTTGATGCATAATCTCCATGGTAAAAAATGAACCTATTTCAAGTGTAATCAGCATTATCATCATCATCATCATCACCACCACCATCATCATCATCAGTATCACCATCACCATCAGTACCACTGGTGAATGAATACACCTATTAAGCACCCCCACTTCTCCATTATTCGCCGGAGTTCTCAAAGAGCTTCTGAGTGAGTCTCCCACTGAAACGCAACCCCAGGAAATCTGATGGCTGTCACAGAGTAGTTACCTGGTTTTCTGGAGAGTTGTTTACATGTAATTTACTGGCTACAGGTCATGTTCAAACCCAGACATCTGGACTTCACCATACTAGTTTTAAGACCTACCCAAGTCAACACATACATCAGTACTTTACTCCTTTTATAGCGCCAATCCTTAGCATGTCTTAACCAAAATATGTATCCTTACCCACTGCTGTGCTTTGAGTGTGTTTTTCAAGGATCAGGTGTTAGAAACTTAATCCCCAGTGTAACAATATTAATTGGGGGGGGTGCTGTTAAACAGTAACGAAGTCAGGAAGCCTTTGTCATTGTGAGTGGATTGGCACCATTGTCTTTGGGGTGATTCTGTATGATGGGCTGCATTCAGTCTTCCCCTCTTGTGCTCATGTGTATAATCACTAGCTCTCCTTTCCTGCCTTTCTGGCAAGGGTTAATACAGTAAAATGGTCCTCGCTGGACACTGGCACCTTAGCATTCTCTGCAGCCTCTAGAACTGTGCAAAGTGAATGTTTTCCAATTCTACTTTGCCCAGCTCCCAGTACCCTGTGAATACATCAATAGAGTATGATAGTTATTAATGGATATGCGGATCACCTCAAGGTTACAGAGTGTTCTGTCTATGTCCCCTACTCTGTTTTCTAAGGAATGTGAGACTACCTCAGCTGTGAGCCTTTGCTTCTGTGCTTTCTCCTGGCACTGTTACAGCTTCTGCCTGAACTTAGCACCATTTCAAGTGACTTTACCAAGTGTTGTGAGGTAAGAGTCTAGTCTTCTGCTATTTGCATGTGAAGATTCTACCATCATCTTCCACTTCTCCCCTTGAAGTGTTTTAGCAAACCTGCTGAGAAATCAATTAAGTATATATGTGTGGATCTATTTCTGGAATCTCAATTTGGTTGCCCTTAATGGTCAGCTTTCATCAATCCTATTCAGTATCAATTACTGTAGCCTAATCACCAGTTTGAAATAAGGCATTAGAAGTCCTCCAGCCTGCCTACCTTGCCCAAAATTATTTTGGATATTCTAGTCCTTTGCGTTTTTATTTACATTTTATAATAGGCTTGCAAATTTGGAGGACAGTAATCTCGCGACTTTCATTGGCATTGATTTGAATCAATGAAGTCAGTTGGGGGACAATGAACAACTCAAGCACACCCAGTTTTCAAAAGGAGCATTACAGTTTTCCATCATTTTGCATCTTGCATTTCTCTCAGCAGTGTTTTATTGCTGTTTTTGTTTTTGGAGACAGGGTTTCTTTGGGTTGCCTTGGCTGTGCTAGAACTTGCTCTCTAGGCCAGGCTGGTCTCGAACCCACAGAGATCCTTTTGCCTCTGCCTCCCAAGTGCTGGGATTAAAAGCAGTGTTTTATTGCAGTGTGGTTATCTCACCTTTTCAAGAGCATGGGTAGGATGGCCAGCTTCATGTCATAACCAGTCTAACTAAATTTAGGCCCACTGGCATGCTACCTGGTTTTATCTGTTCTTTAGTCCTCTATTTTACTTGAACTTGGATTACACTTCCTTATCCACTCCACATTATCTTTGTCACTGCCTTGTTAGCTACACTTTCAATGCTATTGTTTACAGATTTGCCTATTTGTTTTTTGTTAAATCTCTGATGCTTATAACACATCTGTAATTTATCAAAAGCTAACTTCAGATGTTAAATCATTTCCCCAAACAATGTAATGCCACGACAGTAAGGTATTCCCATGCCCTCTTCGTACTTGCTGTAATAATGCTATCTCTATACATTGTAGGAACACCACATATATTTTATTTTTGCTTTAAGTAGTATATATTTTTAATAAAACTTTAAATGGCAAAAGATTATGCTTATTTACCTATGTATTTACCATTTCTGATATTTCCCATAACTTTGTATAGATGTGCATTCTCATTACATAACATTTTCTCCTCACAGGGAAAACTTTTTAAATGCTTTTTATATTTAGGTCTATTGACAATGAATGCTGTCTGCTTCTGTTTCCCAGGAAAGTTCTCACGTTGTCTTAATTTTGAAGGATACTCTCCATTTTAAAGCACCTTAAAGCTACTCCGTTGCATTCTGGATTCCAACAGATGAATGTCTCATGTCACTATTTTGTGTCTTAATGCAGTCTTTGAGCCTTAAAAATATGTCCTTTTGGGGCTGGAAAGATGGCATGACAGCTAAGGGGGTGTACTGCTCCTACAGAGGAACTGAGGTCAGTGTCCAGCACCCATGTCAGGTGAATGGCAACCACCTGTTACTCTATATCCAGGTGATCTGAGGCCCCCTACCGGCATCTACAGGCACCTGTACTCATATATACTTATCCACATACACACATACACACACACACACTTAAAACGTAAATAAAATAGTAAAAACATTATTTAAATTTATTTTTTATTTTCTGCTGGAAGGCCCTGCTGGTTGGAGGTTGCAGCTTACCCCACAGCCTGGCAGCTCTCTCTGAGCTCAGCAACACGGACAACTCTCTTCTTCTGGTGGAAGGTACCCTGTTCTCTACCTGGCCTTATTTGGAGACGGTCTCTAGGCCCAGATGCCTGACTTATCTCTAGTATGGCTTTTGATCAAGTTCCCTGCACAAGCTTCTCCCCTGCTTCCCATATGGTAATTAGATATTGTGCTAGGAATTTGCGATAGGACTGCTTCCACAGATGACAAATGAGACTTGTACTCAGAGCTTTAGGATTGGAGTGTGCTGTTTAACACAGATTAGGGGATGGCCCAGCTACCATCCCCAAGCCTATACATCCCCTACACCTCCGGAATAAAGCTGAGCTGTCTCCCTGAAGCAGGATCTAGGAAGGCTGTTTCCATTGTGTTCCCAGAGCTCTCTGTCACTGCTTCTGCCCTTTCTCCTCAAAGACTGGTGGCCAAAGGGCCAAGAGAAAAAAGGGGACCCTACAATTTTCAAAACATTGATTGTAATATCCAATGACATTGTTTTCCACTGATTTTTACTTGATTATTTTAATATTTTGGATTTACAGTCAGAACTGGAACATGTTTAAGACATTATTTCTTTTTTAAAAAGTATCTGTTCTTTCTCCTCTTGGGATTCTAACTACATATTTGTTAAGTTGGTAAAAAATTTTTATCTCTTCCTGTTAGGCTTAGTTTGTATCATTTCCTATGTTGCTATGTCTTCTAATTTCCTTATTCTTTCTTTAGCAGCCTTCAATTTGCTGAAAAGCAGATTATGTATCTCCTTTCACATTCTATAGATCCCATTTTATTTCTTTATTCTTTAATCCATCTTTCCTTATAACGATCAGGGTTTTCTTTAAATTCATAAATATATTTAGACTAGCTATTTTAAGATTTACTGTTTGCTAATTCAATCATTGCTGTCACGTCTGGGTCTGTAAGTATTTACTATTTTTATAAGTATAGGTTACATGTTCCTGCTTGCTCATGTGTCTTGATTTTTGGATTCTGGCCACACTGTAAATGTTTACTTATTGAGTCCCCAGAGTTTGCTGTCTCCCTTTGAACAGTGTTAAAATGTGTCTGAACAGTTATTTCTGGATGAGCTTGATCATTTAAAGCCTTGTTTTTAAGCTTTGTATTGAAGAGTATAAAGTAGCATTAACTTTTGAGTTAATTTACCTCAATTCCCAAGGCCTGAGTCTTGGATATAAAATGCAATCTGTCCACTGTTCTGTTCAGAATGTAAGCTCTTCGGTGACCCCTATGGATACCCCAGTGCTCTTGTGGCCCAGCACTCCGCTACACAGGGTTCCATCCTCTCTGCTCATGCACTTATATTGAGCAATGACCAGAGCATGCTTACAGGCATCCTCCTGGAGCTTGGTCTTTGTAGACCATCTTCTCCGGAATCAAGAAATGCCTCCATTTCCCCAAATCTGAGCATCATTTTCTAATCTCTTAAGTATGCCATGCTCAGCTTGACGTCATCCTCTCTCTGCCATAGACTAGAAAATGTCTTTAAGGCAAAAAAAAAAAAAAAAAAAAGAGCAAGCAGACATTTGCCTCCCATGTTTTCTGTTTTTTAGGGTTCATCATCCTGAACAGCTTCAAGGTCCAATGTCTAAACTAACACCCAGATTTCTGCTTGTTTGCAGTTCCAGAGTGGGCTGTCAGCTGTCACTCCTACACAGCTAGAGACATTCCAGAAGATGTATTTACAGGATACCGCTCAGAATCCGAGCCCTTTCACTAGCTATGATTCTAACGAAAATAAGTCTTTTTCTCCTCACCTCAATTTACTTAGCTATGAAATCCAGATTATGGGTCTGACCATACAGGATGGTTTTAGGGACGGTTTGATCTAAAACTGTTTCCTCCCTTCTCCCTCCCTCCCTCCCTCCCTCCCTCCCTCCCTCCCTCCCTCCCTCCGCCCCCCCCCCAGACTTCCTCCTGCCCTCCCTTACCGTATTCAATAATAGAGAATCAATAATGAAAGACAAGAAAGCCCTGCCTGGCATGAGTTTAGTTTCTGATGGTGATAAATATGGAAACAGATAAATAAAGATGATAACCCTGATAATGAAACATCCCCTGAGGGAAATGAAATACTGGTGCTATCAGAGAGAAATTGAGGAGAACACATTTACATAAGGTCATGAGAAAAAGCCTGCTTTGAGGAGGCAACAGGGAATTGTGGCCTAAGCAAGGAGAAAACGGGAGTGTGAGAACCGAAAAGGATTCCAGTAAAGGGCTTGGCGAATGTAAGGGAGCACGTTCAGGACAGAACAGCCAGTGTGGCTGGAACAAAGCATTGGAGGAGCAAGAGAAACTTCTAGTGACTCCAGCCATTCCTCTTGAACCCCAGAGGCTAAGCTAGGGGTCAAATGCTTTGAAAGGGTCTTGATAAAATCTGATTTCTGTTTTAACCATTCCAGCTCTAAGACAATTCCTAACAGTACTGTAATTTTAAGGATGCTTTGGAAGGATGTAAACCTCCCCAATTATATCGCAAAGGTACTGTGTGCCACCTGTTAACAACGTAGGTAAGATGTTCCCCCTGTGCCTGCATCTGAGAACCTTCTTGGGAAAGGTTAGACATATGCCTTTCAGCTGCGACTTGTTTATCATTAGTGAACTGAAGAAAGAAAAGCCTTCCGTGGGTAGAAGAGTGAAGCAAAGTCTCAGAGCTTCCTCTCCATCCGCAAACTTCATTACAAGCCCTGGTTGGGCATCTATGCAGACTAGACTATGCTACCCTCAGCAAGCACACAGAACTGACACCACTATCCAAGCCACTTTCCATACTTCTTATCTGACAATCTAATCTTCCGTATTTCTTACCAATGATTGCTTCTGACATGGGAGAATAATGCTTTAAGGTAAAGAGGCCACCCTTAATTAAATGGATGTTAGTACGTCACATGAGGAAATGGAGGCTCCATCCCAAACCTCACATAACGACAACCAAAACTGGAGCCATTAGGATTCTTGAACATTGTCAGTTTCCATCTCTCACGTTTAAATGTCTACATCAAGCTAATCACTAGCTAGTTATATTTTAACATGTTGATATTGTATAATAGTCTGAATTGTATATAACATTTAAGGTAAATATGAAATTATACTAAGGAGCAAACAAAAATTAGAAAAACAATGAAATTAGTTGAAATGGATTTTGAGAGATTTTGCTAAGCATTTGTTAAAGTAAAACCTGATTTCTAGCTAGCATGAAGTATACTGCGTGTTCATCACTACGCTCAAAACTTCTTCAAGAGATGACTCTCTGTTCACTCTGCATGCAGATAGTTATAAAAATCTATCTTTTGATATGTCCACTGTATGTTTGTCATATTAAAAACTAGAATATTTAATCCCAGTACTCAGGAGGCAGGTGGGCAGATCTCTGGAAGATGAGGCCATCCTGGTCTATATAATGAGTTGCAAGTCAGTCTGGAATATATAGTGAGACCCTGTATAAGAGAAAATGTTAAGGAAAATAAAAATGAAAAGATATTCACATTGTTAAAGATATAGAAATGACTCAAAGTTTGAAAAGCAGGAAAATAAAAAATACTATAGTTCTAACACCACCCACTTTAAACCTTTTTCCATTTTTTTCTCTGCAATATTTTATTCTATGCATATTTTATCTACTTGGAATCACACTATATACACTTTTGTTATCTCGTTATTTTTTAAAATTTTCCTTGTAACAGCATCATGTTGTTTATATAGCTGAATACTTTCCCATCATAGATTCATTAGCATTTTTCATAGTTAAGAACTTCTGGGAAGAAAAGAATGGTGTTTTATTTAAGCAACTTTAATCCCAACCACTTAAAGAGCATAGCACTATGGGTAGAGAAATGAGCTGTTCAGAAAGAAAAGCTTTCTGAAGCCCCGATTCCCTTCGTCCAGACAGGCAGGATGAGAGCAGTTATGGAGATACATATTTGGCACTCAGAACTCTGCTAAGGTTTTGTGTATTTGGTTTCTTGACCATAATAAAAGTCTCACAAAACAGGGCCATTCTCTTTTAATAGATGGAGAAACTGAGGTCCGTATTAAACAAACCATTTACCTAAGTCACACAGTTCACTAGATAGAAGAGGTGAGATTCAAACATAGCCTGTTGTTATAGCATCATCCAAAGGTTTTGAAAATTTGTCTGCTACTGAGGACCAAAGGAGGAGCCTTTGCTTGCCGGCTGAGTAAGTTCTATGTAAGTCAGCTACACTCTAGCAGGATAAGAGAATGTTCCACACAGCGACAAGCAACAGGGAACAGCTCACTGAGCGGATTCTTCTTCACTTAAGATGATGGAGAAAGCGAAAGGAGAAGTGTGGTGAGTAACAGTGCTGGCTAATCTGCAGAAATCACTGATATTAAATTAATAGATAAAACGTTGTCTCTTCAAGCCAGAAAGGTCTCCCCAGTCTTCACCTTACCCAGGCTTCTTTTTGGTTAATATGTCTTTCGGCCACAACTGTTTATTATGAAGTCTGTGGTGGTTTCAGCGAAATGTTCCTTAAAGGCTCAAGTATCTGAACGCCTGGCCCCCAGTTGGTGTGGGGCTGGGATTATGGACCGTTGAGGAGTGGAGTTTCATTGTAGGAGCCTTGTGAGTTTATAGAGTCGCCTGACTTTCAATTTGCTCTCTCAGCATCCTGCAGTGACTTCCTTGCTTCCCCCACCATTATGGACTCCCTCTTTGAAGACATATGCAAAAGAGTACTCCTTCTGCCTTAAGTGGTGTTTTATCATAGCAACAAAAAGTGGAAAACATCGCTACAGAGACTTCTTCAAAGTAGGTAGACAATAGGTTCAAAAAGGCAAGTATTTAACTTTCAATGTTCTAGAAACTGGAAAAACATTGTGACCGATTCTACACACCCCAGAAGAATTGCCGCTGAATCTGTTTTACAGGTGAGGTAGCGATCTGCAGCACCAATTCACAGCTAATATGGTGGAGGAAGTCGCTGTTCTGTGTTGTTAATCCAATGCCTAGGTAAGTCCTATGATAATCTCTCACCTGCTTCAGGTGCCTTTCTTTCCCTTCAAAAAGAACAAAAGTGTGAAAGGCAGAGGATGGATCTTAGATCCAGAGAAGACAAGCCAGAGCAAGTTCCGGTTTATCCTTTCTACCTCTCCATATTTTAAGGACAAAGCACATGGGAGCAGGGGCTAGCTCACCAGGCTAAGGGCAGACAGCCTAGCAATACCATACACAAAGGAGCGTGACCGTCACATCCGGGGCTTGCTTCTCACTCTACTCTTCCCACACTGTCTCACAAAACTGGTTTCTTTCCCTGTATTATCCATGGAGTCTAGATTTGTTCAAACCCATTCCAAAAGACTGAAATTAAATCAGGTAATTTCCTTAGCAGTTATGCTAACACGCACCATGTTCAATCACTAGTCATATCTTCTTGAATCTCCTCTCTGGCCCAATATTAATAAGTACGTAGAGATTTTGTTTTGCTTTATAGAAAGGAGGCAAGTGAAAAACAAAAGGTTTTTATCCTACAGCCTTTTATGTATTCCCTAGAAGGTCATTGCTTTAAAGCTCTACACATTGAACACCTAATGTTGTTCTGTTACTCAAAATTGGTGGCTACTGTCTTCTTAATGACAGTGGTAATTGGGTGTATGTAACTGGAAGTCATTACAATAAATAGATTGATTTTAGTTCCCGGCCTGAACATCACTGTCGGCAGTGAGGCTTACAAACAGGAACACCACGGGGGCAGGGGAATATTCCAGATCACCTAAGCAAATCATTCAGCCTGAGTGGAAGAGAACAGCCAGCTCTCTTTTTCTGAGTTGGTCTGGGCATCATCTCAATATTGTGACAGCTCCTTCCAGGACCTGAGTTTCTTTTACAAGCTCTTATATAACTTCACTGTTCAGCAGTATCATTTAAAAAAAAAAAAAAAAAAAAAAAAAAAAAACCTTAATATGGAGGTCCGTCAACCCCTGCTAATACAGATACAATTCAAAACCGGTCATAACTGGGGCTTCTTGTGTGCTATGCGTTAAGCTCTGTGTTTTAAAGGTTTTGTGACTGATTTATCTATTTTTATTTATTTATTATGTGTGGAAAGGCATCCGCTTAGTACATGTATGTGTTTGTGTATATGGAGGCCAGAGACTGATGCCAGATGTCTTTCTCAATTGCTTGTGACCTTATTTTGTGAGACAGTGTCACTTACTGACTGGAGCTCACCCATTGAGCGTGGCTGGCTGGACAGTGAATTCTAGGGAACAGTCTGGTCTCTGCTTGCCCAGGACTGGGATTCGAGAGACTCTGCCACCCCGGCTTTTTACATAGGTGTAGTGGTTCAAACTCAAGCCATTATACCAGTAAGATGAAAATTTTACCAGATGAGACATTCTCTCAGTATTCCCAAACACTTTACATTTTAATTTTTAGTTGTTTATTTAGTTAGCCCTGCATCAGGATCTCACTGTACAGTCCCTGAGGACCTGAAATTGACTCTATAGATCAGGCTGACCTTGAACTCACAGAGATCTGCTTGACTCTGACTCCCAAGTGTTGGGACTAAAGGCCTGTGCAAGCCCATCTGGGTAGCCCTTTTATTCTTTATTTTGAAACAGATTTTGACTAAATTGCTAAGCCTGGCCTTGAAAGTAACTCTATAATCCAGGCAGACCTTGAATATGTGATCCTCCTGCTTTAGTCTATGAGATTAGTGGCCTGGGCCACATGCCTAGTAAATCACAAACTCTAGCATGGTTTAAGCATTCTCTATGTGCTTGCTGTTGTTTAACATGGGTTGCCAAGTCTTTCCTCTAGGAGGTGGATAGCATTATGCCCATTTAACAGATAAGGAGATGGGAGATGGAAAACCAGGAGCTTTCAGGATTATCAGTGCTGAGGGTAGGCTTCAGCTCAGACCACCCCACCCCTGCGCACCCTTTTCCTAATGGGTCGTGCTGTGAGGTGAGATATAGGCCCGTGACAACAAAGCCACTACCCAAACAGTGGGAAGTGGCTGAATGCTCAGGAAGAGATGGTAGAGACAAAATTCCATCCCTGTTTCTTCAGTAAGCCCATCTAAACACAATACTCATGGATGAAGTTCTCAAAACATTTAAAAAATCATGAAACATGGAAGAATTGAGCTCACTAAACTGCAAATTTGTTTGCAGCTACCATTAAAAAACTGATTATAGAATTTAGAGAAGGTCCAGACAATAGAAAGATAAACTGTAATAGCCGGCTGGAAGAATCAATATTATTAACATGTCAATTATGTCCAATTGATCCCTAGTTTCAATATCATTCCAATCAACATCCTAATAGGGATTTTTAAATTGACCAGCGGTATAAGATTTATGTGAAAGCTTAAAGAAAGAATATTTCCAAAATAATTCTTAAAAAGAACCAAGTTGGGGGATTTTAGGATATCTAATTTTAGGAATTAGTATGAAACAATAGTTACCAAGATAACGCCATACTTCTGTATGGGGGCAAATGCACCAATAGAACACAGCAGAAGATTCAAACAGATCCGTAATTGATTTTCCTTGCAAGATGTAATGCTAATTTAAGGGAAATAGTCTTTTCAAGCAATTGCAAAATGATTAGATGCCCGCATGGAAAAGGGAACAAAAGACAGACAACAGTGTAGCATATCAATTCAAACCGAAAAATAGACCTAAACTAAAAATATAAAACTCTTTTAAAAAAAAGAACAAACACTCTTGGGTCAGGGAATATACTAATATAGGATATTAAAATCATGAATCAGAAAAGAAAAATCTGATAATACCCAAATCACAAACTTCAGATCTTCAAAAGAAACTGTTAAACACAGGGAAAGACAAACCCCAAACTGAGAAAAAGATATTTGCAAACATATATCTGTTAAGAAGATGTGTGTGCAGAATGCATAAGACCCTTTAAAACTCAATAGTAGGAGGACTGTTTTTAAATGAGGGAAGGGATGTGTCCCAATTTCCTTTCTGTTATGATAAAATGCTCTGTAGGAAAGCAGCTAAGAGGAGAATGGGCTTATTTTAGTTGACAATTCCAGGTTGCAGTCTGTCACTGCAGAGACATCAAGGTAGGAATTTGAAGCATCTGGTTCCGTCACAAACACAACCCAGAGAAGAGAGAAAAGAAGGAGTTCTCACCTACTCATACTCAGTATCCTCGCTATACATCCACAGTACAGGATCCCCTGCCCAGGTAATGGTTCTGCCCACAGTGGGCTACAGAGTACTCTCCCCAGGTAGATCAATAGGTCTGGGCCTCCCAGACAACTGGACTGGTCTCTGCTTCTTCCAGCAGTCCAGCTGGTGTGAGCCTTTTCCAGGCAGCTTCATTTGTCTGAGAGCAACTCTCAGCGGACTTGATTGTTCGGTTCATGCTTGGTGAGGGAAAAGTCTAGTGAATCTGCTCAGTTTCATGGAGTTTCTGAAGCTATTTTGAGTTTTTTTTTTTTAACTTCCTGTCTTAAAGCTTCCCTGCACGATGGAATGTTTCATCTCCTCTTAGAACATCCGAGTCTTATTGACTCTCCTCCAAGATGGAAGGGTTTACCACCAGTGGAAATGGCTACGCAATAGCTCAGGCTCTCTTGTAACACTGGCAACTTGTGCCTTCCTGTTCAGTCAATGACTGCTCCCAGAGTGTTCTCACCTTTAGGACCCTGGCCTGGTCCTGAGGCCTTAGAGTCAAAGGCATGGGAGGGAACAGCCTATCCTGGTGACGCTGTATCAGTCTTTCAGGCAATAGCACCAGGGAAGGCACGGACATTTCTGCAGGCCTTTCCTGTAGCTATGGCCCAAGAGATTGCCATATCTCATTGTTTTAGTCTAGTAAGACCCAGGTTGGAACAGCCCCTGGTGAGCCATTCTCTCTGTCTTCTTGCTCATTCTTCCAATTAGGCAGACACAGATCTATGTCATCACTTGTCATTTTCCTCTGTTTTCCAGCCCTGTTACAGAGAGTGTCTCTTTTCTTCAGTGTATATTGGTATAGGGCAAATATCATTTGAATGCCATCAGTGCCACTTACTGGGTACACATTGAGATGACTTCATTCCTCTTATTTGAGTCTGAATTTCCTAACTGGGCAGGAGGTTTTCTTCACAGGATACATATATAGTATGTGGTAAGTATGCATGCGTGTATGACTAGGACTCTATTTTACCTCACAATTGGCAGCTAGAACCCATTCCAGAGAGAGAATAAACCACTTCTAAGAGCAACTATCAACCATGGGTGTCGAGCTACTCCTTGGGGCTTATGAAAACAGTAAAAGAACTAGCTGGGCAATGGTGGTGCATGCCTTTAGTCCCAGGACTTGGGAGGCAGAGGCAGGTGGATCTCTATGATTTTGAGACCAGCCCGGTCTACAGAGTGAGTTCCAGGACAGCCGGGGCTACACAAAGAAACCTGTCTCTAAACAAAACAAAAAAAAAAAGGAAAAATAAAAGAACAGGCTTGTAGCTTGTTCTCACCTCCTCCCCCTTCTGAACCACCACCATCTTCCCCCCCCTTTTCACCTAGAACAGTATAACAATAACAATAAAACCACAACAAATCCAAATAAAATTTTGACACTCTGAGAAAATCTTGAAGCCTTTGGAGGATCCAGAACTCATTGCAAAGGCTTACCCTTCAGCTGTCCAAATCTCCCCTTTACCCCACAAAAGCAACAGAGAAGGTCCCTAACAGAGATGGAAGGGGGCAGGAAACTCCCTGTGTGGACATTTATTCCGACATCAGCCTGGCCAAGCTGCTTCAAGGACCATGTGAGAAGAGGGAGAAAATGCACTAGGGAGAGAGGGAAGTGGCCCCAGTCAGCCTGTCTCAGTTAGGCCAAGATGGTATAACAGACTACCTCAGACTGTGTGGTCTAAAGAGAAGCAATGCATTTCTAGCATTCTGGGAACTAGAAGACCTGAATTAGGGCAGCATGAATGTATTCTGGTCCAGACCCTTGTGGTGGCTCAAATGAGAAATGTTCCCCTTAAGCGCAAATATGTGACCACTTGGTCCCCCAGTTGATAGCACTATTTAAGGGGGAGTGAGGTTATGGAACCTTTAGGAGGCAGAGGAAGGAAGGAAGTGCATCCTTAGCCTGGATGGGGGTGCTTTCAGAGTCTATATCCTCCCCCCCCCTACTTCGCTTGTTCTCTGCTTCTTATTTGGGGTTGAAAATGAGCTCTCTCAGCTCCCAGCTAACAGCAGCCTGCTACCATGGCTCCCCAACTGTCTGTCTTTCTTAGGGTTTCTATTGCTATGAAGAGAACCATGGCCTTGGCAACTCTTATAAAGGTAAACATTTATTTGGGTCTGGCTTACAGTGAAGGGAGATAGTTCATTTTTGTCATGTCAGGAACCATGGTGGCACATGGTGCTAGAGAGGAACCGAGAGTTCTACATCAGGATCAGCGACAGCAGGAAGTGACCGTGAAACACTAGGCCTGGCTTGAGCTTCTGAAACCTCAAAGCCCATCCCCAGTGACACACTTCCTCCATCAAGGCCACACTTCCTAATAGTGCACTTTCTATGGGCCTATAGGAGCCTTTTATTCTTCAGACCACCACACCCACCATTATGTGCTTTTCTGTCAGAACCATAACCCCGAAATAAACTCATCCTTAAGTTGGTTTTGGTCATGGTATTTTATCACAGCAATAGAAAAGTAACTGATCCAAACTGCTTCCTGGCTTGGAGACACCTTTCTTTGCTTGATGGAGGGCAGAGGAGGAAGTAAGATTTCTCACGGGTCTTCTCAATGAGCCACTTACCCCCTAGTGTGGGTTCTATTCTCGGGACATATTTTCTTCTCAAGGCCCTGCTTCTAAAGTCTAGCACAGTGGGACTTAGAGATCTAACATGTGAATTTCGGAGCAGCACAGCCAGTCCACAGCCCAGCCCTTACTAGTGTGGTTTGATGAAGAAGAGATAGCCTGTTTCAGGTGGTGGCCAATGGCCACTAGAGTCCAGTAGGCCTGAGCTATGTTAGGGATAACTTTGAGTTCTCTTGGCAGCTACGATGTACCAATAGTAAGACTCACTGATGTTGCCTGCTGGTGTGTGATTGACAAGTCAGGCATTACTGAGTCCTCCACTCTGGGACCTCTAAACCCCACATTCTGCCAGCTTTCCTAATATGGAGATCTGCCTCAGAAGTGCCACAGACAGAGAGTGAGGTCAGCTGCAGGCCAGCAGGACCAACCACGTAGGAGGGCTAGTAGGAGAGTACAAGTACGTCACTTGTGCCCCCTGTTCTAATGCTCCTCCTTACAGAGGACCAAGGGAAGGCATGTGGGAGTGGCCCAGACCCAGTGTCTGACTCCTTCCTCTTAACCTCTTAACCTATCTCTCAGCCAAAATCCTGACATCATGAAGGTGGAGCATATATAATCTGGCATGAGGGTGGCACTGTGCATGGGAGAACCTAGAAGCCCAGGAGGCAAGTCCAAGGTTATGGGTCAGCCTACGATAGCATCGAAGAACAAGAAAAAGATGCCTATAAGCATACTCCAAACAGGGAACAGGGGAAATGTCAGGTTTATATATCGCTGAGTTTAGAGTATGTGCCTACAAAGCAGCTGGTATTCCGCACACGCTCTGACCTTTCTCACATGGTTGTGTACTCACATGTACGTCTGTGCATTTTAAGTATGCTATGTGTACAACTCAGAATAAAGAAAACAATCTTAAAAGTTGCATTATGATTTTTTTTCTGAGGAATTGCAAAAAACAAACAAACAAAACAAAACAACAACAAAAATCTATCCACCTAGAGAGAAGGCACCGATAGACCAAAGAAGCATTCCATCCATGTGCAGTCTGGTGAACGGTGAGTTTATTGGGCTTGCTAACAGATGTGTGCATTACTCATAGGCAGTTGCATCGCCAGGAAGCCCCACACCAAACAAATGCTATCCCTTTGTTTTGGGGTTTGTTGGTTTGTTTGTTGTTGGTTTTTTTTTTTTTTTTTTTTTTTTGGACATGTCTCACTATGTCACCACCCTGTATGTCCCAGAACTCACTATGTAGACCAGGCTGATGACAAAGTCATGGAGACCCAACTGCCTCATCCTCCCAAGTGCTGAGATTAAACACCTGTACTACCAGGCCTGGCCTATCATTTGCCTCTTATATAGACACGATAAGCCTCTGGAATGTCCAATGAACTGCCTGAGTTTCACAACCCTGGCCTTTCCCCCAGGGGAGAATATTGACAGGAGGGCTCTCCCGAGAGCCTTCCATGGGTGGTCACAGCGTCTCTGCTTCAGGACGCTGATGGTCACAGGTAACACATACAGCCCCATCTCCATGACAGTGCAAGTAACTGGAAAAAGAAACACAATCTTTGTTTACATTATATGATATAAGCTTGCTTTTGTCATACTTACACACAATCGGCCAACAAAAAACTAGAATGGGGTCTTTGACGTGCAGGTCCTTGCAAACTGCAGCTTACCTGGGCATATTTAAACTGTCAGGTACTTGATAGTCAGCAAGAGGAATTCAAATAAAATTTCGCAGAGAAGTAGGGCATCATGGTATCAGGTGTTGTGTACCAAAGAAATAGCCTCGGGTTTTGAATCCTTTCTATGCTTCCAGGCCCTAGGAGGGAACTTGGCATGCCTTGCCGTTTCCCACAGCAGCTCTTTGGGTAGATAAACATGGGCATTTACGCAGCAATCCTCCCGCCTCCTCTTGCGATTCCTAGTTCTGTTTTCACTAGCTACCATTATTTGAGCTCCCACCGCTTACTACACTTGACACATCCATTATGGAAATGCATGAGGATATGACTGTTTCATTGGGATGAAGTGAAGAGCGTATGCAGGTATGGATTTTATAATCAGACTGGCTGGAGTTCAAATTCTGGTCTGCCACTTGCCGTGTGAACTCGGACAGGTTATTTAACCTCTCTGACCCTCCGTTTTCTTATGATAGCATCTACCTTCCTGAGTATGATGAGAAATCAATGAAACAGACTATGTAAAGCACCCAGCACTGTGCCCAGCAGGCAATTTCTTCCCCGCAGACGCCAGCTCCCCACCTCCTGCATATCCAAAGGCATGCTATCTTTGTGTACCTGAGAGTCGGACTCCCGGCTCTCACTTTCCCCTCCCTGCCCAGAGATGCTCAGACATCATCCTGCAAGGAAGGCACCTTTCCCGACACACCAATCAATCACTCCAGGCTTGACTACTCTCTCCATCTCTGCGTACACTCACTTCTTAATCAGCTTCCTCTTGTCAGGCTTGGCCTTTATTGCCTCCACATGCTTCTCTCTCTCCTCTGTGTGGGAATTTATGCTCCCTTCCAGCATCCATCTCCCCGCTACTTCCGCTAACAGTTACTGGGGCAAAGACTTAATTTTTTAAAGCAATGTCTACTTTTCCTTGACAGCGAATTATGCCGGGCAGGTCTCTGAGGCTCCAGCAGCCCTTCCTGGGAGGGATGACGGAACGCCGTGGAGGAGAGCGGATTGCTCATCTCTGCCTGGGCTTCAGTCTTCTCCCCCAGTCTCAGGCCGGCATTCCCTTATCAAGCTGCCTTTGTCTGTCACAATCGCTGCAATCTTACCAAGCTTTTTAGATATCTTGGACAATATGTAGGTTCCTGTTACGTTCTATGAGTTTCCTCTAATTTTCATCCTCCTTGTCAGATGTATATACTTATTTGTACGCCAATCATGTTTATTGCTACATTGTATGCGGGTATTATGCATATCTCTATACCTCTGGACCTCTGCGGAAGGTTTCCATTTGCCTTTTCATTGTGATTTTTAAAAAGTTTTGACAGTTTAATACATATGTGCAATGCATTATGATAAGATTGGCCCCATTATCCTCTGTTATCCCACTTTCTTTCCTTCCTTCCCATTTATTCCCCCAGTGGCTATGGCACTGAAGAAAACCACACCCTCTTCTGCAGCAAGCAGAAAAGGCACTGGGCCTGTGGGCACCTTCTTTACTATCGAAGGACCCAGGCTTGTGCCAGTATCCAGTGCGGGTGTGTGTTCATGATAGCAAAAGCCCTGTTATATCTAGGTAGCAGTCTTCCATGGTACTCCTCACCACCCTCCAGCTTTTCTTTCTTGCTACTTCCTCTCCCTTGATGTTCCTGAACCTTCAAGGGCAAAGTGAGGAGTGAGGATTGGGATAGCATATTATCTCCTTATATTCTTTTTCTACTGGGCAGATTCTTTTTTCCTCCTTCTACCCTAGTCCTGTCAGACCCTCTACCTCCTCCTACTGACCCATCCTTAAGTACTTAAAAATACAACCTAAGTCCCCCAAATCAAGAAAACAACACCCCCCAAACCCCACCAAACAGTAACCAAATAAACAAAACACACACACACACACACACACTCCAAAACAAAACAAAAAACAAAATGAAATACTTTATATGTTGGTTAACTACTCCTAATCATGAGGCCTGTCCTTGAGCGGTGGATATACCCAATGTCACTTCACTGGAGAAACATGATTTTTCCTCTCCAAACTGGTATAAAGGACAGGTCAGTTGTTACCTTTTACTCTAGTGTCTAGGTTTTCATCCTTTCCTTCATTTATATATTCATAAATTCATTTATTTTTTAAAAATATAACAAAAATAAAATCTAACATGAAACGAAAATTATCATCTTGAAGTTGGATAAGACAAACCAGCAGGAAGAAAAGAGCCCAAGAGGAGTCACAAGAATCAGAGACCTATTTGTTCACATGCTCAGGAGTCTCATAAAATTACCAAACTGAAAGCCATAATACATGTGCAGAAGACATAGTGCAGACCCACGTAGGCCTGTGCATGCTGCTTCAGGCTTTGTGAGTCTGTATGGGCTTTGATCATGCTGATTTAGAGGTGTTCTCTATTTCTTCTGGCTCTTGTGCTCTTTTCTCCTATTCTTCTCTGAGCTCCGAGGGGAGGGATTGGATGGAGATATCCCATTTAGGGCTGAGTTTTCCAAAGTCTCTCACTTTCCTATTTGGCAGACTCTTAAATTCCCATTTGTTAAAGGCTTATTATTAATTCTGAAAAAGTAAAAATAAAATTAGGATGCCCCAGTCTACAGCTGCTGAAGAACAAGAGCCATTGGTCAGTTCCATCAAATCAGCCATCACTTCTTCCTACCCAGCTAAAGCACTGCTTTTGCTGTGAACTTCCCTGGACATGCTCGGCTACCGTAGCAACTCCTCTCTGCTCTCATGAAGCTCATTTATTCTTTTGCCATAACTCTTCTCGCATCATGCTGAAATTTTATTTTATGGATTTGTCTCCTCCCACAAATCAATACTTGTCTAGACAGCAAGGCTAGTTAGGTCCCTTATATTTATTGACTTTCGACACCCAGCGCAATGCCTTGAATATAACAGGTGTTCAATAGCCTTTGTTTGCTCCTTTGTTTTTCAAAGGCAGGATCATATTTATGTAGTCCATTCTGGGTTTGAACTCAAGACCCTCCTGCCTCAACCTCTCGAGTACTAGGATAACAGAAAATGTGCCACCACAGTAGGCTTTCAATAAATATTTCTAAGCAGTTTATTTAAAGAAAAATAGTGCATTGCCAAAGTGGCCAGAGTTCTAGATCTGAGATGCACGGACTTAATCATTTACTTCATCAGCCTCAGGTTCACCACGTAAGCAATGAGTATCCATCACACTGTTAAATAGGATTTAAGGGTCACAAAGCTAACTGGCTCACGTAGATAATGAAGAGCCTGAATTTCCAAGAGAACCCTTACCTACAGCCATCCTTTTGGCCCACAATGTGAACTGAGTGGTATTTAATTGAAATTCACTGGTAGATTAATGAAGCAATTTAAATATTCCAAACAGAACATCCAGAGTAGAATGATGATCTGTCAACAGGGTATATCATCTCAAGTTCACAGAGAAAAATAAGTGAAAATAATCCTCTCATATAGGGTCTTAAAGTCCTCAGGTAGGCAGAGAACTTTCTCCATGACCTTGGAAACTGTTTCCTTGACTTGAAATACCTGATATAAGAGACTTGAGTACCTGAAAATTTGAGATTAGAAATGGGTGCTACCCCAGTGAATGTTTGGGGATACATGAGATTATTTCTTCATGAGGCACTGAGTCTCTGAGAGGAAGGACCTTAAGAACAAGGTCTTGAAGTTCTTGATCTTGAAGACAAGGCCAGCGGTAAACACCGAGAAACCAGGCTATGGAAGACATGAATGGACTACGAATGGGTAGGTATCACAAGCCATGATTTGTTCTAGTCTCACCCTTCTGTTGACACTTGGAAACTTCAAGGGAGTCCCAGTTCAGTGTTCTTTACCTAACATCAGTGGAGTTTACCAAGAGGCAGGGCGCTCAACCCAGAAATCAGGGAAGTATGCTGCCTCCTAATTCCCAGAATAATTTGAACAGAATTTCCTAGATTTCAAAGCTTCATTTTTCTATAAAATAAGCATAAAAGGAGCCACATTCTCATGAGGATTAATGAGATAATAATTGCTACTTGATTTTTAGGAAAAAAAGCTCAAGAAAATGTGTCCAGTTGTCCATTTTCAAAGCCATAGTGTTTGCCTAATACACAGGTTTAAGCACACAAAGCACACAACTCATGGTCCTTATTCATTTGGGATGACCTATTTATATTAGGACACCGCTTACGTTTTGAGTCCTAGTCCTCAGAGATGTCTCTGTGATGGTGAGTTCCTTGAACCACAAATCCTGCCCTGGTCAAGAAGATCCCTATTTATGACTGGATTCCGAATGCAGATGTGATTCATCAGAGGGGCTGACTCTTCTATGCTCCCACCCCAAGACCTGAATTTTAGGCTGCTGATTATGTTTGTCACAATCCAACATTTTGTCAGAATCAGTGGAGAAGGCAGAGTCATCAGACAGAGCCCCACTGTAGCAGAGTAAATTCCTAAGTCTGTGACGAGGGCCATGAGGCCCAGCACATGCTTCTTCCTGGCTGCTGGTCTATATGATAGACTTGGCATCTGTATCTCACCGTGTTGCATACTTGACATCTGCCTCTGATAGCCCATTTCCTTCCAGATGTTTCTACTAAAGAATGCACCTTGCTTTCTTCTTCAAATACTGTGTTTCCAGCAGACAAACATTTTATTTCCTCCGTAAGCTTCCTCTTCAGTGTTTGCCTGAACCCTGTTGGGCCCTTGTGACCCTACATCTCTGCTGCAACCATGACTACCCGTCTTGTAAAATGCTCCACTGGCCAATCATGCTAGTCACGATGGGTGTCATTTCCCAACGCCTCCTTAGATTCAAAACCCTAAATAACTGCTTTTTTTTTTTTTTAATCTCTGCATCCCTAACACACACCACAAATGCCTGACTCCTTACACATTTTCCAAACTCTTTCCTGCTTGAAGGGTCAACATTAGCTTCCATAGCACACTTCTTACGACAATGCACAGCGGTAGACACCTGATCCATGGAAAGCACTGGAGAGTAGGGACCACCAGCACTTGGCCTAATAATGCTCCTCATGGGAACATGACACTATTTGCTAGAGCGTGGAGAACGGTGTGTAACCATCCACCCATCCAATCAGCCGAGTCAAGCTTAATGGTCGGGGAATGACCCACGTCAGAGCCCCAGTTCTCTCCTATCCATCAGAATTATTGATTAGGGTATCGGTGTTAACACGTGCTTCAAGGAACACAAAGAATGTGGACTAGCATGAAGAAGAGGTTGCTGTGGTTAAGTGGAAAATGTGCCGCATTCTATTTCAGGAGACGCAGACCTCACTTACTTGATCAAATTGTCTGAAAAATCCATTGACTATGTTGAGTCTGGTGTTTTCCAAACTTACTGGACCACGAGAACTCCTTTCCTTTGTTAAAACGATTTCCATGACAGGGAATCGTGTTCTGGAAGCATTCTTTGAGAAATTGTGGATAGAGGAATTCCCCCTGGATAATAGCAGATATATCTTTGAAGACAGATTTCTAGACAAAGAAACATACAGATGTTGGTAATGCACAAAATGCTTTTAAAACTGTAGAGCACTATATATGCATATATAAATTATACATATGTATATGTATGCTTCTGATTAAATTTAACTCACTCTAGAATTAATGTGTGTAGATAAAGTATAATCTATTTACTTTCTATTCTAATCTGGGCTCTGTCTCAAACTCCCTTAGAATGGATGGCAATTTCCAGGCAAACTAAATGTTCTATTCAGCATCAGTTGGTTTCAATTCTATAATTTAGACCCTTTATAGTAGCGCACAGTGTCTGATTTAAGAAGAAAAAAAAACAGAAAACAAAACAATGGTCCATTTTTTTTTCTTGATGGCTTTTCTCTTTCCCTACTCCTCCCTGAATGCATGACGCAGATTTGTTGCTGGTTGTGGTGACTGAGAAGTAGCAGAGACAGCTGAACCTTGGTACAGCAGCCTCCTTTCGCTTAAAACTCGGGGCCATGACCCTGGACTACTTGGCTCCTCTGCCTCCCTCCCTGTGGGTACCAGAAGTCTGTTATGTTGTGTTTCTCTCTTTGCTTTGAACGTTGCTATCCTCTGCTTAGGTTCCCTGGCTGCAGGTCCACATCAAGTTCAGTCAGCAAGCACCGTCCTCCCGCCTCTGCTGTGTGGTCCTGCAGCCTGATTTCTAGTCCCCTCTTCTGTACTGCTCAACCTTTGACCCCTCTGCAGGTTCAGATGGGATAGTCCAAAAGTCTAAAGGAATGGATGAGCATGAGAACAAGATTTGCCACAGTATTGGGTCTATCCTGTGAGCTCTGGCTTTGGCTTGGAGAATTATATAGGAATATATCTGCTCACCTTGCTTCTTGTTGTTTCCTTCCAAACTACCCATAGAGTATTGGCCTTGTGTGTATATAAGACCCTGGGTCCTGGTCTATAGCTAATTAACAAGCATGTTAACTAACTAAAAAGCCAATTAACCAGCCCTTTGTTTATCTTGGTCCTGTCCCCAATGGGTAGCTATCTCTGTGCTTCTTCTAACTTGGGCTGGGAAGAGAACCCTGCTGGCTCAAACCTAGCGGTTAGGCAGGTGATCTAGGCAACTGGAGATTTCTCTTTACAGTTTGATTGACAAGCTTCCTGCCCGGCTGTATAATTCTGCTCTGCAAGTCAGGAGATATTAATACCTCCCCCTTTGACTTCACATTCTTTTTTTTAGCACAGTTGATCTAATTGTGCCTTAAACACATGGACACTCTCAGTTCCTTAAGACAACACTACTCTAATCAGAGACCCCAAAGAATTTTTAAAATCAACATGGGAGCAAAGAGGATAAAGATTACAGAAACCAGAACATGATAAAAGCAGGAGCTGCTGATTCCATGGGGACACTCGGCTTTATGTGTATAAAGAAGTGAGTTAACACACTCTGGAAAGAACACAGAGCAGGGTGCCTTATTGGGTCAGCAATATGTAATAATTCGTGTAGCTCGTGACAATTAATTAACCCCGCTGGCACTTTCCTTTCTCACAAGAGTTTGGAACAAACATATCTACCACAGGACCCCGTAAGGTTCCCACAAAGATTAAATGTGATTAATTACATAAAAATTGTAATGAGTCACACAAATATTTGTATCACTTTCTAGCTCGGTCTCACAGGAGACGGTGATAATTACAACCATGCACTATTATGTGTTTTGAGGGCTCTAGGAGTGTAGGAAGATTTACACGGACCCGGTCATTACACTCCTACAACGTCATTTGCAGGAAATACTAATATCATTTTTCCTCATTTTTCAGGATGAGGAAACCCAGTCATGGGCAAGCTAAATCATTGGTTGTTCCAAGTCACCTGGCAATGAGTGACAGACCTAATATTCAAACCTACATGGTCGGCCTTTAGTGCTTAAACCCTTAACCACAGGCCAGAGCAGCCCTCACGCCCTTTGCAAAGAAGGAGATGACTGAGAATGCCCTGATACTCACAGCCATGGACCCAAAGCAGAGTCCAACCGCCTTGCTCAAAATCACCCAGCAAGTTAAACCCAAGTGAGTACGGAAAGTTAAGCAAGCGTGGCTTCTGGTCTAAGGTCGGTTCCACACTGTATCCTGCCAAGGACCAGGATGCCCAAAACAGACAGCTATGGGCACTTTGTTTCCTAAACTCATCCTACCATGGAAACCTCAGAAGCCCTGAGATCCAGAGAATGGAGGGACCAGGACTTCACTTCTCCCACCAACGTCCTGACTTGGGTCCAGTTTGTCTTGTGAAAGGAAGTTGGCCGTTCGTGTCGGGGCACGTTACTTCCAGCTGCTCTCACCTCTGTGGAAAATGAGGCTACTAATTCATTTTAGCAGCTTCTCCTTTTCTGCCTAAAATGCGTGCCCTGGTGATGGTGATGCAGGGAGATAGGATGCCTTTCCAGGCACTAAGTCCTTCGCTGCGGATTAACACACAAAGAGCATTGCTCTGCTCCCGTCTGGTTCAACCTCAAGACTGCCTGTGGGAGGAAGTACACTATGGTTGGGTTTTGAAGCTCTGAATAAAGTAACTTATTTCCTCCTGATATAGCTAGGCTTGACAGAAAGGGGAAATTCAACTTGGGGAAGGGTATTATGCATGCCCATCTGCATTTGTGCACGGAATGGCATGCTGTTTGTTTCTATCCACCGAAGAAGCTCCTCTCAGAAGGTCACCAGCTGCCAGGCAAGAAAATACTCCAGAGGGTGAACTGCTGCTCCCACGTGCCTTAAACCCAGGCCCTGGCTCTGCTGCTGACCAGCTGTGTGACCTTGGACCAGTTATGTAATCCCTCTGTGGATGAGTATCCTTGGCTGGACCCTGGCACTCCTGTGGGTCTGGAGCAGGGCAGGTGAGGAAGCTCGCGCTACAGTGAGCATCTTCAGAGAGTAGCAGTGATGTCTTCATCCCCTCATCCCCACTGTGCCGGTGTTGTTTGTTGAGTGCTAATCAGGGCTGGAGAAACTGGCCACACTAGAGTCTGTTGCCCCCACCCCTGCTGTTTAAATCACAGGCAACCAATTATAATTTACACTCTTGCAAAGAAGAGGAAAAGCAGGGAATTGTTGAGGAATGGGACATGAGACCCAAAGATATCCCATTTAGGCATGACCAATTGAAAGGTCTGGGCTGCAGTGGAGAAGCTGCTGAGGCCATGAACTCAAACTCTTCTCATGGTCAGACTGATGACATCTGATTGTGAATAAGACCACACAAGTGAAAGCTTTTCAAAAGGAAATGAACAAGAGGAGGAGTGTCCTTTGGGGACTTTTAAATGACCACAGAGTAGATAAGAGATTATATGTCAGCTCAGCTCATCCTGTTATTATACTATATCGCAGCTAGGGATGAGTTTTATGACCGTGAATGTCTTTTCTAAAATCAAAACAAAACTCACTATAATATTATATAAGTGAAACACACTTATATAATAATCCCAGCTATGTAGAATGCTGAGGTAGGAGGACTGTAAATTTGAGGTTAGCCTGGGTTACAGGATGAATTCAAAACCAGCCACGGCATTCATGAATGACCCTGAATCAAAATTAAAATTAAAAGCTAAGCAAAATATGCATAGATTAATGGATATTTTTCATGTCACAGGAAAAGCATGTGAAATTAAAACTGCAGACTTCTTCAATAAAATGTTACTGTCCATAATCCTTTATCAGTCAGAACTGCCTTGGCTAAAGTGGCAGAACTGACCAGCTGCACCAAACTATGTGGCTCCCGAACCAACAGTGTTTATGATCAGGAAACACTTGCAGATTCCCAGTGTGGAGAAACACCGGACCGTGGGCAGGTGCCAGTATAGGATGCCAATATTATTTTAAAAGCTAAAATGACAGCACATTTGCTACACCACCAGCTATAATTTTACCTGTGTCCTGGTTTTCCCTACAGTAGCATCTCAACACACTGGCAAGGTCACAGTGGGACAAGAGACCTGTTTACTTAATCACTGCTTACGGCTTCTAGCATTCATCATGAAAGGTGGTAAGGAATGGGGGTAGAGGGAGGAATTCAAGAGCTGTATTGGGAGTACAATCTCAGGGAAGTTAGAACTCCAAGGCCCAGGCTCCTGGGTCCTCTAGGAACTCTACGGTGCTTGCAAGCTTGAGCATCCTTACTTAAAGCTCGGCTTCACATGAACTGCTCATGTTAATATTCTGCCATCACTCTTGATCTGGTAATTGTGCCACTTGGGCTCCCAAGCACTAAAATTAAATCTGGAAATTTGTCATACACCTTCCCCCATGTGGTGGTAACACAGAAGGTGGGCGCTCCCACCACTGGAATGAATGACCCGGTCAGTTCATTTGTCACCGGAAGGTAATTGCGATTTAAGTTACAGTCTTGGGAAGAAATACATCACATCGCATGATCACTCGCATTAATGGCAGCCTGCGTCTAATGCTCACCCCAACCCAAACCTCCTTCATCAGAGCCAGTGACTGGGCTGCAGCATAATTTGGCTCTTTTCCCTTCTGCCTCCCTGAAATATCAGATACCAGCTGAGATGAAAGTGATGGGGGAGGGGGACAGTGGTTGCGACGACCCTACCTCTGAGCTACTGGTACCTGGTCGTTATTTATTCATCCATTCATGTATGCACAGACAAGAATTTCATGAAGATCTATCCTATGCCAGGCCTGAAACTGGTGCAAGCAATCTCCAGGGAATACATCATATTCATACAGCTAACATATGGATTCAAACAGGACCAGGAGATCCCACAAAGCTTAGAGTGGCACTCCTCATCCTCTCTCTCCCCGAGAGACAGCATTCTCCACCTCCCACGCATTTGCAGATGCAAATGCAGCCGTTTTTCACAGCTAAATTTATAAGAGCGCAATGAACCATAAGTGAAGACAGAAAAGAGAGCCATACTTGTTCATTTCTCAGGCCTAGAGCTGCTGAGGGCAAACAGCTTTAAGAAGAGGTGGTAGCAGAAAGGCCAGAAGACGTTAGGAAGTCTCCCAGGCCTCCACTCTTCCAACCCCTTTCTCTTCAAGAAGAAACTTTATGGAATGTCATTTAGCATCATGAGAAGGTTGGAACCAAGTTCTTACATATTGTTAGAGGAGGAATCAAGACACGTCAACTGTGGGATAAAGTCAGCACTTCCTTCGCCTGTACCGGAGGCCTGTGCTAAGCAAGACAAAGCAACCACAACACCGAGGTCCCCTTTCTCCTCAGAATGGAAGTCTAAAGAACACTCTGGAGTATTTCATCTGAGTCACAGGGAGCGACCATTATGATGTCCACACTTTGGGCTGGGATCGAGATTTAAGCTTACATTTCAAATTCACCTTGAACAAGTTGAGAAACTGGATTCCACTTGAAAGAGAGCCTCAGGGGAGAAAGAGCAAAAGACCACATCTCTGTATTCAATGCCAGTTGTGCCCATCAATCTCTAAGGAGGAACTGCTGATTCTGAGGACATCTTTCTCTACTTGAGTCTCATAAACAGACAGTGGACAGCAGGAAGGTAACTGTCACTTACTTTATAACTTTGATGTCATTTTTTTTTTTTTTTTAGGGAAGACCAGAGAGGAAATGGTCCTATGGCTATGGTTTTGACTATTAGACAGTCTCCTATCACATGGGTCTCTCTGGAGGTAGATGTAGAGATGCAGGATTAGTTAGGAGAGATCAGACCCCGGGAAGAAAGTGGGAAGAGCAACAGAGGGAACAAGAGAGCCATGAGGACCCTACCACAGCCTTTGTACCTCCTGAGAACTCTCAGATAAGCAACACTCACCTAGGTCATTTGTGACAGGCCTTAGTTGTATACCTGGTCCAGCCTGCTTCCTCTCTTCACCCCGTCCGTCCCTAGAGCAGGGATTCCTAGAGGAGCATTGACCCAACACAGTTGGGCTTTCCACTGAGGTAGGTCATGGAGGTGCCTCAACTCAAACCTAACCTGATAGCCTCAGAGAACAACTCAAGAGGGTTTAGAGAAGGTGGTAGCACTCTTTCCAAACTTCACTGCATCATACCCATGATCCCCAGGGGCAAAGATAGTGACTGCTGCCTGCTGCCCTGGGTGGCTGTGAGGAGGGGCAAGACTACCCAGCTGGAGCTCTGGCATTTAAGCAAATGAATCCAGTGCTTCTCAGCCAAAGCCTAGAAGAGAAAGAATTAAAGCCTTGCCCTTCTGATCACTTGCTCCTCTCCTTTCTCCTGGGAAACACAGACCACAAGCCACGGGGGAGCAACATGGGGTGATGTGGTCTCCCTGGCAGGAAGCAGAAGCTCAGAGTGCACAGCGGATCTGTGGGGTAAAGACAAATCCCAAACACCCTCTGGTGCCAGATACAGAGCCCAGACTATTGTTGGTTGATCTGTGAATGGCAAGAACACAAAAAATAGAACCCAGTGCAAGCTAAGGGGTCATAGTTCTGTAACCCCTTCAATGCCCGTCTAGTGATTAGACTCGATCCTTGTAGCTTGGTCAGAAGTTGGAAGTGGTTCCATGGAGAACTTCTCCTGAGAGAGGTTGGTCTGTCCATATCTTCACTGATCTTCTATACCCATATGCTAGTGATGGAGGAGGGTCATGAATCTTTCCCGGTAAGCCACCACCTTGTGGTGCTACACAAATTATTAGAAATGGGTTAATCAAGATGTGAGAATTAGCCAAGAAAAGGATAGATATAATGGGCTAGGCAGTGTTTAAAAGAATACAACTTGTGTGTTGTTATTTCGGGTAAAGCTAGCCGGGAGCCGGGTGGTGAAAAGCAGGCCTGCTTGCCTCATTACTACATGCTAGGACCACCTTGCTTCTTCTTCAGTATTTCCACATTATGCACTTCAGACCACGAGAACCAGGTTAATTCCCACAATGTACTCCTTTGCAAAAAGAATACACAGGAGATTGTATCCCCTATGTTAAACTACTGTTGACCACACTAACAGTTAAGCCAGGTTCAGAGAGGACCCTGAAGTGTCCCTGCTTCATGTGATGTGTACTGTAACTTGAATTAGAAGATGTATTTCAGTGTATTTCAATAAAGATTTGAAGTCGCCGTTATTCTAGTGAATGTGGTATCACAGAAAGAAGTTCTTAAGAAGCCTCCCCTTTTCATCTCTGCAATATATCAGTACCAGGGTGCAGGGGTTCAGCCTAGAGATAGCCTTAGAGTTAAGAGTGGATAGGTGCTAACGCCAACATGGAATGCAGTCCCTTATCATCAGAGCATCTGAAAATTGTCCAAAAGATTATCTAAAGATTACCTACTGATTATCTAAGATTACCTACTGATTTTCCTATTTGGGTTTCCATACTTTAGTCATGGCTATAACCACCTCAAAGTGGGTCTGAAGATCTTATTCAGTTTAGCAACTGACTTAGCAGTCCAGATCTGGACCAAGGGAGACCAAGGAGATTGTTCATTTAGATTGGCTATGGGCTCTGGATCTCCATAACTTTGAATCACCACCACATACAGATGAATAAATTTCCTTTTCAAACCAGCTATGTAAAGAGTCCACATGCCGGCTGTAGGCTCTGTCTTCAGAAGCCTGATGGCGGCTAGCTTTACTATTGTAACCACGTGAACAGCCCAGCAGCCTTTGGTGCATAGGTTAGAACCTCATGCATTTAATTGCCTTGGATGATTAAGAGTTAACACTACTGACCCACCCAGAGGGAAATTGAAAGGAATATCCAATTAGAGACAACCAGTCTCTTTGAAAATATCTAGTGTGCCAGTAGTGCTTAATAATAATCATGATAATCATAACATTTCTAAATACATGCATTTATATATTTTAAAATGGTAAGCCATTTCTCACCCTGGAAACGTTATTTGCCAGAAAGAAGATTCTTGCAATTATTCAAATTGGAGATTTGTAATTTTTCTTTTTGGTTGGTGGTGGTCCCCATGGCCTCTCTGGTGGAGGAAGGACAGAGAAAGCCATCCCAGAGGGGAACAGAATCAATCCAAGCTGCTCATTAAAAGGTAAACCGTCAATAATTTCTGTCAGGCCTTTTTATCTTGGGCTTTAGTCCATGATGCTCCCTAAGGCGGCATGTGGAATTGAGATTTAGAGTGGTTTGTGCACCCCCATTGGTGGGAGTTTAACCATCTGCACGCCACTGCGGGTTTCTTGGCAATGAACTGTGGATGGGTTAGGATTATGAAGCTGTTGTAAGCATCTTCAGGAAGCCGGTACCTTCCTGAGGAAACAAGAAGATAACTCAAGGTATTTGGAAATGAAACAGGAAGAGATGTCATCAGTGCGGAGGGCAGCGACCAAGTCTTGTTTACGAAGAGCCTTTCCTATGAGCCTGCCATGGTTGGACCCCTTGCAGTTACCCAGGCCCGTCCTCTCCTGCTGTGAGGCCTGAAGAGAGAGAATTATCTTACTTTGCATAAAAAGCTCAGAGAAGGTAACTTCCTGCTTAAAGATACTTCTGTGTTGCGTATATTTAAATATTCATGTCCTAATGACGTCCAAATTTATACCTGCTGTCTGGACTGTTTCTGGAAATGCACATTTGCATATCCAGCTGTGTACCTGTACCTCCATACCAACCGGCATCTCAGATTTAACACATCCACGGCTGAATCTGGGTGACTTACCCTATGACAACTCCATCTTTCTGGCGCTCCTCTCAGTCAGCTAATCCTTGAATACAGAAGTGCATTCCCATTCTGCTGCTGTTTCCTGATCTAACCCCTAGGGTCTGTCCTCCAAATGACTTCATTACCTTCTAGCCAAGGAGGCATGTTTTCCTTCTACTCCTAACAGAGTAGCTAATGTACTATCAGGAAACAGTAAGACAAAGGCATTGCTCCTTTGCCCCAGTGTTTCAGTGGGTTTCCATGTCACAGAGGAAGTGAGACTCATGTTCCGTCTGGTAAAGATCCTGCTGGACCAGTACCCAGTAGCATGTGGGAACTCTTCTCTAAGGATTTCCCCATTCATTCATTCATTCGCACAGTTTATGTTCTGTCCCATTGTTTGAACTACTTATATATTGGGGTATGCTATATCAAAAAGACAGATCTTGTGGTTCCGACCCCCAGTCCTTCAGAATGTGACTTTATTTGGAGAAATAGTCCTTTAAGAATTAACTAAGTTAAGGTGCTTCTGGTGAGACCTACTCCAAGGAGGCTGGTGTTCAGATAAAAGGGAAATATACGGTCACTGCATCATAGGCATGAGGAGTAAACCATGTAAGGGCAGAGATTGGAAGGCTATAACAAAGTGAAGGCCCAGGAATGCAAATCACCAGAAGCCAAGGGGCAGACCAGGTAGAGAGCGCCCCTCATGCCCTCAGAGGGACCTAACTATGCGGAGATCTTGATCTTGAATGTCCAGCATTCAAAACAATGGGTAAAGCAATTTCTGTTGTTTAAGGCCATTTGGTGGAAGTGATATACGGTGAGGGCTGTGTTTATGGTTCTGTTTGTCTGGAATATTCTCCCAATAGCCACGTGACAGGTGTCCTCTCTTTAGCTTCATTCATTAAATCCTTGTCTTGGCAGGTCACCGAGAATCTATATCCACTTACCAGTGCACACTCCCTCTCTTTTCCCAATTAGTTTTAGCCTTTGTACTGATCTCATTTACTTTCTGTCTCCCCGAGCCACACTGTTAGCTGCAGGAGGGCGAGGGCTGAGTTTTGTTTATTGATGGATTCTGCATACATGTGCATGTCGTACTCCTTCAGTTAGTATCTGCTGAGCAAATAAGCGGGTGAACCAACTCAGCCCTCTTCTTCCTTTGCCGGCCTGACTGCTCTTAGGTGTGTTTATATTCTCACTACTTCTTCCCAGACTATGGGACCAGCTCTTTAAACCCGTCTCTCTCAAGCTGGCCCCACCTTCTCTGATGCATCTGCCAACTGTCTTCTAAGAGGGAGTCTGTTAAATGTGAGGCCTCTTCTTGTCTACACTGACAAATCTTTCAATGGTGACATCAAGGGTTTCTCACAGTATGTTTTCCTATGGGTGGACACACTGACACTCTCGTAGTAGATTTTCTGAAACCCAAGCCATCCCTGCACACTAACCTTGTTCCGATAGACTTCATATTCTTTATGTGTAGTCTGCCTGGTGCTACAATTTGGTCTGGGCAATAAAACATTGTAGAAGTGATGCTGTGGAGCCCGAGAGCCTATACCGGTACCCACGAGAGGCAAACTTTCCCCAGTACCTCTTCCAAATGGAAGGAACCTAAGTGAAGTATGCATTCTATTTTGATTTTGTTGTTTTGCGATTATAAGTCACCAAATTCCAGTGCTATCACATGCCACACTGAGACTGAACTGACAGGCAATTTAGAAATGTACCGGGTATTCTGTCACCCCCTCCCTGCCGCAAGTCATGAGACTTCACACTTTCTGCTTTCTCTACTTAAGGAAACTCATCTTGTTCTGTTCGGGTTTTTTTTTTTTTTTTTTTTTTTTTTACTTGGCCAATTGTGATCTCATTGTCGGAGCCCTAGGCATGGTCTGCCTGTGAACTCTGAGATACCCCGTGCTTGTCAAAGCTCTCAGTCTTTGGCTCTTGGTTCGTTGTCTCCTCCATCCAAATGAAAGCTTACAGAACGCAGTAAAAGCATCCCTGCGACCTCCTTGGCCCTAGGATTTCTCTCTGCTGGCTAGCAGAGGCCTCCACTGAAGGATTTTGACATCACTGACTGTACTGAATAAGGAAGTGCTCATGCTTACAATTTACTTGGAATCAAGGCAGAAGATTAAAATGCAGGAAACAATTAGAGAACAAAGCCAAACAGCATAAAACGAAGAACCAAATGTTCACAACTTCAGAAATACTCTTATCTGGATAATTGGCCCGTGCTATATTGGGTTCTTCATATTAGCAGTAATTAGAATAATAATGATCCATTACAATGAAAACTTTAGTTTCAAGATGCTTTCACACATATTATCTCATGTGACTTTGCTCCAATTATTTAGGGACAAAGAAGCTGCGGAATCTCATATACCATGTCATGTAACATGAACAGATTCTCATGTCATTTCTCTGTGCGGTTCCTGGCTGCTTGGAGCGAGACGGCTGCGGTGCTTGTGCGAATTCAGGAGAGGGGAGTCTATGAACACCTGGAGCACGGTGTCACATGCTCCCAGGGACAAAACTGACTTCATAGATTCTTCAGGCCAAACAGAATTACCTTTGAATCACTTTCAGGCCTTTGAAAATATGAACCTTTAAATAGAGGACAGTAAGTACACTCAACATGCAGTATGATAACCTCTGATCTCATTGCTGTCATGACTAGAATTACCCCCCCCACACACACACACAGACTTCTGTCCACTTTTAGATCTGGCAGTAGTACCTGCCATTCCCAAGAGCATTGAAGTCTCTCTAGAAATCAACAGGGCAATTAGTTACAAATTGAGTTGAATACACCAAGATTTCACCCTATCCATCAGTGTTCCTGCTTCTAATAAACCCTATTTGCTGAAGCCCTAAGGGGGCCCAGGCTATGCATCAAGCCCTGAGTTAAAGTAAAGTGGTGCATCTTCTCTAGTCACATCTTTGGATGTTCCAAAGAAGTTGGTGTCATTGTGCCCATGTCTCAGATGAGAAAACTGATGACTGAGAAGGGATAGTAAATGTTGCATTACATCACAGGTATGCAAAGGTGAGGACTTGAAGAGATGTTTTTGTCTCAAAGACAGTCTTCTTTAACCTTAAAAGGGCTGTCCATTAGGGAATACTTGAGAATTTTAGGGTTCCCTCATAATCTTAGGAACCTGTCGTTTCAACTATTTCTCATTATTACTCCTAATGAAATCATGAATACTTAATTGAGAACAGACAGTTGCTTCCTGATTCAAAACACAAGGAGTTGTGGACATGTCTTCCCTACCTGACACCATAGCAATCAGTAGAAGAACAGGGAAAGAAAATCTTGTTTTTGACTGCAAGGCAGTTGCCTCTATTCTGGATGGAAGGGAGGGAGTAGAGACAGACCACCAATTCACCGTCCTTACTCTTAGGTGTTAGAGTCAGAACTGCCAGGTTCCCTACCCAGCATCTTCTTTTTGCTGGAACTCCAGGCACCCTAGAAACCACCACTCAGTGATGTCACATGGGTGGGAAGTGGCTCACCAGAAAGGACTTAATAGGATTTTCCCAAAGATCCCAACTCACCACCTTGAAAGGCTTTTCTGAGGGGCCATACCATTTCCAAATGAGTTTTCAACCTATTTATCATTGCTTAAAGATTCTCCTTGCTCAAGCCTTCTCCTTTTTCTGGATCACTGAGATTCCCAGTGGGGAGATGGATAAAAAGGCAGTGCTGACACCTGGGGCTGGGATTCACTCCTTCCACTTCCATGATTGCTGCTTTCAGTCAGCAATACTGTGGTTATCTTCAAAATGGTAACCATTGACTGTGTGACTTCAGAGACCATGGAGAAGGAAGTGCCTGGGATGGCTTCCTGACAGGGGAGCATTCCAGCATTCTTGAATAATGATGAGATACCTTCCAAATAGAGAGTATAGGGAAAAAAAGGCATTTGTGGTAAAGTGTGTTTGTGTATTTGTGTGTGTGCGCGCGCGCACGTGCATGCGTGTGTGTTGTATGCATTCTTGTGTGTGTACAGTCATGAGGGTAGTTTGAAAGGATGGAAGGTACGGAGCTAGCATGTGGGAGGCAGAAAGACGTGACATAGCAAGGTTCATATTGCTCAGATAGTTTCCACTGCCTGCAAACTTTGGGACTTAAAACCTTTGTTAGGTTCACAACTGACAACTGTCTTTTAGGTTTTGACTGTATCAATCCATCAAAGAAGTCCTCCCTGATATATCAATTCTAGAACAAATTCTCCCACTATGAGTCTCCTCCAAGTCCTGTGCATATAACATAGAATTAATAGGAAAGTGCTTGAGATAACAATGAGAATGTAGAGAAAAATATTGGACTCAAATGAAATATGAATTAAGGAGGGAGCCCTCCCTTTCCTTCTGGCAACTAAAGAAATGGTTGAAAAGATGAGGGATTTGTGACGCTCTTTCCACAGCACTCAGACCCTCTTGGACAGAAAGTCTAGATCTGCATTACAATGTCTCACTCCTCTATGGCCAGGGTTTGTTCATCATTACATTCTCAAGTATCTCCAACTTCAGCATCTTCTCTGTGGAAAGCTCTGAGCAGTCATGGGACACTGGAAAATGAACACACAGCTTCGTCCATCTAGGACTTCCCAGCAAATGGACAGACAGATGTGTAAATGTGGTAGTGCTCCCATTACATCACCCATAGGGACATGGAAGCGGGAGGCTACCAGCTGTAACTTGGGAGAGATGTTTGAGAGTGTGTCGTCTTTGTTCCTGTGGGCACGGTGTGGAGTAGCTGACAAAGTAAAATGCTCACTTATTTAATGAACCAACAGTGGAGTAATATTAGATGAAGAGGTGAACCTAGTTTCTAGTTGTGAGTCTGATCCTTCTTCCAAGCAACTTTGCCTGCTCCTCACCCTCTTTAAAGAGTCAAGTATGAGACAAGCTTCCTTGGAAGCCATGGGATTCATAGATAATTCATGAAGTGTTTAGGTAGTAGGTGTCACACCCAGTGAACAATGAAGCCCTTAACTTAGAGAAATGAAAAGATCAGCAGGTTCTTCCCTCCTCTAATGAAGAAAATCAACACACAGGCACTGCTCGGCTCCACGCCAGCCCGCCCCCTCCCTTCTTACTGGACTTTTTGGACGTCCAATTATCAGACAGCCTGGAAACGAGTTTTCTTTACTTAAGATGAACAGCCAATGACCGAGGCACAATTTATATCTATTATTTTTTCATCAAGCTCCCGTCTTGGTCTGGGCAAGGCTAAACAAGAAGAAGTGTTAGGAAAATTAGAGGTGAGGAAGCAAATGAATGTTTTACCTTTGGCATTTAGATGCCAATCGGATCCCAATACTGGGTGTGTTCCGACGAGACATGTCCTGTGTTGAACTGGAAAATATGAAGCTAAGGATAGACACAGTCTAAAATGAGTCAGTCTTGCCACACGCTGAGCTTTTAAATATTTACAGGATGATCCTGGCCTTACTAAACCTGCAGGAAAGAGCAGAAGGGTTTCCACATATAGCTCAAGAAGCCCCTCTCCCCACTCTTACCTACACCAAGAAGGAACTGCAAGAATTTTCTAGAAAAATACATTAATTTGCTGAAGTCTAGATGGCAGGAAATGAAAAAGAAAGAAGAAATGGCTTGATGGGATTTCCCAGACTATACACAGAATACAGAAAAGTACATGGATGAGTTATCAAGTTCATCTCAAGTCTGAACCCATCTGAAGAGATTATCTCATGCTAATGGCCAAACGGAGGAATTCCCACCAGACACTGGGGACAAAAATAAACACAGGGGAGTATAGTACTTCTCAAGCGCAATGTACATAAATATTTGAACTGGAGTTGGAGCCCAAGTAATTAACAAGGTTTCCCCACAGATCCATGTGACCTGACAACCAGAAGGCCACGGTAGGAGGGCAGAAAGGTCACTTAGCTTCCTGGGTCCATTTACATCCACAAAATGAGAAGACCAAGGCTCAGATGATGCTGGAGGGTTTCCCAACATGGCTTAAGGACCACTGGTAGGTCTGGAAATTAGTCCAGTAGATTAAAACTACTTTGAGAGGTCACCCAAACCCAACCAGAACGTCTATGACAGAGAAAATAAATAACAACGATGACTGTCACTCCACTCGTCCTCAGACCCTGTAAGAGCAGCAAACTTGTTCTCACAATGATTCTTCTAGGCCAGCAGGGTCCGTTACTTAGTAGCCATTCAATAAATATTTTGCAAACAAAGTTCGTGGAACATTATTGGAAAACGAACAGCACAGTCAACAGGTCTGGATGGACCCTTGCCTTGGTTGAGACTTTACCAGGGGCCATGTGGGTGATGCTGAAAGGGCCATGCTGCTGCAGTCTTGCTTCCCTATGTCTGGGCTTGCATGTGTGAGCTTTGGGAGACTCCCAATCAGAAACCCTTGCTGCCACAATGGGTTACTCCCCACTGTCTCACCTCCCTCTCTTGTTTGCCCTTGTCCTTAAAATTTCATTTGATGCAATGTTCTCATCGTCCCGCCCAGCCCACAGCGAGGTACTCTCTGGTACATCCCACCTTCACTAAGTTAAAGCCTGCTCAGTCATCGGTGACTGGAGCTGAGGCTAATGTGGATGCAGTACTGGGCAACACACAGCTAGGCTTGTCATGTGTCACTGGGCTTTCAAACAGAGTCCAGCAAATGGTCCTATCTGCCTTTGACTCCCGCAGTTCCCGGTGATGAACAGCATCGTCCTCTCTGATGTTCTGCCACTCCCATAGATCTCTCAGAGAACTTTCTGTTGCCGAGGTTCATCCATCAGTGAGCGTGGACGAGGAGGATGTTTAATGGTGAATTTATTATTATGAGAAATCTGCGAGTTGCCGTCATAAAATTTGCTCTCACTTCCATAGAAAGTGCCATCACTCATCCTTCTGAAAGCAAGGATGCCAGGCTCTCTCTGGCCTCCTGCTCTGGCTTGCAGTTAGCCATGCTCATCCAGATGTGTTATTTGATTCATTCAACACATGTGTGCTAGTGCCCTCATGGTGCCAGGTACTGCACCACCCATAAGCAACACACCTTATACATCTGCATGCCTATAGGGTGCCGGGGTGCCATATCCCCCCACCCGAGAATTGTCTTCCTTATCCTCCAAGACTAAATTCTCCACTCTTCCACAAACTCATTATCATCATCCTTTTCTGCTTCTTTGTTTAATTTCTCTCCCCTGAACACACAGATTACCCCATGTCATAGTTTATCTTATGGGGAAGACTAAATGAATATAGGGAGGCGAGGCTCGTGCCTGAGAGTAAATAAATATTCGCTGTCATGATAGTTGTGCTTATCATTTAGAATTAGGGAGCATGATGAGATGATGAAATAAAGCAGACAGTGAGGAGAAGAGCAGGGCTTGGCACTGGGATGGATCATTCAAAGGAAGGAAGGAATGAAGGAAGGAAGGAAGGAAGGAAGGAAGGAAGGAAGGAAGGAAGGAAGGAAGGAAGGACGGACGGACCTGGATGCCTGGATGGTTGGTGATATGGTCATTCCTGGAACTAGTTGTGTAAGGGGGAGACAGAATAATAACAGTTAACTCAAGAAACATTCTTCTGACTACTTTAGATGTTCAGACCAAGCTCGCTAGCTAGGACTGGACATCAAGATGCTCTCCTACCATGTCACCAACCCTGTCTCCAGTCTCTATCACCCAGTAGCTCTGGAAGAGATTTTCTGCTCTGCCCTTCCAGAAGGTGTTGCCTCAGGCTTTTACTGCTCAGGCTGCCAATGTGGAGGGAGCAGGTCACAGCAGAAGGTAGAGGGTTCCTACCTTCGTAGCAGCAGAAGGTAGAGGGTTGCTCGGGCAACACTTGGCGAGCTGGCTGCTCTTCTGGCAGCCATACTCAGAGTTATTGATCAGAGTGTGTGGATGAGAATTGAAGCTGGAGCTGCAAAGAGGCCTGTTTAACCCTCCCTCGCAGGACCCACCATTCAAACACTCTCAGAGCCTCTCCGTCTGTGCTTACCTCAAGGCCAGGGAAATGTTCCCTGCCCAAGGCCAGAGCCATAGAAGCACACTCTTCATGGAATACTTTGTTTCCTGGCTGGAACGCAGCCAATTCAAAGCATATATAAATGCCAGTCCCCCATTACATGGGAACTTGGGAGGGGGGCTTCCTTTTAATTTCAAATATCAATTCCTTAATTTGTTTTTTTTCTCATTAATTTGTCTGTTTATTAATTTAACAGATATATACCTCCTTACCCTCCTGAAAAACCATTTGATTTGATATTCGGGTGAATGAATTTGAAAATAGCAAGACACAATTCTGTATTAGCTGCTTTTCACCTCACTGACAAGTAGCCAAGGGAAACAATGTAAAGAAAGGTTTCAGGGTTGTCAGTCTGTAGTGGCAGAGAGGGGCAAGGGCAGACAGAGCACGTCCAACTACTGGGGCCAGGAAGCAGAGAGATGGAAACGGTGGTGGTCTGCTGCTTCCCTACTTCACTCTGACCAGGTCCTTGGACATGGGCTGATATTGGCCATCTCTGGGGTAGATCTGCAAACCACCTCTCCCTGCTAATTCTCTCTAGAAATGCCTTTATAGACATACTTTCAGGTGTGCTTCCGCAGCCTTCTGGATGATTCTAGTTCCCGTCATGTTGACATTGAAGATTAACCGTCACAGGCTGTCAGAGCAGGAGTAGGAAATAAGAGAATATGGCTGGCTATCATGGTGGCTCTTACACAAAACCTGGGCAAGGCACTTGGAGATAGATGTGTCCAAAATGGAGATTAAAGAATCTGCGTGTCTGAAACATGCACACAATCCTTCCTTTGCTACAGGATCTTCTAGCACCATCCAAGTTCTTCTATTCATATTACCACATATTTCCCTATGTCTGAGGCTTCCCTGGTCTGGGATAAGCTTAGGAGACATGATGATATTTATTGTACTGTCACCTGCTAGTAAAATATATTTGTTTTATAAGCTGAATAAAAAAGCTGGGTCAAAATATTATATAATATTAACAAGGACAATAAGAATCCCGCCTGCCAATATTTATTGGATTCTTTGTATATGTCACCCAGTTGACTAAGCATGTTTCATACGCTGTCTTAATAAAATCCTTATGGAATCCTATGGGATAGGATCTATTGCTCATCATTTGATACGAAATGAAATGGAATCTCAGGGAAGCTGCTTAAATTCACTCAGCGAGTCATACAGCTTAGCCTTGAACCTACACCTGAGCGGTATAACCTGACTTTCCTCATTGCCATGTTATACAACTGTTTAAAGGTTGGGGGCTTCTGGGAAGTTAATGTGACCATGACAGAATCTACATCGAAACACGAATGGAATGAGAATCAGAAATTCTGAAGTCTGTCAATTCTAACTAATCAGCTAGCTTCTTTGGTTCTATAAGGGTGTGTCAATAGCCATTGCATTTTAATTGAATGATCTTACAAAAATACAGCATCAGAGGGCTTAAAGGTTTGTAAATATATTTCTAATTTGAGTTGCATTCATCTTATAATCCATCTCTTCGATCTGAATGAACCGAGCCCAGTACACAGATCTGACTGCTTGGCTGATGGATGTGGACAAAGTCTGAGGTTTGGGGAGCCTCCTTGATCATCAGTCATGAAGCAGGGCTTGAAGGTGACAGCCGCATATCCCCAGCCAGGGTCTTCGCAGAGCAACACTTCATCCAGAGACACAGGCATCTCCTTTGCTTTGTGGGTGTTAATTACTTCGAAGGATTAGAAAGTGGCCCCCAGACTGGAGTAGCGACATCCAGACCTATCGCCTCTCATTTTTAGAAACAGATTGTGTTTCTCTAGAGAAGCCACTCCGTTTAGGCTTTCAATTTATCCCCCAGTCTGGGACTCTGTCATCATCTGTTGCGGTCCCATCCTTTGGAGAGGCCCGAGGACGGGATGAGGAAGTAGAAATTGTTTTAATGACAATAAGCAAAGAACAGACCCTATAACTCATTTTCCTTTATGCTTTACAAACAAGAAGCATCAAGAACACATGAAGAGATACTTCCCCCCCCCCACCCCCGGCAAGTTCATTTTCCATGAGAGGCGGTCATCTTGTCTGAGGAGTCTGAAATGCTAAGGATGAGAAGTGTTTAATCACAAAGACACGGAGCTGCATTCCATTTATTTTGTGCTCTCACAGAAAAAAAAAAAAATTCCAGGGACTGTCATGGCGCTTTGAAAAGTGAGAAAATATTTAGCTGCTTAAATAATTCTGGAGTAAAAAGGCACCAAAAGGGAGAGGTGGCGAATAATGGCTTCACAGTCTCCCAAGGGGGTGTAACGGGGCTCACCACTGACCTAGATTTTAGAACGGATAGTTCACCTCCTCAACTCCCCCTCCCCCCCCCCGCAAGGGCTACTCTGGGGGAAAAAGTGTTTCTTTGGCATTTCCTTAAAATGAATAACCTGTTACATCTCTTTAGCGTGTTAGGCCTCTTCCACAGTATTTCCCTGTCCATTATCTCATTTGGTCCTCTGTTCAGCCGCATAGAGGACAGGGGCCTTTATGATTACTTCCATTAGCCGAAAAACGAGACTGTTCACGGGCCTCGTGTGCACGCTGCAGTTAAAGGAGCAGAGCCCACTGCTGTCAGCTCTGCCCCCAAAACCAGATCGCTTCTCTTAGTGGCCTAGCGCTTCCTCTCTGAGGAGGCGCACAGCCATCAGCTGTTTCTCCTACTTTCCAATTTCATTATCTTCAAAACTGTAATTTCTATCGTCTCCCCTGGGCCAATACTGTGGGAAAGCCAACTCTGCTTTAAATACCAAAGCTAAGAAGTACCACCCCGACTTTTGACTATATCTGGCCCAAGAATATTTGCAAAAAAACAAAAACAAAAAAAAACTTCTGGAGAATGGATTCTATAAGTTAAATAAATAAAATGCAAGGGTCGTCTGTGAGATCGTCCCTTGCTAGCTCTGCTTTAGAGTTCCACCGTAGTAGAGTCTGGCTCTGCCTCTGTTTAAAATCTGCAGCTGGGTTGTATTTCCACCCTCTGGTTTAAATACATCTTGAATGTGTCAGTATCATTGCTTCTACTAGATTAATAGGATCAGCCGAAAGGATGGCTGACATTTTTGTTGCTATAGAAACTGGTCCTGATGTTACACAGTTTGCCTTTCCTCTATTTGCTGTACATCTATCCAGCTACTGAACACAGACATCTTTTTGTTTCACAAGGAATTACGTTTTAAAAAATTAAAGCATAATTTCATCCTGCTTTCACCCTCATTCTGTTGAAAGGGGTTTTAAATAATATTAAGAAGCCTCCTAGGAACGGTGGGGATCGGTGGTGTCGCTCGGCAGCGCATGAGCCTCCCAGATATGAAGAGAACTTAAGTTCCACAAATTATCCCACATCTTAAGTCATCACTCTTTCCTGCTGGAGTGCAAGACTTAAGGTTTTCAAATCTCTAAGCCCAGCCAGCATATTTTACATCACACTGCGAACACCCAAGCGAACGCAGCTCCCCTCCCCTGCCGGCAACACAAGAAGTTCCCTTAAATATGCCACCCGCCTCCTCGGGCACATCACCTTCATGGCACACACAGGCTCCCTTCCCGCCGATGCACCATTGCCCCCAGAGAAAACCTCTCACACAGAATTAAGATATGAGGCCTCCACACTTAATGATGCAGGCTGTATGGGTAGCTGATGCCAGACGGTACACTTGAGAATGAAGGGGTAGATGAAATGAGAATCAAGAATTCTTCCCAAATGACCCAGGAAAAACATCGCCTGTCCCAGCAATGGCTGGTGTTCATCCAAAGCACAGGCCAGGAGCAACTCTCTAATTGGCAGGATCTGAGCTGTCAGGTTTCTGTTTGTCACAAGTGTGATGGAGGCAGCGTGTGATAGATCACAGTGGAATTTTGCTTTCCCACTACAGATTTAAATATAAGCTTCCCAACCACCCTGGAGGCACAAATGAACCAAAGGCATAGTTTCCTCAGACAGTCATTATGGGCTACCATGCTTACCTGTAGCTGCTGTGGAACTCCAGGGATACAGCTGCTTTTGAAAGCAGAAAGGATTCGTGAAGAATTTACTAACCCCAAAATAATATTTAAGCAAGACTTTATAACAAGAGAATGTGGAATGCACCACTAAGGTTAAATGCAGAGGGCCGTAATGAGGTCAGGGTGACACTGTACTCTTCAACATGAGCGAGAGAGATGAGCCAACAGTCATTTCACTATAGGAAATGAGAAAGCCATATAGCACCTACTTCCTGTATTTGAGAGAGTGAATCAGTAGTTTAAGAAAAGGCAATAGAAGAAACATTAGCTGAGTCCCAGCGTGGTATCTGATGAGTCTTACCTGCTTTGATCTCCCCCAAATGGCACAGTTCCTGTGAGGGGGATGTTATCCTCAAATCGCCTGAGAGAAGAGGAAGCCCAACCTTAGCAAAGGCTATGCCTGCTTCCTAGCACCACACCTGCAAGTCTCGGGCTTCCTTCATGGATCGGAATGGGAAATCAGACTGACCATGGATAGATGGCATGTACATCTGACCATTTCGGTAGCAAATAAACTCGCTCTAAAACGAAACGGAATAAGGTAATTAAAGAGAATGAGGGTAAATTCCATTTAAAATTGGGGGTGGAGAGGAGATTGCTTCGCAGTCCTGGATACAAAGTATCATATTGTCCACAGGAATTAAGAATTGGGGCTTATTTTTTTTCTTTGAAAACAGGAAGTGCATCTTCTTGCTGAAAATTGTTCTAATGGTCTGGGTGGTGAGGAGGGAAAGCCAGAGAGAAGAGGGTCGTTAAAACAGAGTAGAGATTCTTCTCACAGCCACCTCCAGCAGGGCGCTGGGGTTTGGACGTGGTTCACTTTGTCCACCAACGGTTCATCTGTTGAAACCTTGGGTCCACAGGGTGGAGGGTTGAGTGACAGAACCTTTAAGGTGTGAGATTTAGGATATGATAATCAGGTCACTGGACACCACACTTAGGAAGCATTGACGCCGGTGTCATGGAATGGATTAGTTCTGATTAGAGCCGCTTGTTATACGTGAGACCACCAAACCATTTGGCTCCTCCTTCCTGTAAGTACAGCTTTTTCTCAGCTATGTTGGTTATATAACCATGGAAGCCCGATGAAGACACCAGAACCATACTGTTTGGACCTTCCAGCCAGCACAAATTTTGAGTCCAATAAACTTAGTTCATAAAGTAGCCAGTCTCAGGCATTTTGTTGTGGTAACAGAAAATGGACTAAGAAAGATTATTGCTGGCTCTTCTGAGAGAAGGGTCTGCAGAGGAGGGACTCAAGAGGTCTGGGAACTTCTAAGGAGGGCAACAGATTAATTTATCACTTGAAGAAAGATTTTTTTCATAGAAAAAAAAAACAGGTACTACTAACAGGTGGATTCAATCAGTAAGCACAGTTCGTCTGTGGAGAGCCTGCCTAGGGTGTGCAAGCCTTAACTTCATTCCCAGCACTGAAGGGCAAGGGGCAGCACCTATTCCTTCTATCACACCAGACTCCTTGTCAAATGGTGACTGCTTTGTAGAAGGATTATAACAGCTCTCTGACTGTGATGAAGATAACAATGGTTAATATTCATAATACATACTGTAATAATACACCCACACTACAATAACCCTCTCTGACAGAGGAATACTTCCCAATACTCTCAGGCAATGCCTGAAACCACACATGGTATTGAGCCCTACAAACAGGTTTTGTAGACCATGGCAGTCGGTCTAATATGTGAGGTGGCTACTAACAGGGTGGTGGCCTCTATAGTGGACTTGCTGGAGGGAAAGATGAATCACACGCCAGCAGGATGGTTCTAGAGCTTTCGTCAAGCTCTTCAGAACAAGGCAGAATTTTAAGGTTATGGATGAACTATTTCTAGAACTTTCCATGGAATATTTTTGGAGCACGGCTTGCTGAGTGACTGGAACAACGGAAAGCAGACCCTCAGATGAGGAGAGCTATCGTACTACCTAACATAGCTCTAAGCATTAACGTTATGCCTGGGAAGTAGGTGTTACTATGAGAACCATGTGAGGAGGAAGCTGAGAACAGGGGTAGTACGCCAACATCTCAAAGACGGAGTAGCTAGAGGACAGTCTGAAGTATGGTGGTCTGAATTCCAATGTCCACCCCATTCGCCATCCACATTCATTGCCTTTGCCACCTGTCAGAAGAGGCTTGAGAGTCCAGGCCATTTCATGATGCTCCAGGTCACGCTAGAGGGTCATGAATAGGAATTTGCCTAGAACATCCCTCCTGGGCCAGATGACTAAAGCTGACTACTTTTTAAGATTTTTTTCTAGCTGTCCCTCCAGGGTGATTTACAGGGCTGCAGCGTCCAAGACATGCCGCCTGAAAAGAGTTTTCCAGGCGAGCCTGAGAGCTTCATTACGGACTGTGGTGCAATACAGGCCATTCTCAGCCTGGGATTTATCTGTGACCTCACCGATAACGTGTGCAAGACTGATATATATCACATATTCACTAGCAATTCTGCCCAAAGCCAGCAGTGGGATACGCCTCCTCAGCAACATTATAGTGTAACCTCTCAGAGAGAACAAACATTTATTCCCGGGCGCCATTCCCTCCTCGCCAGCAGCGAATATTTATGGGCTTCATCCACAGCACTAGCCAGCAGAGACAGCTCTGTCGAGCTTCAAGGGATTCAGCAGCAGCTGGGCAGAGGAGTGGAATGCTTTCCCAGGGAGATCTGCAGCTCCCAGCCCGGAGGAGCTGACAGGTGACCTGCCTGGGGAAGACCAGGAGTGACACCAGGCTGTACAGATGAGTGCTCTCCCAGATACCTCGACTGGAGAGCAGGGATCAGGAGGGGCTGGAAAAGAGCCTAGGCTGGGCACAGCGCCCACATGGTCACAGATTTCCTCAGGCTCACACAACTCATTTAACAGTTCTGGCTTTCAGCAGTCTCAGAAGAAGTGGACCAATTTCCTTCCATATCCTAACTCTTGCTTAGACAACCTAGTTCGTTCTCACTCTCTGACAAGGCCCAGGGCCTGGGAGTTTACTGTGACAGGCTGGAGCTGGTCCCAAAACAAGGCTTTGTCAAGGGATTAAAGCATCCAGCTAAAAAATTCAAGAACTCCACCCTTCCTTCAGGAGAGTCTCCACTTACTATGCCCAGTCATTCTATGGGACCACCCCCTGAACTGCATAACTGTCATCTTCATGAGATCACCTGAGATGTGGGCACGATAGGGCCAATGGATTGCTAGTGCTCTCTCAGAGAAGGAGGGAATAGGAAGGGCTGCTGAACCCACACCTGCATATCCAGTCACTTGGAAGTCATTCTGTCCTCATTGCAGATGGCCTCAGGTCTCAGGAAGGAGCTAGAACATATAAGCTAGGGAGGAATAGAGAGAAGGGGTTCTCTCCCTTTGTCGATGGAGAAACTATCATCCATGCCACGCACAGAACTTCCAATTCAGCTGTTTGGGGGCCACACACACTCCTACCTGTAAGCCTTTTTTTACACTCTGTAAGGAAGCTCCATACATTCGCTTTTTCCTCAATGTGAACTTCAATGGAATCCAACTTGAGTCTGTCATTGAGATGTGATGAGGAGGAGATTAGATTTGCTTATTCCCCCTCAGGAGGAAAAGTTTAGAAACCTAATAAAGAAACCCACGCTCACCAGAAGAAGCGGGAGTGATCAGAGGAGGGAGCGCTGGGCAACGGAAGGAACTGAAGCCAGGGGTTTAAGGCATGTGCCTGTCTTCCCAGGTTCTGATCTTGGGACTCCAGCCCATAGAGACAGATGCCTTCAGAGGTCTTTGAGAAAGAGGAAGACTCCAGTGAGTTTACGGATAAAGGACGGTGCAGCAGGGTAAACGGTGGACTAGAAATGGAGGCCTGCTCTTCGTTCATTCACTCCCTCACTCTCAAGCAATTGGTGAGGCCTGCTGTGCAGGTTTCTTGACTGTAAAGTGAATAAATGATCGCCAGGAAGAGAAATTTCCCCTCTTGGTGGCATTTTGTCCCTAGGACCTTAAATGTAGGAAAGGTAAAATTGTCCCCGTGGGGTTGATACACGAATGTTGTTAAGGTCAAGTCCCCAGAAGGACAAGGCCATGAGGGAAGGGTAAGAGGAACCCCATCCTCTCGGGGAACTTGGTACCGTTTCTGATTTCCTACGTCTGACTCCCTGTTGGAATGATTTTGCATGCCCAGCTGCAACGGCATGTTGAGTCGTACAAGGCAGCAAGCTGTCGCGCTGTAATAGGCATGGCGCATCACTCCATCCATGCATGGAATTAAAAAGATGTGCTTTGCTGGAGATACAGCAGAGAAACCAAACTCGCTTCTCAGTCCATCTACTTTTATTCACATTTAAAAATCTCAGAAGGAAAGGGAAGGCCAGTCAGTCTGATTAATTATCCGTCGATTGGCGCCAATAGACAGTCTCAAGCCAAGCACTCTCAAGACAGCAAGGTGCTGACTGTTACGTGAGTTCTTAGTTTATCCTTGGTGTGTTATGGCATCTATCATCATCCCTAAAGTCACATTTGCAGATGGACAGAGCATAGAAACATGTGCGATGTGACAGATTTAACTGGGACCTGGTGACTACCCTAGAAGTGCCCCATGCACGTTGAGAGCATTGGGTATGGCTGCTTGGTGGCGATCACACCTAACTGGAGTCCTGCGGGAGAGTCAGGAAGCAGTCAAGAGGGAGAGACAAAGGAATCTGCATGCAGCAGGTCTGCAGAGACAGTGGGGGCAGGCAGCTTTTTGTCCTACTCTGGACCAGCTGCGTGGAACATCTGCTCTAGAGGCTCCAGCCTGAGGCTCTAGCATAGACAGTCGATTCTTGCCAGAGGGTGAGGAGATACAGTGAGCAGGCGCTGCAGCAGATGGAGCCAGTGCCTGGGGTTAAGAAAGTGTCCTGCAGCCAGCATGAGAAGTAAACGCCCCAAAGCAAGTTTGCAGCAGCTAGCAGAACAGGGAACTGTGTCAGATTTTGTCTTCATGGGAGAGCAAGTATTCTGATACTCCAAGACTGGAGGCCCCACCAAAGTATTCCTCTCCCAGGCCTCCTCTCTTCTCCTCCATCAGCAGAGTGACAAACATGGGGGAATGGAAGATTAGTGGCCGCATTACTGACCTACAACGGAGGCTGATCGATAAGCATTCCGCAAAGGGAAAGGAGACCGAGAGGATGGCCATTTGGGTGGTTTGATGGCTTCTATTTGCCTTTCTGGTTTTGATTTTCCAGTTGGGAAAATGTGAGTGTTATTACATGGCAATGAGGTTGCCATGGTAACTACTTATTGTTTAATATAAGACAAGCTATATCTTAGATAAGTTACTGAAAGAAAAATTAATGCTGCCAAGGGCGAGATCCAGTTTTTGATTCCCATTTTTTACAAAAAAAAAAAAAAAAAAAAACCAGCTATGCCTGTTTTCTGTTTTATAATCTGCTCTTCTCATACAAGCCAGCAAGACATATGAGAGTGGATGGTGGCTCAGGCCACTGTAGAAGGTCCTTATAGGAAGTCAAGTATAGTACATTGGTCATGGTTGGAAAAGTAGGAATAGAAGGAGGGTATCTGTGTCTTGTAGGATCCCAATGACCAGAGGTGGTATGTGTACCACAGAGTACTCTAATGGCTGGAGGTAGGTTTGTGTACCTTGGAGGACTCCAATTGCCAGAGGTTGATGCCTGTGCCTTGGAAGATACCAAAGGCTACTTTATCTGTCTGTCTGTCTGTCTGTTTGCATGATTACCATATCTGTGAATGTGTTCTAGCTTATATGAGTAACCATCCTGTGACCTCCATCAGATAAATATCCCAAATGATTTTCTCCTGTTTCAATAGGGACAGCAATGGTGTCCAGCTCATCAGCTTCTGTTGGGAAAAATAAATCACTTGAGGTTCCAAGGTACTTTCCAGCAAGCCAGCTTGCTGCTGGCATTTGCAGCCATTCCTCTTTCTCCTCTGTGATAACAGTGACTATGATTCTACTGATATTCCAAACCTACATCAAGAAACACATCTCCTGGTTTCTTCTACTCTTCCTCTACCTTAACTGCAGGGGATGCTAGAACCGAGCAAGGAGAGGAGGGAGAGGGAGTGGGGGGAAGGGAGAGAGCTATTGACCAATTCCGCGAGCATACTTTGTTCTCAGCCTTATGTGTGGCCCCTTACTTGCTTACTGTGTGTTGATCCAGTGGGTTCAGAAAACTAACACATCACTCGGGTCTTAGCTGGTCCAAGAGGGCAGATGTTTGAACATCTGGCTACAAACTTCTCCCTTTGGAAGCTTGTGGTGTTTCTTCTCTTCCACTTCTTCTTTCTTCCCTTCTTTTGGTGGTACTAGGGATTAAACTCAGGGCCCTTGTGCCTGCCGAGGAAGCATTCTATCAACGAGCTACATCTGCAGCCTCGGACTTTCTTCTAACAAATTTCTACCTCATTCCCTCCCTAGTCCTCAGCCTCTCTTCCTTATATTCGGTACCCTCCCCGTTTCCCGTGTCATATGCTCAACAAAAGCCTGTTGACTGAAGTATTGGAGTCAAGTCAAAGCAAGACAAGAAAAATGAATGCCGTGGCATCTGCAGGCAGAGACTGAGTTGGCTAATACAGCGAGCTTTAGCTTTCGATTGACAGCGAGGATAGACAAAGAGGAAAACGTACTACGTTCCTGTCATTACTGACAATCAGGAATAGAAAAGGGAAGGACTAAGAAAATCATGGTTAAAATAAAGCAGGTGAAATCTGAAGGAAACCAATTAACTTTCCAATTGTGTCAGAAGTTGTAAATTATAAGTTTTTGCACCGTTAGAAAGGAGGCTGGGAGGATACGATGACAAGCAAGTGGTTTCAATATCAGCAGAGAACACAGAACTTCCATCTGATAGGCATCTGTGGTGGTAATATTATAAAAAGCATTCTGGTTTCCTGAAATCCCCGTTTAATGAATGGCTTCTCAATTCAATAATTTTATTTCAGTGAATCTATCACATCGAAGGCATAGGCTAGGGAGACCTGGCAGAGCATACTTTGGGGTAATTTAATAAATGTTTCATTTTTCCAACCCCCTTCCCTTCATGTAACAATCTTGTTGGGGGTCGTCTTAAATGACAGATACGAAGGCCACTTATGATACCTGCGTAGGGACTGGCTCCTTTCTTGCCAAGATGTATTATGAAACATTTCAAAGTGACTGATGAGACTGGCTCTGATTATTGACTAGCAATTTTATTAAACATTGAAGAAGCCCACTTAAGACAAATGGGGTAAGCAAACAAGGCCAATCTTAGAGTTAGGTAGTATCTGAAGGCTTGGGGACCTCACTGAATGAGTTTGCCTTCCAGCTGGTCTGCCTAGGGTCTCACTTTTCTCATCTGCATTAGATGAAAAGGGTAAAGTCTGTTTCTAGGTCTCTAGTGACTATGAAGAGATCACCCATGGCATGCTTTATAGATAGTGAGCATCTCAACCCATGTTCCACTGCTGAAATAGAATGTCACAGTTTGGTTAATTAATAATTTTTTTTATTTTGTTCATTTTTGTGAAGGGCAGGAAGTTACAGTTTGGGTAGGTACATCTAGTCACTAGATTCTAGTGAGATGCCTCTTGCTGGTATGAACTATCTGCAGAGACCCAAAGCAGCACAGAATATCATGTTGAGAAACAGAAAATTCTAGTTCAGGTCTCTTCTTTTCATAAAGCCACGGTATCATTGCATTAGGGTCACACCCTTATGACCTCACTTAACCTCAATAGCCTCCTAAAGGTCCTATAATCTCCATCCTGCTAATTCCTCACAATGAGGATTCATTCCAGCATGGGCTTTGGCGGGGCATCCAAGCCGTAGTAACAGCATTTTGCTATGAGTCAACCCCCAGCTGATCAGACTCATGTGTTCATCCAACATTCATTGCAAAATTCCTGCTAGGGGACAGCCCTGTGCTAGATGCCGAGGACCTAGTGTTAGGAAAAGATGCAATATGGAGAAACCACCGTGTGACGGTAGAAATCTCTCGTCTCCCAGCTACCCCTTTGTGGAACCTGCCTCTGCTCCCAAGAGACTCCCACCTCAGCTGAGGAAAAATAAGTCCAACAACTACAGGCTGAAGTTGTTTTCACTGGAAAGAACATAATCGAGCTAATGTGTTGACGCCCAGAACATTCTCACATCCTTTGTCTCCAGTGAGCGTCACTACGATGCTGCCAATAACAGTGGGCAACACTCGTGAAACAGAACACAAAGTAAAGGATAGTGGGCTCCTTTCACAGGTCGGAGTCCTGTCACATCCTCTGACTCTACACACCAAACACCTGCCACCAGGCTACTTTTTCCTGCTGGGCCACAAGAACTGACCACACACACACACACAAAACACACACACACACACACACTAGTGTGTGTGTGAAGACAAGGCAACTGTGACAATGAAGAATGCCGAGATTACAAGATCATTAAGATCATACAACATATCAAGGTTGTTCTGTAAACTACTGCCAAGAGACGGGATTGGGGATTAGAACCCAGGAGCTTGCAGTGTGAAGATTCTGTGACTTGGCTTACATGCACTAGACATGCTTGGAGTACTAAACATCTGGCACACCTGAACAATGATAACTATAATACAATGCCGTCCATTCTCTAAGTGTACTTGCTCCATATCAAACACCATTGAATGAAAAACGAGGCCCCGATCTCCTTTAGGCTTTGCAACAATGCTGGGGGATGCTCTATCACTTTATCCACAATACAAATGAGTAAAGAGCACAGAGAGGTTGGAGACTAGCCCCAGGAAACACAGCAGAATTGGAGCTAGGCTTTTGAAGCCAGCCAACTTGGTCGCCAGATTTGGTCTCCTTATTGGCTTCCCTGAGCAGCATTGTGTCCACACCTCTAAACAACATCTCTCAGCTTATACATGAACAAACATGTGAGTATTTGTCTCCTTACATATAGGAGGAAATTGAGACCTAGCTTCTTATGCAGGAAAAGAACCTGCATAATTGCCCAAGGGTGTCACACCAAATGGCCTGTTTCAAATTTTCTCATTGGATGATATCTGGACATATGGCTCTTTGATGGTCTTTAACTCATAAGACTGATCCATGACACCTAGACTGTTTACGTAAAAGATGTGCTCGGCATCTCTTCTGCCCAAGGGCTGAGATTTCGATGGTTATCAAGCAGAGAGTGGGCATATCACCAGCATCCATAAGTTACATGGGCATAGTTTGGGTTCCTGGAGACCCTTTCTAATAAAAGCCAAACAAAACAAACAAAAGCATAAAAGTTCCAAAAGGACTTCCCTGGGCCCTAAATAACATACAAATGCTGATTCTTTCCATATGACCCTCCTGAGATAGAGGTTAGGAAGGCTGAACTTGGATTCTTCCAGATTCCATCTACAGTTTCTTCTACAGATCCAGCTGCATATTCTTGCTGTACCTTTGTCAAACATCTCGGTCCTGAGCGTGATGGTAGGTTGAGATATTCAGTCACGCGAATTCTTCAAGCAAATCATTGGTTTGGCTGACTTTAGCCTCCTCCAAAATATTTTCTCATTCACAAACCATAAAAAGTCCTCATATAAGCCAAATAGTACATGTTTCTTTTATTTATCCAATCATTCATTCAATAAATTCAAGACATTCTGGGAAGTGGAATTCTGTGCTTTGTGTTGGAGAAAAAAAAAAAAAGACTGAACATAGGCTTTTCCTCATAATGCTTAAGAGTCTGTGTAAATCAGTCCAAGGGGAAATAAATAGCAATGAAATCAGATATACATTCAAACCCATGTGACAAGAAACACAGAGGAGAGGGCAAAACCACCCAGGCTATAGTGAGCTTGTACGGCTTATAGAGAAACTGACATCTGGGCAGGGCAGGTGTCTAAGAACAAGGCCAGGGAAGGGCAGCAAATAGAAGACCAGGACTCACGGGGCTGCTCCTCACCTTTCTTCCAAGTTTAATAGCAAAGCTGAAGTGTGAAAGGAGTCAGTGAGAATCTCCAACACAGCACAGCTGTTTGGCTATGAGGACCCTTGTTAAGTAAGAACCATAGGTGTCTGGGAAGAGGAGTCCTTGGGAACATCTGGGGACCCTTTCTGGGGTGGACCTTGATCCCACCTTCTAAATGACCCATAAGAGTGACAAGCAGCTTCTCTGTGTGGCCCTGTCAGATGCTGGCAGAGGATGGTCACACCTAGAGCCCCTTGGCCAGTCCTGATCTTCCGTGGTAAAAATCAGGGCAGGCTGTCATTGGGTAATTCCAGCTTGCCTGCTGGCATGCAGGTGTGCTGTCAGTGAGGACTGAGAGGGAAAAGACAGAGGGAGTCAAGGAACTGTCAATCTTTCATTGGCCTCTCCTGAGTCTTTGGCTCCTCTATGGATTGAGGTATGTCTGTCCATATTCGCAGAGGAACTTGGATTTTCTAGTAGACGTGTGTCAGGATGGGGCTATGCATGAGTTGTGGCGAGCTCCTTTCCCCTCCTCATCAAAAGTTCCTGAAACCTATAACCATGACCTCACAGGCCTATAGGATTGCACTCCAAGAAGGAAGCTGGGTGATGCTAGCAGGAAGGGGAAACAAAGCAAGCCCAGGAGGGATTTCCTAATCTGTAGCAGCTGGGCCTATTCTCACTGACATTATCTGGAATTTTCCCAAGTCAGGATGTATAAATCTGCCCCTGCCCATGTTTCCTTGGTGGTTACTACCATGTATTTTGAGTAGGGCATCCTGCTATATTTCATCAGTAAAAGAACAGATCAAATACTACGTGCTAAGTGTTCCTCCGGCAAAGTTGGCTTATTGCTTCCTCCAGAGAGAAAATCTGGAAGTGTTTAATTCTTATAGATATAGGAATGGGTTTGTTAGTGTGTTTTACCTAATAATTGAGTGTTACATGTCCTACATAATTTCAATTAATTCTTAGAGGAAAGGAATCTGTGCTACATGCAGGGGAAAATACACATTCATTCTCCCTGTGTCTGCATATTCAGACCCCTTTAAGAACAAGGAACTATCTTAGGTTCTGTTAAAGAAGGTTGTCCTGGCCTCCACAGCTTACGAATCAAGAATGAGAGCATGAAAACCAGAAAGCTTAACTCCAGGAGGCTACAGCAAGACCTAGAATAGGATAAATAAGAGAGTGAGTGGGTTTGGTGAATTAATAAATAGACTAGCTGGTGAATTGAAGAGCAGGCTAAAAGTGGAAACAGCAATATATTCTCACGAGGAGAGCGGAATCTTTGCAAACTCCTTTATAGCCCAGCCTAACCACATGAAACTCAAAACAGCATTTGGCATGGGCAACAAAAAGACATCAAACTAGGAAGGGCAGTATAATGAGGAAAGAAACTCATTTTGTTTAGACTTGTTTTAGCTACGGTTTAACACAGTTTAGGACTGTGGCCATAAAGCCCTCAGGAACAATCTCATGTGCTTGGAAGTATCATATTAAATTACATTTCATTACATTTTGCCCCTATAGCATAGTGATATCTGCGTACAATATTTGTAAGAGACTAAAAAAAATATGGCTTCTATTTGCATCCTATTAACCTATTAAAAATCCCAAACAGAAGATGATGAATTGAAATCTTTCATGGTGCAATGCTTAGAAAACACAATGTGAAAATACAAGGGGCATTAAATAGCCACACGGCCGGTAGCAAATCCTGAAATCATGATAAGGTTTTAGGTTCCAAAAAAATCCTGAGAGCTTTGTCTGCAGTTCCGCACCGGGATAAGGGATGATGCTGGAAGCGAAGCTTTACAGAAATACAAATTTTCTTATTCATACTTCAACTTTTCTGCTAAGAGGAATGATTAGTCTAAAAAGAAAACTCTGTATAAAGTGAATACTATGCAGAGAAGGCTCATGGTAACTGCCTTCATGAGCATACAGTATAGTCAATGAATAATTACTCTAGAATTAGCTCCAGTTTTAATTCATTCTCTAAACATTCATTAACACTTACCGTGTTTCAAGCACTAGGTTATTTAAACAAAGGTACATAGGAAGTCAGCAGCATGGTTGCCTCTTCAAATATACCAGTGTATGGGGAAATAAACGCAATGCAAATTGTACTGCATATGTGGGAAGAATATACATACAGCGCTTCATAATAATCACTCTTAAAACATGCACACCCATATACATACATAAATACAAACATACATACCTATGCATGGATTATTCTATAGCTATCCTGTTCTGTGCAGATATAAGATACAATGAAATCTATCATGAGGAACAGAGGAATCAGAGAAGTTATGTATATTGGCCAGGACTGAGGCCAGTTTATTCCCCATCTCCTGTTGGTCAATGGGGTTGGCCATCAGAGTAAGCCCAGCCCTCAGGTCCATTGACCCCATCCTTTACTGCACTGGAGAAAGTTACAACAGCACCTGATGAGTCATCCGCTCTGGTGGAGGACTCACCGTTTCATAAAGAAGAAAATCTGTGCTCTGTCTTGAAGTACGATGGAGCGGGGGAAATTCTCCAACTGGTACATCTGTGAGGAACCATGTGGCCAGAATGCAAGATGGGAGTGACACTCACAATCCTTGGCAAAAATTACTCTTAATGTGATTTTAGACTCTGTGCTCAGAGTAGTGATGGACTTATGAGCTATCAGACAATATTATCTGGGGACTTATTTTAAGTGGGGAACTATGACTAGGCTTTATAGTAAGAATCGCAGACAATTTGCCGTCCTTTATGGCAACTAACATTGCCTTTGCTCATAGAAATGGACGCTAAGTCGTGGAAGCATTGAATAAGTCTTCCAACGTCAGATAACAAAGAAACCTCCCACCGATTTCCAAGCATTGGTTGTCATTAGAAACCACAGACTGCCTCTAAGGACTTTAAGGGAAGAAAATGAGGCCCTGAGAGTCCAGATAGCTTGCTCAATGTTACCCGGATGTTTTAGGCAAAGCGTGGACGTGAATCCTAGTCTCCAGAGGCCGTGTCGACTCCTCCGCCAATCTTTCAGCCTGCCTCTCCAGACTCGCTCCTCCAGCTACAGCCTGTGCAAACAAGGGAGATGGCGCAGCGATAGAAGTGATAGATGGTGCCCAAGAGCTATTTTAATAGCCCTGCTGTTTTGCTGGAGAAACACAGATGTTGCCTTTCACTCCTCCTGAAGCCTGCAGCCGGGTTACTGCTCAGGCAGCCACCAGCTGCTGCTGTTTCCAAGATAACCCCCCCCCCAAAAAAAAAACTACCAGCGCCCAAGAACAGAGAGAAAACTGACTACCTGGGCTAACAGAGCCTGTGACCTTCTGTAGGAGGCCGCTTGAGCCTTGGCTAACACAGGCACTAAGGCACTGTGACCATTTGGGGCCAAGGATCCAAGGAAAAGAAAGGATTCCCTACCCTCTATGAGACCACATAAAATCCATGCCTCAGGAGTATGGGCGCCTCATGAGTATGGCTGACTGTGTTAAAGTGTGGGGCAGAAAAGAATAGGAGAAAGTAAAAAGAATTCCTGTTTTACTGAACAACCACCACCAAGATACTTGGAACCTAATGAGTATTTTCTCATTTAATTGTTGCAACCTTTCTGGGGATTTTGATCCTATTTTACAGAGCAACCATATGATATGAGAAAAATTATATTACAGTGAATCTTTAACAAAAAGAGGCTTTGGCCGTGACAGGAAGAGTCTATCTTTGTACCAAAAGTGATCGCAAAATCCAGCATGTCTTTATCATTTTCTTTCTGAGAAAAGAGCAGCCTCCAGAACCCCAGGGGTGAGTCACCCCTTTCCAGGTCACTCGTTCATGGATGCTCACCATGTTGGCCTCCAATTGCGCAGACTCAAAGGCTTCTGAGCTCACTCTTTGGGGATTAAGGGAGAGACTAAGAAAGGCAAGGACTGAGACTCATCCTGAATCCATTTTCACAAATGTGAACCTTTTTTCAGGAAAATAAATTTCCCACCTATGGTATCTCTGCAGCTTACTTGGCATCCCCCTATCTTGATTATCACTGTGGGTTGTAATGTACACTCTATTAAATGGGCAATAAACACAGCGAGGGTTATTGCTGCATATAATAGCTAGCAGAGATCTTGTCTTTCCCCCTCCAAGCCTCCTATACCTTCCTCCTTACAGCCTTCTCTAACAGAAGAGGAGGAATACACCATGGCTTGTGGCACCACGTCTCATCATTGCCTTAACAAACTGACCGTCTGTCTCATCATAGCACCCCACAAAGATTCCTCTTCCTAGGGTCCCTGTTTCAGAAAACACTTCTCCAGCTGCTTTCTATAAAGTACGGAGTGTTCCAGCCAGGGACTGAACTCCTCTGTGATTTCCATTACTCCCCTCTATTGATGACAATATGCACACCTGCCCCCTAAGTGTCTTCTCACCCATTCCTGCTATCACAATCCTAATGTAAAGCTAGCAGCCTTCCCTCTCTTCTGGTTTTAGTATTTTCCTTCCTTCACTCCGAGGTCCATTAACCGGGTCATAGCAGGAAGCATCTTTTAAAAGAAAAAATTTAAAAGAAAAAATCCACTTAAAATCCTTCTTAAAGCCATCCATTGGAGGTTGCCATGACCACCATCAAAGCTTTCCTTATTGGTGTTTATTGGCTATCCCTAATTGTCCTTTCTGCGTGTGAAATATCTCTGCTTTATTCTAATTTGCACCCACTTGCCATCGTAACCAGGCTCTCATCATACTGCTTGACTCATCCAGGAAACTTCTAGGCCTTCCAGGTAACATCCTCTGGCGACGACATGGTTTTTTTTTTTTTTTTTTTTTTTTTTTTTTGTCGTTGTTATTTGTTTGCTCCAAATCAAATTGGATCTCGTAGAAAGAGAGTGGCTGGACGTCTAGACGGCAGGGTTGGAAGGATTCCCAGCATAAAGTATCTTTCCCATTCTAAATTAGATCACATCATGTCTCTAATGAAGACCTTGCCCTCCTCTCTATTGCTATAGCTTTCAGGGAAATTGTCCAGCTTATTGGACTGGCACATGATGTCCTGATTGGTTTGATATATGACCACTATTCCATCTTCATCTTTCCACTGTGCCACCGTGTGTGTGTTCCATTCATCTCTCTTGCATTTAATAGTTGAGAAATAATACCTACTATCACAAACACCAGCTCAGCTTCCACTACCTCTGTCTGTACCCCGTCTTTATCACCTTCAGGATAGCTACCTCTGTCCCCACCATCACCTCCACCTCCCCTCTACTCCCTCCACCACTATTACTATTACCTCTTATTAACTGCTTTTATTAACTCTGCCTATCACTGTTATCAATGGTACTTATTGTTTATTCTATGATAGCTATTCATTATATGCTAAGCCTTTATATATTTTTTCACATTAAATATTCAAGCAGGTACAATAGCTGGATTTGGACCAAGCCATCGAGACTGCATAATCCAGACTCAACCTGATACTTTCAAGAGTAAGCATCCTAGGCTGCAGGATCTCAGGGTCACCACCTCCCACTACTTTGTGTCCTGAATCTGGTGCTCTCTCCGTGTTGTCTTCTTCCTTTTTATACTTCATGGAAAAGGCCAGTGTTCCCTATAAAATCCTGATACTCTTTCCTTGACCCCTTCAGAGAAACCTTGTTCCTGGATTTTTTGCATGATCTTCCATCCAACACATATCACGTCATAATTCATTTTCTTTGTTCACTGGAGTCTTTCCTATAAACACTGAGTGTGAATCAGAGAGCATGATACACCTAAAAAGCTGCTGCTTGGCCCAGGCAACTGGCTGAAAGGATAAAGGATTTCAAGGTGTGTCTTGCAGGATTAGAGAGAGATTGCATATCAAGTTTGTGGGAGGGTTTCTGGTATTTAATGTGGATCCCCTTGGGAAGGGGGGAAACAGACAAGATCTCCTGAAAAGATTGGGAGTATGGAATAGAGAGGAGGAGAAGGAGAAGGGGAAGGGAGAAGGAGAGGGAGGAGGAGAACATGAGGGTAAAAGATGCTCAAAAAGGGGGAAGCACAGGGAGGGAAAGCAAGGAAAGAGATACCCTGATTGAGGGAGCAATCAAAGGGCTAGCAAGAAATATGGCACTAGGGAAATTTCCAGGATTCCACAAGGATGACCCCAGCTAAGACTCTAACAACAGCAGTGGACAGAGTGCCTAAGCTGGCTTTCCCCTGTAATCAGATTGATGGCTACCTTAATGGTCATCATGGAACCTTCATTCAGCAACTGATGGAAGTGGATACAGAGATCTACAGCAAAGCACTGGGCCAAAGCTTCCCAAGACCAATCCAAGAGAAAGAGGAGCAATAATATGAGCTAAGGGTCAAGGCCATGGAAGGGATAACCACAGAAATAGCTAGCCGGAGCTAGTGAGAGCTCACTGACTCAGGACTGATATCAGGGGAACCTGCACAGGAACAAACTAGACCCATTAAATGTGGGGGACAGTTGTGAGGCTTGGGCAGTCTGTGGGGCCACTGGCAGTGGGTCAAGGACTTATCCCTAGTGCTTGAACTGGCATCTTAGAGTTCATTCTTTTTGGAGGCTTACCTTGCTCAGCCTAGATATAGGGAGGAGGGCCTTGGTCTTGCCTTGAAGTGAAGTATCAGACTTTGTTGACTCCCCATGGGAAGCCTTACCCTTTCTGAGGATTGGATAGGGGGTTTGGGAGAAGGGGAGGATGGGAGAAGGGGAGGGAATGGGAACAGGGATAGCTTTGTAAAATGGGAAAAGATTGCATTAAAAAGTTTCTTAATAAAAGAAGAAAAAATTCTCAATAAGTATTAGAGATAATGCTATTAGACTAAGTTTTAATTAAATAGTGAATTTTCCAGAAATTCTTGTTAACTGTATCTCGTTTAATATATGATAATAAGGAAAACAAATACAAACCAATTTGTGATTAAAGTACCTTTTTAAAAATAAGCAAATAGGTTTTAGAATCTATGAGCACCCACTGAATGCTAGAATTTATCATTGCCCTTTATGATTGATTCCGGGGCATATAACAAGAGACTGGCAATATTTAAATAACTTTATTAAGTAACTATCACACTGGGAATTCATTAAAAAGAAATTATCAGAAATATATGCAAAAGTTGATCTGTTTATTAAAAAATACATAAAATGTCTAACAGATGCAACATAAGATTCCATATTTGTTGACTTTTAATTATAAGGCAAAATTTGGAAAATCTTAAATAGTAATCAAGACTCTATATTTCATGGAATATTCAGCAATTGCAAAAAAATATTTGTCAGCGATTATCCAATGGTATCAACTAATGTTTTCTGAAAGTCAAGGTACTGAATAGTTTAATATTTAGTTTACTTATCTGTATCATTTAATTCCAATATTTCATAGCATTTTCATGGAAGAAAATGCAGCAGAAAATTTATGCTAAATTTTCTGAGTTTCAGAATTACAGATAATTTAAATTTTCATTGAGTTTAAAAATCTAGTCTCAAATTTAAATGACTGTTTATCATCTAGGAATCAGAAGCCTATAGCTCATGACAAAAGAGCTGAAATGGGCAAAAATGTGTTCTTCCAACGTATAGGAAAAGGAAGACCCTCTTCTACATCCTGTAGAGCGCGCAGAGAAGAAGACACAGCGTGAGTGGCAGCCGTGCTTGGCTATGGTAGTCTGCTACTTATTTCATATCCCCGTGTCTCAGACACTGCACCAGAATTCCGAGCCAAGTTGGCACTTTGCAAAGACATATACAAACATGAACTCCTTGTCTTAAGTCCCACTTAAGCACAGTTCCAAGATCCTCCAGGGCAGCATGGTTGTTCCTCTGACAATTGTCCTAAATGCAAATCAAGCATTAGAAACCTTTAGGCCAGGGAAGAGAACATGGGGGTGTGCGTGTAGTGTGTGTGTGTGTGTGTGTGTGTGTGTGTGTGTGTGTGTGTGTGGTGTGTAAATCTTCAATCTAAGTGCCTGGCTTAGCCCTCCAAGCTGTTAAGGTGGAAATGAAGCCCAGAATTTCACTAAGTGACTTTGATGGTTTTTAGCCATGACGCCAGTGGAAGAGTCAGGGACCATGCCACCATTCCCAATGACTTGAAATGCCCCAAACTGCCTACCCATCTCAGATTTTCCATCCTCACTGAAGGAGACATGGGATGGCTGCCTTTGTAATTAGTACCTTTTGTCATTTAAAGTTCACCAGATTTGTAGGCAATTATTGACTAAAAAACATTTATTATTTACAATATATTATTAGTTTATTATGGCTCATTGCTTTAAAATACTTCGTTTAATCCTTTGCAGGTCCTTAAACACAAATATGGCAGCTATTAGCAACCTCTTCAGTCAGGCATAAAATTGGACCCAGAGGCCTCATAAACAATCTAGTGCTTTGCAAAGATTAAATCAGTGTACACAGCTGTGAAGGAGGCCATTAGAAAATGCATTATCATTCTGTTTTACTGTTACTTTGTGTGCTGCCCGGCTCCTGCCAATCCATCAGCTAGCCTTGCCTTTGCCCTGTGAGCGGAAGAGCCTCACCATTGTGTCAGGTCAGAGATGTTCCCTAGATTCATGCCCTGCATGCAAAGCCAAAGGAACCCGGATGATGCTGGTCAAGACCCAGCCTGGACAAATCACAGAGACCTGGAGACACTTCTTCAGTAAGAAACAGGCAGAGAGGTAGATTTCCTGGAATATGCTAATTCAAACAAAGTAATTGCTATCTTGCCCGCTTCTGAGTCTTCGCTCAGCGTCTCCTGTCTCTAGAAAGGAAAGATATCATTTAGAAAAAACCTAGCATGCTGCAGGATTTCTCAGATCCGGATTTATTTATTTGGTGGACTCCATTGTACAGACAGTGCTTAAAGCCCCCATGGAAGAGTTCAAAGGGGTTCAGTGTCTGGGAGGGGCGGGGGTCCTTAAGACACAGCTAATACTTACCAGTATGCAAAGCTTCCCACAGAAGGGACATCTGAGACAAGTTTAAAATGATACAGGGAAAGGAGAAGCGGTGAGGCTGTGTGGAGCATGGGGAAGGGAGAGGAAAGTACAGACAGGCTGTGGGACTGACATGCACAACATCATGGAAGCAAGAACCAAGAGGGCATCTTCATTTGTTATGTCCTTCTAGAAACCTTGTTATATGCACGTATTCATTTACAGGAGAAAAGCCCCCCTTCTGTTCAGTTTTCTGTACTGACTGTATGTGGTGTGCCTCATCCTGGGGAGACAAACAATACCAGGGCAAGAAGGGCAGATTTCGATTCCTACTCTGTGAGGTTCAATTCTGTTTGATTATTATCTCATCGAGTGGTCCTGGAGAAAGTAGAATTCCCTGAATTCTACTTTCCTATTTGCAAAATTGACCACAGAATTTACATAATACCTAAGAGGCATGGCATGTATTCCCTGCCATGTAGCAGAACCTCAGAATCTGTGTTGTCCTCTTCCTGTCACTGGGCATTAGGTCAAAATTTGTCTTTCCTGGAATTCATCAATTTAGGAATCAACTTCAGACAAATTATTAGAATTGTGCAGAAAGTCTGCAAGCTGGAGGCTTTGAGAAAAGATCAATTAACGTGAAAGAACTTGGCTTCAGACCCTGTATACCCAAGTACACAACTAGGCACTGCCAAGCTCTTCTCCTCCTATAGGTGCACAATCAGGGACCTGGGACACCTTCCTGTGTTACAGGGTTATTGGGGAAAATGGGCAGGAGGGGCGACACTTGACTTCTCTGAAATCATCTCCTTATGACTTGGTATATAGAAGAAGCAAAGATTTGGTGAGGTTTGACCTATTTAAGAAGCTCCTGAGCCCATTGAGATTGGAGGCACAGTTTCTTCTAGCTCTTTCCTCACACACCGTATCCTCATTTGGAATTCCTCAGCAGCTGCCTTGCCAGCTTCCAGGAATGGCCTTGTTCATTCTGCTCACTTAAAGCCCCTTTCTTCCTCTCCTTATCCCATTTGCATCCGACATCCTGCAATGACTAATCCATGCCTCTGCTTTCCCTAGTATGCCCTGACGAACTAACAAACACCAGTGATCCAATCATCTTCACCCTCTCCTTCCAAGTATTGAGGATAAATTACAATACTTTGCAGATCCCTGGAGAGGGAACGGATATGACTCCTCGCATCCAAAATGACTCTTCCATATAGACTAGCATGGTGTTTGACAGGGCTGTGAGGAGGATGACAGCAACCTCAAGAAGAAACCCTTACACAATTTTCTTGTTCTTTTCTGAACGTTGGGCATTAGAAGCTGGAGGAGACTCTTTCGTTTTTCTCAATATTCATTTCACGTCTTGATTCTGTCCATAAGATTGCTTGTCCAGTCTCCTCTCTGAGCCAGTTGCTTCCTATTGGGCCCCCTTTCCTGCTGGCTCTCTGAACCACCAAACTGCCTCTGTGGCAATGTCATGGGACCTCCAAAACCTTTGGCTTGTTTCCAACACTGGGACTCTCTGATGGGATGCGAAGGAACCAGGAGGGAATCTGGAGTTCTCCCTACTTCCCCACTGCCTGAGAGCCTACTTTACAGTAGCTGTGCCATCCGGAATGGCAGGCGACTACTTAGAGCAGACTCTCACCTGCTCAAGAAACAGTGGACTTCCAAATTTGCTGTTTTAGAAGTAACAATGGCATCAGCTTTCTGCTACTTCATCCTTGGGGGACTCACTGCCTTTATTCATTCATCAACTCTCTTCAAAGCTTTGTGAATGGCATCTTCCTTTCACTTCCTCATCAGGGAAGAACCGTTCACTGTTCTCGGCTACTTCCAGAAATCACCCATGTCTCCACAAATACAAATGAGGAAAACACACATGAGACCATGAAATGGAGGGTGTGTCCAATAGTGAGCAAAGCTTTGGAGAAGTGGCCCCACTCACAGCCTGAAGGGTAGAGATATCAAGGATTTAATTCTGTATGTGTTGGGGCTGTCTGGGGGCTGGCAGAGATGGACGGGTAATAGGCAGAAGACATGAAGAGTGTTGGTGAAGAGAGAAAATGGCATGATGGAACATTTTGCATCTGATTTCTGGTGGCCAAGCAGAAGTGCATACTCTGTTGTTAGGGAGACCATGAAGTCAATGGGAGGAGAATTAACCCTAAAGAGAAGGGAGAAATCTGACTTAAGCACATGGGAATATTGCTCAATCTGGAAAGCGACAACTTTGTTGAGTTTTTAATGTCTGCATAACAGAATTGTGTGTGTAATAGGGTAATTACACAGACAATACCTGGATGGTTGTTATGGAAGTATTAGCGTGTATGGATGGCAAAGGGATACATTGACATATATGAAAGTGTCTACCACGGTGATCCAGAGAAAAAAAATTCAAGCTATGTAAAAGGCATCAGCTCATCTCAGACGCTCTGTTGATGAAAACATGTCAGATGAATGAGAAGATGGATGCTCTTTCAATAAGCATTTTGCTATTTCTTACGTTGAGCTAAAATCTGTCTTTCTATAACTTTTCCTCCCTGAGTTAGCCCTGCCTTCTAAAGTCAAACGGAATAAATCACCTCTCTCCTTTAAATGAAAACCCTTCACATATTCCTTGTTTAATAAATTGAATAAATAGACTCCACTTTAATAAATTTGCCCTAGGCCTGTGGTCCCTTGTAAGGTAGGCCAATATAAATGAAGATGCTGTCTGCGCAGGAGGTGCTTTGTGGACCATGTGACTGTTATACTGTCCCAGAAATCAAGGGCTTTGTGCTGTGAGGAGGCTATTTAAAATGAACCAATAGTGTTGTTCAGAAATATAAACATTTTTATTTTTTAAAAAAAGTCATTTTATAACATAATTTAAAAAATGTATCATGAATTTTAAAAATCCATTCTTCCTTCCCTCCTGTTTTCCCATTCTGTATTCTTTAATTTAAAATGTTTTGAATGCCTGTTCTGTGCCATACACTCCATTCTTCATATACTTCCTATCTCATCAAGTTCCTTCTCTGACTGAGACATTGAATTTGCTCTCATTGTGCAGGTGAAACACATTTGGTTCTACGTAAAAAAAAAAAATCGGGGAATAATTAGCTACAAATAACATCAGGGTTGAAACTTGGTGCCAGTCTTGGTCGAACTAGTGACTTCTAGTACATAATTCCATCTATAGAGGAAAGTGAAGTAGTCAGAGGCAGCACACGTATACAGCATCAGGTCTTAGGGGTCTGCTCACGGAAGGAGGGAATTGGATGAGCAAAAATATGGAGGCACGTGAGAATTTGTCTGGTTTGGAGAATGGTTAGCAGTGAGGCATGCCTATTGCACATGGTACTTAGGTCTCAGAGGAAATGGAAGGTAACATGAGCTCCTATGTACAAAAGAGTCAAGCAGTGTGGGCTTTACACCACCATGGGGAACTGGCTTGAGGGAGGACCACCATTGTTTCTATGGGGTTTAAGACATGTTTTATTGATTTCCATGCTCAGTGGCCTGGTCCCCTACCCACCGATACACTGCTATTACTATAGGAACTTAAGTATTATTTTTTCAAATTCATCTGGGAATGGCTAAAAGACACTAGGAAATTTAGTGGCTAAATCATTAGGAAAGAACAGAAAAATATGAAGATAAGCTAGCTTGAATAAGAAAAACAGGAAACAAAAAGAAGCCTGGAGAAAACATAAAGGAGAGAAAGTATAAAAACAGAGAAACAGGCATAAGACCTCACATATCAGTTATGACGGTAAATATAAATGGTTTAAGTCCCCTAATAAAAGATAGAGTCTTTCATACTGGGTTGAAAGCAAAATTCCACCATATGCTGCTTGCAACAGACAAACAGTAAAACAAAAACAAGAAGAAAGGGGGATAAGGTTGGCAAATATTTATCAAGCTCACAAAACAAACACAGAGAAAGCAGCAACTTGCCACAGTTAAAAGTGAAATTCATGGCAAAAAGGCATTATGTGAGACAAAGGATGTTATTTTATATTGATAAAAGGCATACTTTTCAATGAAGCAATCCGAGACATGCTGGTACCCAATGGCAGAATGAATACAAAGGCAGGATGCAGAAGCATGAGAAGAGGACAAAAAATAACCTTTCCAGGTATCTTGATATTGACTATGAGAACAGAAAAATAAAACTATGTATTACCTTTAATAAGGTACAAATATAAAAATTGTAAAGCTACTTAAAGCTGACCTGAGTGTTTACAACGTTCTGTGCACTATTTTAAATATTGACACAAACTCCTGCTTCACTGAATATTAACCCCAGGCTATTATGTGGGGATAAATTATTAACCCTGTGTTAGAGCTAAGAAAGTAGAAGTACCAGGAAGTGAACAAATTACCCAAGACCACGGCATTGCTACACTGCCTGCATGTATAAGCCTCGTGCTAAACTGAGGCCGGTCTCCAGCAAGTCTGTTCTGTTAACTGTTGGGCTAAATAACTCCAGAGTGGGAACCCACAGCCTTCTTACTAAGCAAAGGAGAACATTGATGTAGAGAACTAAGGAGAACTAAGCAGATTTAGTGCTAGGCTACAAAAAGCCTCAAGGGGAAAAAAACCATCTAGAATGGACTACTGATTTGAACACAGTATAAATCCAGACATTAGTGGCATTACAACCTGACTAGTATGGTGTATACACACACACACAAACATCATGGGAAGGTAATGGCAAAATTCTAAGTCAAACACTTAATAACCTATTTCATTTTTTTATTAAAAGAATTCTTATGAGTTTGGGGATTTCTCTGGTTTGTACAGTCATGTGATACTTACATGTAAGTCAAAGGAGAAAGCCACATGGCCGCCTGGAGACATAGTTGTTCCACGAGAGTTACAGCTTTGCAATATGGAATCTGAGCTTCTGATGTTAAGAAGAGGTCCAGGCCAGACAGAGAGGGACCGTTCTATTCAGTGAAGCACCAAGAGCCACGACTTAGAGAGAAACAACAGTGCAGGATGATTAGAATCGTTCAAGCCAGACAGGTAGCAAAATACCCGAGGCTGAAGGAAATTGCAACTTGGTTCTGAACTACATCAAAGTAAAGAAATTCTTGAGACAGATGTGGAGGTATACGTAGTAGCCACAGGCAGAATGGTGGCAGGTATGTGTTTGGGGCCAGGGAATAGCTGAATAACCCTCATTTTGCAAGGGTCACACAAGCGTTTACATTTTTAGAGCAGAATTTAGAAGTCATAAGAAGATCACTCCAGGCCCCATGCCCGAAGGAAGAAATTGCTACGAAATATCCAAAGGTGTTTGTGGAAAGTTAGATTCTCAGCTGTGAAAAAGAGATTTTGTGTTTCTGCAATATTCCAGAGTCCGGTTACTGTTCTTTTAAAAATGTGTTTGGTTCTCTTGCAGCTCAAACCTGAGACAGTGTATAGGCGACAAAAAATTTAGCATTTCCAAAGGTTTTCATAGGAGCCCAAGCCAGTAAGCAGGAGGACAATAGAGGGCAGTGGGTCAAAGAGAGGCTGAGGCAGGCCCAAGGGGCCTTGGTACTGGGCCAGCTGCACCAGAAAGATGTGGCCCTACCCGCTCTGTTACACACTCATTAACACCCCCACCTCACCCCATCCCTGTTCTCTATCTGTCTATATACCTCTCTTCCTTCATCATACCAACATACCAAGACCCTTATAAGAGAAAACAGGAGTCCAGCATCATGACGTCTAAGGAAATAAAGCCCAGGAGAGGCCACCTCATAAAGGCCAATCCCTGTTGCATCTATCTAAATTTCACATCCAAAAAGGTCTGGAAGTTGAAAACAAGGATGCAGGAAGTGAGGAATTCAGAGGGAAAACAGACCTCTCTTGAGTATTGGTCCCCCAGCACTGGGGGAGAAGGGCGGGGTGGAAACTCAGGTTCAAAGGCTTTCTAGGCTAGTACAACCACGATTTTCTAAAAACCATTTTATTTTTCTCATTAAAAATAATATATGCCTTGTGGATAATTTGAAAAGTTCCAACCATGCTCAGAAATAACATCTGGTAACATTTGGGCTGTTTTCCCTCCCAGCAATTTCATTTTTCTGTCTGACGGTAGAGCTGTGCATATGTGCGTATGTGCAATATTGTAAAAATGAAATGAGAAATGTAGTTTGTGTTGTATATTCTAGCTTACTCCTTATCATCTTCCCATCATCATGGGGGTGGAATGGAGAGACTTCATGGAAAAAGAGCTGAGCATGGATGCTGCTGAGGAAGTGAGACACAGAGGACAGCAGAGATGACCTTGAACTCTGAGGTGTGAGCACACACTAGTGGGCCAGCCACTGCAAGGGACGGGAGGAAGTGGAGACAGCCAGCACCTGTAAACAGAGTCCTCGCAGCTGCTCTAAAGAGAAACAGGGGCCAGAGCGGAGCTGGGGGATTAAGCCAGAAACGCAAGGAGAGATGGATATGGACCTGGGCCTAGATTTGTGTGTCAGCCCAACTGCTCATAGTAAGCGATTACCTAGATACTGAGGGCCTCTGTATCTCTTCAACTCTCCTCCTTCTTACTAATTGGATTTGTACCATTCCTAGTTAAAAACAAAATAAATTAAAACGAGGCTCAGAAATGCAAAAACAGTTGTCCAAGGACACACTGTAAAATGTGGGCAAAGGTGGAGCTATGCTATTGGTTTTCAAGGTTTATAAACTATGGTAGCTTATATAATTAGTTCATAATACCTGAAAGGCAATGACACCCAACACAGCTGAAATCCTTTCTCATTCACCTTATTAAGGATCCCATGGCCCTTCCTCACATCGTATAGTACAAGTGCTTTGTATGGAGAGAGCCTGAACTGTATCATTTAGTTCCATGTTCTGTTCAGCAGCACATAACACATCCATCCTCGGTGTTTGCCACCCGCCTCCGTCTCCCCGAACTCCCTTCCTGACGCCATTTTCTCCCATTTGAAGGAGCGGTCTGACCTAGAATGGCTGTGTGTGACTTGAGATTTCAGCATTTGTCTTTCAACTCTCGTACAAAATCCCTTCCCTTTAGTAAAACTCCCAGTGGCTTCTTGCCCATTCCTTTTCATTTCTGTGAGGGACTTTTAAGTTTAGTTTGCCGTCTACACCAGCGAGGTCCCCAAGGCTTTAGCTTCAGAGACCAGGCTCTCTCAAGACCCAATCAATTCCAACATTCAATTAGGCTAATTAAGCTCAGGTTGCCATCAATACATTTCTTAATTATGGTTTAAACATAGGTAAAACCCAGAATTGTTCATCAACAGCCCTTAGCCTCTGCTAAAAGCAAGAGAATCTGGTGTTCGGAATTCCCAGGAGTCAAATTGAGGTTCTGACAATAGTCGGAGAGACCACATGTGTATTTGCATAGGATTTGCATAGATCTACATAGGTTAGCCTCTTCACGGTACATTTCCAATTAAAATGTTATTATTTTGGCCTTGAAGATGTTGTTTCCCGATTCTCCTTTTCTCCAGCACCGTTCACAACACCTGTCCCCTTCCACGCAGATTTCTGCATGGAAGGACAACAGGACGACAGAGAGAGCGGACACAGCCTGCAAGGAGGGCCCCAGATATTAGCAGACTGCACCTGAGATGCGCTAGCTATTGGGAGGTGACCCCCGTGACTAGACGGTTTGTGGCCAGAGAAGAACAGCTGCAGGACCCAGCGAAGAGCAGGATTTGATTTAGACCGAGTGTCTGGGCTGGTCTCTACCTTGCCTTCTTGCCTAAGCTCTGCCCTTGCTCCCGGATGAAGCATTTCTTTTCTTTAAGTCAGCTTTTCGGGTTTTTTTTCTGGGTCCTGCTGGGCCTGATGACACAGGGCTATAAAACAAGCCTCTCCAGTGGCTGAGGCAGGAGGCTTACAGATTTTAGGCTTGTCTGAGCTCCAGCTGAGTTTCAGGCTAGGCTGAAAAGCACTGTGAGATACTGTCTCGAGGTAAAAAGTCCAGAAGAAGCTGGGTTGCAGCTCAACGATAGACCATTTCCTTATCATGTAAAGGCCCCAAGTTCAGTACCCAATACCACAACACAAAACAGCAGAAAAGAACATAGACCGCGTCCATTGCCTTCTCCGACTTCCCATGGGTTCTCATTGCTGGTGGTGTAAATCAGCACGTCAGCCATGACTTGCATGCCGTTCCTCCATGCAGGCAACTGGCATCTCTGGTTTGGTAACTCTGACCTGCACTTTGCATAGTGAGCTCACCCTCTGTCATCATGGATTGCCCTGACCATCCACACATGGCTTTTGCTTTGTCTCCATTCTTACCTCCATATAACCGTCACCCACAAAACACCATACCCCAATTCTGGCCACCTTGGCACAATGAACATGGTACTCTGCATTGAGAGGACTGGGAGGGACCTAGAAGCCAGATCTTTGGGACACCTCTATCCTTTCTCTTCCTTTTCTCTCCTGATGCATGCCAGAAAAATTAGAATTCTCTTCTGGGGGGAAAACTAGGACTCTTGCTCTGAAGTAAGTCATACAGTCTAGAAAATTTACTCTTCAGGGTCCGGAAAATAGCTCAGTGTTTTGAGAACATTTTCTACTCTTCCAGGGAACCCAGCACCCTGACCTGGCTATCCACACCTACACTGGGTCAAATGCAACTTCCTGTAACTGCAGTTTTAGGGGTTTTATCACTCTCTCCTGTTATCCATGTGTATTTGTGCATACATGGCCCATGCGTGCACACACACATACACACACACACACACACTATTGAAAATACAAGGGCTGGAGAGATGGCTCAGTGGTTAAGAGCATTGCCTGCTCTTCCAAAGGTCCTGAGTTCAATTCCCGGCAACCACATGGTGGCTCACAACCATCTGTAATGAGAACTGGTGCCCTCTTCTGGCCTGCAGACATACACACAGACAGAATATTGTATACATAACATAAATAAATATTAAAAAAATACAAAAGTTTCTTTGCTAGCGTTCTCTTTTCTCCATTGAATGCCCTCATGTGACAACAGCCTGCTCCACACTGAGCTGTAAAGAAAGCTGCACACAGAGGGCCCAGGAACTACAGCTGAAAAGTCCTACTGGCTGTCCCTTAGTGTGTTTCCACAAAATCAGATCCTTGTCAGTCTGCACAGCTGCCCACTTTGCCCCGGGCTTAACACATCTTCATTTCTGAAGGTTCAGTGTCATGCAAAACATTTTAAAACAAATTTGACATGCTTTTCTTCTTGGTGACCTGTCTCTTGTTCCTACTGCGCCCAGTGTGAAAGCCAAGGACACATGTAACTTTTTCAACCTTATACTTCAAACCCTATTCGTACTTTAAAAGGTTCTTGCATTTCCTTCCTCCCTCGCTGGTAAAACTCAGGGGCGCTGGGGAGGTGGGGGATTCCAGATGCTCTGACAATCCAGAGCAACCTGTGGTGGTGGCGGTGATGTCTGTGCCATCATTGGCACCAGAGTAGAGAGGGCCCCCTCAAGGGTACCACATTCTTCCTGGCTCCCAGTACTCAGCAGCATAGCACAGGGGTCTTTTTTGAAGCCATCACAAATAACACTGCATACTTATAAATGATTTCAGAGCTTCCTTTCTGTCTAAATTTCAGTTGTCACACGCTTATATGGGCAAGAAGTAACCCCATTTCTCTTCCCCAGCCCCTCCCCCTTGATTGTTTTCCTTATTACATTTGTTATCAGCAGACATAAGTAGTTTATACCTATTTTTAATGAGTCTACTGCCTGTTTAGTTCTTGGCACTGAGGAAGGTGATTGACATGTAGTCTGTGTTCAATAAATACTTGTCAAATGAGTGAATCTTAGTATTTCTACACTGTACTGAGTTAATAATTAGGTACATGAGGATGGGGCAATTGTACTTTTTTGGCAAATATGGTAAAAATAGGCTATAATTAATTACAATCTATTTGTCAAATAGGGTAGAAACAATAGAGTATAATTAGCCACAAAATTTTCCCCCTACAGATTTTGAGAAGGGCAGGCCAGCAGACAGAAGTTCTGTAGAGCTGGGATGGCAATTGAGGAGCGGGTTAAGGAGAGGTTATTAGACCACAATGCCAAGGGAAAGAATCTAGCTACATAGAGAAACAAAGAAAGAAAGAAAGAAACTTTTGGGGAGGAGAATGAATGAAGAAAAAGAAAAGAAGAAAGCAAATGGCAGGATGTGATTAGCTAAGCCAATGATGTGCTGAATAGGTCGATTAGGTAAAGATTTGATAAGCAGATTCGAATATATTTTTTTTTCTGTGTATTGAGTAGCATGATTCTTCCTCATTCTAGAAAATAGCCAGTGAAAATTTATATTGATCTTTGATGAATATACCATAAGAAGAAAGCCATTTAAAAAATTAAGTTGCTGAGCACAGCCCAAGAGTGAAGCTTCAGGAAGAACACACAATCCATGCTTAACATTCAAGGGAATGAGAGTCAGGTGTGAAGTATACAGCCAGGATTCCAGCACTCTGGAAGCTAAGACAAGACTTCTGCAGGTCTGAGTCCAGCCTGAAATAAATAGACAACTCAGTGCTAGCCTGGGCTACATAGAAAGACTGTTTCCAAAAAAATATGAGTGAATGAAACACACCAATGGGAAAAAAATACCTTAGAGATGTAGATATTGATTTAAGATAAGGGTTTTTAAAAAAAATTATTTGGAACTAGAGTGAATATTCCTTTCTTTACACTTTTTCTCCCTGAATGCAACTAGGTAACCATCTTACCAAAATTTCTGAAGGGTCATCTGTCTATTGGTTAAGGTCATTTGTCTATCTGTTGCTTTCATTGGTTAATTAATAAAGAAACTGCCTGGCCTTTGATAGGACAGAAAATTAGGTAGGCGGAGTAGACAGAACAGAATGCTGGGAGAAAGAAAGCCGAGTCAGGCAGTTGCTATGATTCTCCCACCCGACACAGACGCAGGTTAAGATCTTCCCTGGTAAGCCACCTCGTGGGCTACACAAATTATTAGAAATGGGTTAGATCAATATGTAAGAGCTAGCCAATAAGAGGCTGCAACTAATGGGCAAGACAGTGTTTAAAAGAATACAGTTTCCGTGTAATTATTTCTGGTAAAGCTAGCCAGGTGGCAGAAAGCAGCCCACCTCCGCTCCTTCAACACTGCAAAGATGGCATTAGGCCATACTGAATCCTCCACTAAAGGTCAGAAGGTTCTGGTGGTCATGCTGGGTATCTGGGGTTTAACATGCAGGATTCATTGCTACCCAAGTTTGAGTCCCAGCAGCTCTTCTTTGGCTGGTACTATCCGCTCATTCTCTCATTATTTCATGTATTCATTCACCCACTCCACACGCATAAATATTCAATGCACGCCGTGCTCTCGGGACTGCCCTGCTTCCCTAAAATAATTCTTTTGAAACCGTTTTCAGGTTAATAAAATTCAAATGCTATTAGAACTCTTCAGACATTGAGACCCTGACATTTCCACAAGCTGAGATAATTACCAGGGTACCATTGGGTCTGAGGTGTCCATAAGGCACCATTCTGTAGCCTATTACAAAGGAGAGGATGACTGTCGCAGTATCAGAGGGGATGCAATAGGGATGAGTGAGGCACACTCCCCAAGATTCCAGGAGCAACATGCTTCCTGAATAAAGCGTAACCTCATCTTCACAAGATCAAGAAAGAGCATTTATGCTGTGATAACATGGATGGTTTGGGCAAGATTGTAAGCGTTGTTTGCCTGGATTTGAACTCCAGGTTCTTCTGCCAATGACCTTTTCCTCTCCTCTCTCTAACTCACCAAGGGCTGCCCACATGTTGGAGACCTGATGGCCTGGCCATGTCCCTAACTCAGTTCACTTGGCTCTAGAGTGACTCTGCTCAGTTCCACCAGGAGGGGGGCAGGAAATCCACATGCTGGGAGAGCATGGCTTGGGTCATGATGCCCTAGACTGGTACTTTAAAACAAGGAGACCCCAAAAATGACCTCTCATGTAAATTTCTTACATGGGATACTAGCACTCATATTTTGAACACGAATGTCCAGGAAGGCATGAAAGACAAGATAATGATTTTTCAACTCTTGTAGGACAGCACTTTTCAGCCTGTGGGTCATGACTCCCTTGTGGTCATTTATGAGAAATACCTGTATATCAGATATTCATGTTATGATTCATAACAGTAACAAAATTGCAGTTATGAAGCAGCAATGACATAATTTTATGGCTGGGGGGTCACCACGACATGAGGAATTATATTAAGGGGTCATAGAATTAGGAAGGTTGAGAACCACCGTAAATGTAGACTATGATGCTCACTGCATTTCTTACATTTTTCTTTTCTTTTTTTCTTAACCCAGAAAAAGAAATACATTGATGGTATGGGAAATCCTTCTGTATATATGCTGCTTTTATTGGTTAATGAATAAAGAAGCTGCTTTGGCCTGTGATAGGACCAAGTAGGGCGAGGCAGGAAACCTAAACTGAATGCCAGTAGAAAGTAGGCAGAGTCAGTGAGATGCCATGTACCCATCAGAGAAGACAAACGTGCCCTGGACATTTACTGGTAAACCACAAGCCTCATGGTAAAATATCAAATAATAGCAATGGGTTAATTTAAGATATAAGAGCTAGCAAACAATATACTGAGGTGATTGGCCAAGCAGTGTTTTAATTAATACAGTTTTGTGCAATTATTTCAGGTCTGAGCAGCGGGGGAATGAGCAAGCAGCCTTCGCCTACACACTGACCTTGCTAAAACGGAAATGTAGTGAATGCCTGAATAAGTCTTAGAAGAGGAGCCAGGAGGCTAGACTTTGCTTAATTTCTTGTCAGAGAAAAGGTAGGCTGGGCGCAGCTGTGGTTGAATGCTCTCTTCAGCAAGGTGGTTTGCGGAGAGTTGAACTGAGTCATTGCAAGAAGTAGCAAATTCTATGAGCTCAAACCCTGAACCTTGAGGCTTTACAAATAAGCCCTGACATGGTCTTTATTAATCTAATTCATTATTCAAAAAATTGTGATTGAATGTCCATCATATATCAGATATTCCTGGAAACGAGAAAACTAACAAGGAAATGGGGCCTATGTAAATAATCAGATGACCTTGGCTTACGAAGCAGAGCTCTGAAGACAGTGTGGGCATGGGAGGAATCATCCAGTGAGCAATGAGGATGTCGGAATGGTGATGGCAATGTCCTGGCTGCTGTTGGGAGTGTTCCTCATACAATAATTTACTTTAACCTGAATCAGTGCTGTGAGATAGGGCCTATTATTACTTCCACTTCAGACAGTGAGTCCTAGACCCAGGTGCTGAGCAGAGGGTTAGAAGACACGAAGTTCACAAGCTGTATCTAGTGGGCACCGTGAAGTGAATGGCAGGAACTAGCCCTTCCCCACCAATGGCTAGCCACTATCTGTGCACTAAGTATCATACTACAGATGAGTAATTTGTGGCTTTTATGAGAAATTCTTAATATGAGATAAAGTTAAGAGCATCGTCCAAGATTATAAGTATTTTTACATTGCTTTACATTGCTGCAGCTCAACCATTACAAGATTATTAGGATGTTAGCACAGAAAAGACCTTAAAAGTTACCGGCTATAAGGTTCCTATTTGTGTCTTACCAACCTACAGTGGTAAATAAAAGTAACTCCTTACACACACACGGCATACTAACCACAGACCAAGATTAAGCTCTGGGATCTAATAACTCTTGATCTAATAACTCCCTCTCTCTCCCCCTTGACTTTGCCCTCCCCCTCTGCCTCCACCTCTCCCTGCCCCAACAAATGAGTTTTATTAGGGTTCCTTACAGAAATATGAGTGAGAGATACTTACAGGGGCAGAAATGAATGAAAGCCTATAGTACTACTTTTCAAAACTCAAGCCAACTTCATGACACATACAGAGTTAATTGGGGGCTGCATTTAGACTGCTTTTGGTGAAGTGTCTCCAGTTTCACAGGCCCCTGATTGCCAAAAATTCCACTTAGAATCCAAGGGATCCTTGGAGATTGTTTGTCCCTTACTTAAATGACTTAAAGATTCCACCTCCATGTGTTGAACTAAGGTGTCCTAAGATTCCTGGTAGAGGAGGTGGTTGCCATTAGCACAGCAACCTCAACAGCCCTCTTCCCCACAGCACTAATGAGACTGACAGGTGGGTGGATTCCGGGTCACTTTCTCAGACCCAGCTTCACTGCGCCGGGCTCCTAAATACAGAACTGGTTTCTGGCTGCTCCGTGATTGTTCTGAACTCTGTGAGGTTGACAGGTGATAATTACAGTTCAGATGTCACAGAAGGAAGCCATCCTTGTAGGTGATAGAGACAGGCACTCTCTCTGCCCCTTAACCTGTCATCCCTCCCTAGCTGGGCTAGCTGCTTCTTAGAGGCTGGGTTGGAAATTGCCAAAAATTCACCTGGCTGGCATGACTGAATGAATACATCCCTAGTTATGGTCTCTGTTTCCAGGAAGGCCTCTCTGCTGGGCTCCCTGAGGTAAGAAGTCAGCCAGACAATGTCCTAAAGGCATCTTAGAATGTGCTCGCTATTACAAACAACGCTGCTATGAACATAGTTGAACATATACTTTTGTTGTATGATAGGGCATCTCTTGGGTATATTCTTAAGAGTGGTATTGCTGAGTCCAGGGGTAGGTTGATCCCGAATTTCCTGAGAAACTGCCACACTGCTTTCCAAAGTGATTGCACAAATCAGGAGCAGAAGGAGAGAGAGAGCATGAGCAAGGAACTCAGGACCACAAGGGATGCACCCACACACTGAGAAAATGGGGATGTTCTATCGGAACTCACCAAGGCCAGCTGGCCTGGGTCCGAAATAGCAAGGGATAAAACCGGACTCGCTGAACATAGCAGACAATGAGGACTGCTGAGAACTCAAGAACAATGGCAATGGGTTTTTAATCCTACTGCACATACTGGCTTTGTGGGAGCCTAGGCAGTTTGGATGCTCACCTTACTAGACCTGGATGGAGGTGGGTGGTCCTTGGACTTCCCACAAGGCAGGGAACCCTGATAGCTCTTTGGGCTGAGGAGGGAGGGGGAGTGACTGGGGGAGGGGGAGGGAAATGGGAGGCGGTGGCGGGGAAGAGGCAGAAATCTTTAAGAAAGAAAGAAAGAAAGAAAGAAAGAAAGAAAGAAAGAAAGAAAGAAAGAAAGAAAGAAAGAAAGAAAGAAAGAGTGTGCTTGCTCAGATTCACCAGATTAAGGGGAAACAGGTGCCACCTTTTCTGGGAAATTCCCAGCACTGAGGCGCTGTGACCTCAGGGACATATGCCAGATACTTCATTGGTCAGCACCCTGTGTATAGGACATCTCAGTGGTCCAGTGGACACTTCTGCAGGGCATTGCCAGTGGACTCCTGATGGAGAAAGCAAAGGCCTACGGACAGAGCTGCGCCAAGAAGGAGATGTCTGCCATGTTCTGCACTATTTACTGAGAATCCCAGGCTCAGGCCTATGTCTAGTCTGGACCCTGATTTATTTATCCCCATCAGTCTGCCTACTGACTTGTTTCCTCTCATCTCCCTGGCTTCTGATCCCATACATTTGTTTGCATTTGACTCTCTAGTGAGTGCTTCAGAGTCACCTTTCGGGCCAATCATTTGGAGCCATCCCTCCAGTTTGGGGGTCTGCTTTCTTCCTGTCTGTATGTAGGCATGTATAGACGGATGTATGTTTCTATTATTGCTATTAGTAATATATTAAAATCCTATGTTGAGGCTCCTTGATCTTTCAGACATCTTAATAGCCACGTTATGTACATTGCTCCCCTCTCTTCAACAGCTTCACAAATATGCTATGTTCTACCTGTTGTATATGTGAGAAGACTGAGACCCAATGTCCTCAGAGATGGAAATCTAGGGCCTCCTTACTTCAGACTGGAGAATTTTGCACAGGGCTTTCCATCTCACGTTTGTTTTTCCAGTCTATGAGCATTTGGCTTCTCCAGCCTGCTTGGCTAACGCACTCCCTGCATCTTTTCCATCTCCTCTGGTAATTGGCTTTCTTGGGCTTACACATGCTGCACATTTTCTCAGGTAAAGAGAGATGATCAAGCTAAAAGGCAGGGATAGAGAGAACAGTTGGACTTCACTGTGACTCTAGGTTTCTTTCAGAAACTGAACACCTGCATGAATGAAAAACGTGACATTAAGACGAAAGCCCTTGGTCAGTCTCTGGTGCTTCTGACTCTCTAACGAGATCCTTCAGCCAGGTGTCTGGACCACCTCTGACGTGCAAGAGTCCAGTCTTTACTCTCTTCTCACATCCCCACATAAGGAGGGCCTTGGGACATTTGTGCCGTTGTTCAGTTGAGGGCCAACCAACTCCACTGTCTGGGCCTGTGGTGAAGCAGAATCATGGTGCTGGAAGGTGGTAGTATATATCATGCTGCTTATACCATGGCAAACAGGAAGAAAAATGGAAGAAAAGGAGTTAAGGGACAAAATACGCCTTTTGATGCCATGTCACCAATGACATCTAATGGAGGAAGGTCATTGGTTAAGTAATAAAGAAACTGCTTGGCCTCATAGGTTAAACATAGGTGGGAGGAGTAAACAGAACAGAATGCTGGGAGGAAGAGAAAGTGAGCTCAGAGGCCATGCTCCCCTCTCCCGGGCAGATGCGATGAAGCTCTGACCCAGGATGGACGTAGGCTAGAATCTTCCCGGTAAGCGCACCTTGGGGTGCTACACACATTGTTAGAAATGGGCTAGTCCAGGTGTGAGAGTTAGCCGAGAAGAGGCTAGATATAATGGGTCAAGCAGTGTTTAAAAGAATACAGTTTGTGTGTTGTTATTTCAGGTAAAGCTAGCCGGTGGCAGGAGCTGGGTGGCATAATGCAACCCGCAGCTCCAACAACATACATCATCAAGAGAATAGTCCTTTGATTTAGGACAAAGCCCTCATGATCTAATCAGTTCCTGGAATACATGAGCCTTTTGTAGCGAATCTCATATTCAAACCAGAATAAGAACTTAGCAAACTATCTTAAGGACCAAATGATTTACTAATATAGAGTGCAGATAGCTGGATCCTTGTCCCTTAGAGGCTTAGACTTATATATTTTAATAATGTAACCTAGAAAACCAAAATGTATTTCAAAGTGAACGGACATTCATTGAAAAACTTTTTAATAGAGAATAGCATATTACAGAATATTATGCATTCTGCGACATCTGTCACTTTTGCACAACTAACTACCATCCCACCATTCAGATTAAAAAACTGAGGCTGTTTCACTCATAAGCAACTTTTAGACAAAAAGCAAAGGAAAACCAGAAAGCCTACCGTCCACAACCCCAGAGGACCTAGACAACAAAGAGGACCCTAAGAGAGACATACATGGATCTACACAGAAAAGAGAAAAAGACAAGATCTCCTGAGTAAATTGGGAGCATGGGGGTGATGGTAGAAGGGGGGAGGAGAGGAAGCGAGGTGAGCAGAGAAAAATGTATAGATAAATAAAAAAACAATTTAAAAGTTTAAAATTAAAAAAAGAAGAGAGAAAGAAAGAGGGAAGGAAGGAGATAGAGAGATGGAGGGAGGGAAAGAGAGAGAGAGAGAGAGAGAGAGAGAGAGAGAGAGAGAGAGAGAGAGAGGAAACTGAGGCTTAGAGAGCCATGCCATTTTTCAGAATTACAGGATGAAGAGTCTAAGAGTCTAGCATGCCTTCTTTCAAGGCTGCCTTATGGAGCACTTTCATTCTCCATCCAATCCAGGAAGCTTAAAGAATCCCACACTGTGTTGATAACACAAAGATGCATCTTGATGGCGCCCACTGGTTGCTAGGTAACGTCTGTTTGGCACAATCTGGTGAGTATCCTTATGGCCCTCTTGCCAACAAGAACTGGTAATCGGGATGGCAGGGAGGCAGGCTTACTGGCTTACATAAGAGCAGGCTGGATTCCTAGAAGTCACAAAAGTATCTTTGGATGATTAGGATGGAAGGGTCCAACAGCTTTTCAGTGACAGAGTAAACATTGTATGCTGGATGGACAGGCACCAAATGGGGACACTCCGCACTGCGGCATATTGAAAACGCTGCCCACTTCTGAAGACTTCCAAAACAAATAAATACTTTGTACGCCAGAAGGAAGAGCCAAGGAAAGACCTGTTCCATATGGGGATGGTGAGTGCTATTTTCTCATGGATCTGAGATCTGAATGGTAGGACTGGGTAGAGAGCAAGTCAATTGGCTGACCTTGGCCAAACGTCAGCCTGGCATTTGGCCACTTCATAGGGGAACCAGCTAGGCTAAAATAGTAGCCCTCTGCAGCCTCAAAGCTAAGCTCCTAGTTACACTGGTTCGAAGACAGGAGGGCATGTTGTGACGTAAAGTACTAGAGAACAATGCTTCAGTAGCATTTGTCCCCAGACAATGACTAAGCAGAGGCAAAGTGGTCACAGAGTCTGAGGGTGGCACACATAGACCTAACTCAGACTGCGTTTCGGCTTCTGACAATTTGTTTCTTGCCATACTGAACATATGAGACTTTCTGGTTTATAAACTACAGGCATTTATTCCTTCCAGTGCTCAGGGCTGGAACTCTGAGATCAGGATGCCATTATGGGTTGGCATGGAGGAAGGTTCTTTGCCACATTGGAACAGCTAGCTAATTCTATGGCCACTTCTCCAAAAGTGTTCACCTCATTCATGAGGACTCAGGACCTAGTCACTTCCCAAAGACCTTGCTCTAATGCCATCACTTGGAATCAGGGTTCTAACAGACAGTCTTGGCAGGAGAGAAATATCTATCTATCATAAACCCAAATTCAAGGCACCAATCCTTGCAGATTTGTGGTACCAGGCAAGCTACCTAACAACTTTGAGTTCATTTTTCTCATCTATCAATTAGGGACAATATTCACTCTTACCCTAGAGGTTTTTGTGATAATTAATTAGAGTTATGCCCTTTAAATATTGAACAAAATTAATTTTATGTCTTCAAAACTAACTTACTATTATATACATAGTGTATTTTATGTTGTGCAATATATATATAGTATAGTATAGAATAGTATAGTATGATATTATATACTGCTGTATCTCCTACCAGGATCCCAAACTTTCCAGAACAGAAGACATGAGATGTCTACAGTTTCTCTTACGGTAGCTATCATCTCTGGTGGAACCTAATCATGTGACCATTCTTTCTGGCCTTAACCACTCCCGGCTCAGCAGTCTAGATGTCAGCCAATCCCTTCCCAGTTATTGAAAAGAAATGGAAAAATGCCTTGCTATCGTCACATTCTCTAGGTTTTCTGCTGCTTGGTCCAATTCTACCCCCTAGGACTACAGATTAAAATCATGGCAATTTTTCTGGAACTCCTACCATACAATAAATTTAACTAGAATCAAGGAAAACTAGTCACTGTTATTAGTTGGGCAGTGACCACTGGAGGAGACATGTTATCATTATTATTTGGATTAGCAAATCAAGGCAGCACCTACCATGTTCTTGGCAGACATAGAAATTAGACATTCGAAATTAGAGTTTGTCTCTGGCAACCAAAACATATTGAATATTTTCAGTGTTTAACACTGAGTGTTTGAGTGTCTAGAAATATAGAAGACACTGCAATTAATCATTTCCCTTATGATACACGCAAAGGAGTTTGAAAAGGCAAGGCACAAAAAATATTTCTCCAAGATCGCTGAATTCTGCAAAATTATTTGACATTCTAACAACCCCAAATAAGCCCATAAAATGAGTGCTCTACCAAAGAACAAATAAAGAGGGAAATACATGAAAAATCCTAATTTGGGAATCATGATGTGAAAGAGCAATGTGAAACCACTGCACACGTTTATATTGGCAAGAAAGGAAACCAACAGGACCTCTCATACACTATTAATCTAGCCACATGGAGGTGAATCTAGCAATTTATCATTATATATCCTACAACCCAGCAATTTTTTATCCTACATATATTAGTATGAGGAAGATTAAAAGCACGACTGCCCAAAGACTTACATGCAAATGCTCCCGTCTTTATTAGTAACCCCAGAAACCTCATAAAGGTTCAAAGGGCATGCGGGTGAATTCATTGTAATACAGTCATACAATGAACCACTCATCAATAAACACAAATGAAGTACTGATGAACCTCACTATATCTTTGAAGGAAAGATTCTGAATGGAGCAGTCTGAGGAGCAAGGAGAGTGGAAGCCAAGGGAGCTGGGCGTGGAAGAAGACTTTTTTAAGATTAAGTCAGAAGGGTTCAAAACAAGATATAGGACAGTAGGATTAAAAATAAGTTCTTCTATTATAGGATTATGAAAACAGTGAGTTACCGTTTTATTGGACCCTCTTGGGGGTGCCAATGAGATCTTAGGGTAACCTCCTGAGGCAAGCACTAGGGAGCCCTTCGGGTCCACCTGCGCTTGAGACCACTAATCCTGAGCTCAAGAATGAAGCCCCAGTAGACAGCCGGGGCTTAAAGAAGTGAGATTCACAGTTACCTGCACTAATCTTTTCCTTGCTTATTGGGAAACTAAGGCTTTGCAAACCATGATAATGTTGAGAGAGAGAGAGAGAGAGAGAGAGAGAGAGAGAGAGAGAGAGAGATGACACTTGGAAGTGCTCCAGAAGAATTGAGTTTAACATTTTGTTTCAAACTATTCTTGCTTAACGAACAGTTTGTCTATGGAAGAGTTAAAGAAGGCATGCATGGTGTACGCATGTGTGAATCTCAACAATGACCTGAGGTTCTTGCCCTTCTCAACAGAACCACGTGTCTCCCTGAGTCTTCTCTCCGTCTTTTCCATTCCATAACCACAGGAATGCCTTGAAAAGGCCAATTAAGTCTTGCCAATGGCTATAGTGTGCCTGTTCTTCCTGACGAAAGCTCATCCACACAGGGGGTGTGTCACAGGGCGACCACCTCCTCCCATCTCCACCATCACCTAGAATATCAAACATGATTCCTCCCAGGATCTAGAAATGCTCAAATACATAAACTAAATGGAAAGAAAACAGAGTGGCCATACCTGCCTTTTCATAACCCTAATCTGATGAAAGGCATCATTTCCATGTACATTCTCTAGCAAGAAATAACAAAAATTCCAGCATGGAAAGGGGAAGGAGATTTGAGTCCCTACCCCTACCTCCCACCCCTAGATGAGGTGCTGTTGCAATTAACAGTTATTGACTACTAAAGGAGACAAGTCAGTTTTCTTTATGAGGGTGGTCCCTGGTAGGCCACCATGTTCCCGTGGATGGTCCCAATCCCATGCCTATATATAGACAATACAGATTGTACTCAGTAGGGGGGTTAGGTCACACGGGAGGAGTGAAGAGGAACAGCGGGGGAAGAGTATGTAAAATTACAATGGATGGATGGCGGAAACTATGTTGTAGGCATGCATGATATTCTTTAACCAATCAATAAAAACATTTTTAAAAGAAATAATCCTGTATTTACCCATAGTCACCCATAAGACAAGTGTGGAGAAAGGATTATAGAGTTTGAATGGGCGCTAGCTATCACAGAGTATTTCCTTTTTGCTTAGGGTTCCAATGATAAAGTATCATCCTGAGCATAGACTAGTGGAACCTATATCAGTTGACCTCTGGCCTCTATATCTGCGTGTATCTGTTGGTACTCAGTACACATTGGCTTCACAGGCTTAACAATTGTGAGTTCCTCCTGTTCACTGGACAAGAGTGTCATCCCCTGCCCACTTCCTTCTACAAGCTTACCACACTGCTCCTCCAGGCCTCCAAACCTTTTATTCTAGCGTCTTATGCTCAAGGTATCTGTCACCTCCCAGAACTCTTTCTTCATACGTCAAGAAGAATCCCCACATACCTGAACCTGCTTATTCAATGTGCAAAAGCAAGAGTTGGAGTCTTTCAGTGTGGTCTGAAAGCACAAGTCTAAGACCCACCGGCTGCATAAACTTGACCGGATTATATAATGCTGTTTATCCTTATTTGGTTGGTATCGCATAACAAAGCACCAGAGACTGCACACCCTAGCAACCATGAGCCTCTCTGAAGTTCAAGACCAAGGTTCCAGCAGATTCGGTGTCTGGTTCTAAGATGGTACATGCCTTCTTCGTCCTCCTGTGGTAGAAGGGACAGGGCAACTCTCTGTAGTCTTCTTTTTATAAGGAACATAGCCCCAGTCATGATGAGATCGCTTTTTTTCCTACCATTGTCTCATTTGTAAAATGAAATGGTTATTACTCATTGGCGAAGATTAAATATGGAGCATATAAGTAGTAGAACCTGAGGTATAATAACACAACTGGAGGTCATTACTGTCGTCCCCTTTTGTAGACAGGAGTCACTCTCCATGAACATTTATCTTCTTCACCAATATCCTTCCAGAACAATGCCTGGTTTCCCTAGGATTTAATGAGTAACTGTAATATAAATTCTTGCTATCTATCGTTTGCTTTCTTAAGGGAGCAAGTACTCACAGATGGCCACTCTCTTTGTCCTATGTCATACTTGCCTGTCAGTGGAACAGAGCGGCAGAGTTCAGAGCCTGGTTCTGGGTAACTCAGAGGAAGGTCTGTCTCCTCTCACACCTGAGGGTCTCTGTCTGTGACACGGGACAGTGTTGCTAACAGTGTAGTGCCACACCGAAGCAATATTCCCTAAATGACCAAGCCTGGTCTTTAAAAGTGGGGTTTTGGAGGATTCTTTGTAGAGTGGAAAAGAAGTACCATGTCTCAATTAATACGCCGTGCCCTGCCTCTTGCTCTCTCATACTCCCCAACCCTTAGATTGATTACAAAGTCATGATATTTATGGACCCCCTGGGCTGAATACTGACCCCCTGCCACCATTATATGAAGCATCAGGGAGCCGACAAAGTTCCAAGGTCCCATGGGTCAGGTCACTGCCATTTCCTGAATTGGTTTCCCCAGCCTACATCTTCCTGCAGGGTGCCGGCCAGAACAGGGAAGAGAGGTGAGCTGCTGCTGAAGGAACCACAGCATCTCCTGCGAAGAAGGCATTTACCTAATTGCAAAGGAACACATCCCGGTGGCAGACAATAAATGGCGTGTGATGCTTCCACGAAGTGAGATGGATGGAGCTCTCTGCTGCTAACCGGCCCGTAACCAGGATCATTAATCACACCCGCACACCCATGGCTAGTAACGGACTTCACCCTGGGAAATTCCAACTGGAGGAGCCAATGGGTTAAAAGGAAGGCCTTGCCGGCTATGGAAATTCAGGTATCTCTTGGGATTGATGCTAGGCATTTGCCACCTGAAAGGCCCTTTTAATTGATTTTCCCTCATGTTCTCTCTGATCTGTCAGTGAGCTTCCTCGTAGCCCAGCCTGCACCCTGAGACATGCCCTAGACCACATGAATTGCTAAGGAATGACTAGGGCGCAAGGGATTTCCCTCCTCCTTACCTGTGCTTAAAAGCCAAGAAAAGTAACTAAGCCACAAGAGCGCCTCTTCTTTGTTGACACACCCCACATTCCTGATGCCAGATCTGGGTAGGACACCATCAGCCTGCCCCCATTTGCTGAGTGCGTGTTCTGTTTTGCACCACGGATACTATTTTTTGCCCTTAGCTTCACCACACTAACCCCTAACAGTTGAGAAGGTACTGAACGGATTCTTACATCTTTCGGGTAGAGAGACTTAGATTTAAGGAGATCAAGTGAACAGTTTGCTCAAAGTTACACAGTTAAAGGCAGTGGTGGACAAAAAGTTCTGTGAGACTGAACTGGACAGCCAGAGCTAGTTCAAGGAGCATGTCCCCAGCACCCTGATCCTACTCTTTTCATTCTTCAGGACGGGAATCTGAAGTTTCCCCAAGTATGGGCCACAGCCAGCTCTTCCTTCAGCTCTCAGCCAGCATTAGAAAGGTATAACACCAGGCATGCCTTTAAACCCAGCACTCCGGAGGCAGAGGCAGGTGGATCTCTGCGAGTTCAAAGCCAGCCTGGGCTAAAGGGGCTAATTCCAGGACAGGCTCCAAAACTACAGAGAAACCCTGTCTTGAAAAGAATAAAACATACAAAACAAACAAACAAAAGGTATAACAGCTCTCAGCTCTGGCATGTTTGAAATAACCATGAAAAGTGGACTTTCATTTTAAAGCCGTTAAGATCTGCACATTGTTACTGGTGAGCTAGGTCTGATAAATATTGCTTACCATGGAGGGGGGAAGGGAAGTGGAGAGGCGCTCTGATAACTTCCCTTCTGTAGAAGAAGCAAGCAAGTGATTAGGTAATTTGTAATACATTCCTCAGCTGTGCAGTGTCTGCAGCGCCACTATTTACTTAATTTGATTAAAAAGGAAGAAGCCATCTGACACCCCCTTTGCAGAAAGGCTAAGGACTGAGTGGTTCTGAACCGGAGGTGGTAGGAGAGCACTTTTGGGTCATCAGGGGTTGCTCATAAAAGAGCCCGGGTAATTAAACTGATTTCTTTTGTGTTGGGCGGTTATTTATGATAGAAAGTTTTTAGCTGCTGTCATTTCCTCGCTAGAAGCTACACAATCTGGGGGGGAAAAAAAAAGTGAGGGTATGTTCCTTCCCTGGCTTGTCATTCACTAGAGCTACTGACAATTTAGGTCAGACAACTGTGTCTTGTAGGGCAATGTCCTGAGTGTAAAGGGCATTTTATAGTACATCTGGCTTGCACTCACAGCATACTGGTAGCATCCCCCAATTGCAACCAAACAATACCTTTCCATGTTGCCAAGTGCCATTTGAGAGATAAGATTGGCCCCTACTATAAAGTGATGTGCTAAAATCCTGAATGCCTTAAGCGTGTGGATTTTGTGTTCATCATCATGTTAATTAATCTCCAGGCAATCAGTACACCTGATACACAGAAGACATTTAACAAGTTTGTCATTTAGGTAGATTAGCATAGGGTCTACCTGCACACGAAATCTTCAAGGGCATATTCTTTCTGGTCCATTCCCATGGTTTCCTTTCATACATCAGAGTCTTGACTCTTCCACCCAAAATGCTTTTTCCTTCCATTTTCCTTTATAAACCCTTCATGGAGCAGGTTAGATGGCTCACCTGTAGACGGACTTGCCACCGTCTAATGGAAACCTGACAAGCTGTGCTTAATCTCCAAAACCCACATTAAAGGTAGAAGGAGAGAATCAGGCTTACAAAGTTGTCTTCCGGCCTCAACACTGGCACCTTGGCACACACACAGATGCCCCCTCTCCTCCAACACATTATACAACTCACGAGCACATGTATACACTCTAAAAAGTAAAAGTAAATAAAGCCCTCACGGTTCTTTCCTTTCTGGATCTGTTCAGTGGTCTTCATCAAGTTTACCTTTATCACTCAGCTGATGCACAGGTCGCCTCCACAGCCTCCCTTGCTGTTAGCTGCTTTCACAGCCTCCCTTGCTGCTAGCTGTTTTCACGGCCTCCCTTATTGCTAGCTGTTTCATTTATAGCATACTGCATTGTCTAGGCAAGGCAATGTCATCGATTAGCTAAGATCTGGGCTCTGAGTTGGAATCATAGTTCCAACACTCATTAGAAAATGAATTACCACATTGAAATTACTCCCCTGCTCACGAAAGGCAAAAAAAAAAAAAAAAAAAAAAAACTTACAGAGATCAAATAAGAGAATGTTTTTTGCCGGGTCTGGCCACACCGCTGGCACTAAAACTGAGTCAGTTATTATTATTATTCTCCCATTAAAAAGGATTTCCCTAAAGGCAGCCAGTTCTTATCCATCTCTGCATCCCTGGATTCAGGTCTAAGCCTGATCGTATTATTCTCTTCCCACACATATGGAAGTAGATGCTTAATCTGGGAAATTCTTCAGGATAGTGGCATCCAGGATGCTGTGTGTGAGAGAAGGAATATAAGATGAAGTCAAATACAAAAGCCAGAGGGGGGAGACGGCAGGTGCACAAGCTGGGGCAGAACAGGTTACACGTCCGTCAAGCCCATACTCCATCTACCTGCTGTGCCACCTTCCTTAAGAGAGGTCTGGGGCAGCTCTTTCTCTCCTGGTTGCACAACTGTGACAAGAGTCTTTCTTCAGCATGTGGGAAAGCTAATTAGAGCTAATTTATTTTCTTCTCTCTGAACCAGGATGCCAGGTAGAACCTGCTGGAGGTCTGTGCCTCAGAGAGAAATGTTTCTGATTATATTTACACATCTGATTTGAGAAGTGCATGGAAACCCAATCATAGCTGTAATAACACGCTCATTGCCTTGCGGAATACTCCAGCAGCTGTGGGATAAGCTTTCTGAGGCACTATGAGCCTTCCTCTTCTTCACCAAGTCTCCTCAGACTATTCAGACTATGTTCCACACTATTCAAAAGTCTCTCTGAAATGTCATGCTATATGTAAATAACAGGTCTAGAGCCAAGTGCATAGAGGAGGGGGGACAGAAACCATTAGCCTGGGTCTACATGCCTGACTAGGTATTTGCTGCAGAAAAATGTCCCAGAACATGGTTGTAGACTCATTTCCAGTCAAATTTCAGAGGACAGGCACAGCATCCTAGGAGATGGTTGAGTGCAGCCAAGGGTCTGTTCTGGGAGATGAAAAGGGTTCTGTGACATGGGATGCAAGAAAGGCCTCAGGATCCCAGGGTCTGAAGCAGAACCGAGATCATGTGGGAATCTCAACTCTGGGCTAGAGGAACTTCTCTTGACCCGTCTAAGCTGATTTCTCGACTGTAGTATGGGTGAGACTGCAGTATATACACATGCACAAGGATGCTGAAAAAATTGATTTACATTATGTGTATTGAAACACACAGTACTTGATGAAGGTGAAATAACAGTATGGAACATACAGTGAATACACTAAATGTACAAATGTATAAAGAAGGGGAAAAAGCACTAGGCCAAAAGACATAACCACTTTTGTTAGTATCTTCACCTTGCTCATCAGAAAAAAAAAAAACTGTATTCCTGTCTTATTGATCCTAAGATTTGAAAACTGTTAGAGTAGATCACATGGTATTAGGGAAGAATTTTGTGTAGCCCCTGAAAGAGGGAGGCATTCAATAAATGGCCAGCAGTAACATGAGCAGATCATTGTAAAGCAGCCCTCAGTGTTGTGTGTGGGCTGCCATCGAGAATGGGGTATACAAGGTCCCTGGATCCATGGAAGAGCAGCAGCCCTTCATCACTGATATGGGGATGTAGAGAAAGGGTCCACATTACAGGCAAGGGTGTGTATTTGTCTAGTGTCTGGTGACAGGTGCAGCCTTGTTTGGTGACAGTCTATTTTAAATGCCCGTGTTTCCCCTTCATTCTCAAATTTTACCTTATAATTTTTTATATTACATTTCCCCTTTTTGCTTATTCTGTTTCCTTTTACATGGCCAAAGGACATGTTCCTGAAATTACTTTATGTCTCATGCATTCTGGTTTCATGTGGTTTTAGAAAATGGCTTTTAAAAGCTGGTTAGAATTCTGTAGAAAGTGCAGGGCAGCTCCTGAGTGCAGAGCCTGAGGGGTCTGCTCTGAGCAGGGCCACCTAAGCCATCTAAGAGTGTGACAGGTCACACTCCTGATGCTTCTTTGCAAGAGAATCATTCACCCAAACCCAAGCCCTCCAGCCTGTCGGCTGTCTCCTCTTCCTGTGCTTGGCTACTCTGCCCCTTACTGGTCTTAGTTGAGACACACTTCCTGCAGTTAGCTCCTTCTAAGCCTTTTAAACACACCATGGCTTGCTCCAGGGGTCCAGTTAACAGAATGTGGGGAGGGGTCACTGGAGCAGCTCTGAGCTGTAGTTTCAGAAGGCTAGCTGCTGCACAAATCGGGGCTTTTCATTCTCTCTGCAAATCCAGAAACACAACATCTAAGAGCTAGCGATCTTGGGTGCCAGGTGACATTTTAAACCCTCTAGGTGAGTTGACTTATTCCATTATCATGTCAATTCCAAAAGGAAAATGTTATTACTACACCTACTATTATTACACTCGTTATTACTACACTTTCAGAAGTTGGATGCAAGTCCATACAGCCAGGGAGCTCAGGGCTATAGGCCATGTACCCTCAGAACTCTCAGGGTTTCATTAACCACTCTATTAAATTTCTGAAGCATTAAATGTCTTTTGCAAGTTAACAAAAGAGAATCCATGGCAAGTATAGATTCTAATATCTGAACTGACTCCAAAATTTGACCCATCAGGGCTACAGTTACAAGTCTAAAAGGCCACATTGTTCTAGATCATGAGGAGTGTCACCTGACCCCAAAGGCAACTTGCCCTAAAGATGACAACATTCAGCATACAGCCTGCCGTCACAAAATCAGGATGTCCTGATTCCCCTTTCCATGCTGAGAAGTGGAGTTATACGTGCGAATGAGTACATGCTCGTAAAAGCCTGTTAGGAGTGGGAGTTCTCCTACGTCCCGTTCTTCTTACACGTTCAAGAGGCAAGCGCATGCTCCTCTGGCAGATAATGGAGTTTATTGAATCAATCACTAGATTCATCCATCCATCCATCTGTCCGCCCGTCCGTCCGTCCGTCCGTCCGTCCGTCCGTCCGTCCATCCATCCATCAATCCATTCTATCCAACAGTATCTCAACACCTACAGCTCTATTGCCTTAGGTGCTCAAGATGTGGGGATGAACAGCAGACATGGATAGGTCTCTTCTCACACCCCAGAGCACAGCTCTGTAGCTCCCATCAGGCTCATGGCACAAGGGCTGTGACCTGAGTCATGCACTCTATACCTGGGAGGCTCCACCTCCCTCATTTGTATCTGTATCATAATCTGAAGTTTAAAGGCCTTTTAAAAAGTCACCGATTTTGCGTGTGTGTGTGTGTGTGTGTGTGTGTGTGTGTGTAATGAGTGTGCCGCTGTATTCACTTGTGTCAGCGTATGTTTAGAGGCTAGAAGCTGACATTAAAGCATTCAATCACTCCCATCTCACTCTCTGAGGCAAGGTCCCTCAGTTAAACTCAGGGTTCAAGGGGATGTAAAGTCTAACTAGCCAGCTTGCTTTCTTCTCTACTCTCTGAGCACTAGAATTTCTTGGGGGTGGAGGCTACCACGCCCACATGGGATTTCTGTGAGTTCTAGGGATCTGGTTTAGGGGACTCAAATCTGGTCCTTATCTTTATGCGGGAAGATCTTGTTCCATGGAGCCACATTGCCAGCTTAAGAGTCTTGAGATGAAAAGTTATTAATTGAGATGGTTATCAGAATATTGATGGCAAGTTTTTATACTTTTTTAATTATCTTAGCAGTAAAATAATCAGTTTAATATTTCGATGGTCACAATGTTTTCCTCCTCCCTTTCCCTAAATTCACTTGTGAAACCAATTCACAGTTCTCCAGTACAACAGTATTAGAAGTGGGTTTTTGGGAAGCAATTAGCTCATGGGGTGGAGCCCCCACAAATGGAATTAGCACCCATATCAAGGAGTCCCCTGAGAGTCCCCATATACATTGTACAATGTGGAAACACAGCGAGAAGTCACCATGAAATGAAATGAGCCTTCATCAGAACAGCTATGTAAGAGCCTTGGTCTAAGATTTTTTTTTTCCAGCCTCGAAAGCTGGGATAAATCACTTTCTTTTGCTTATAAGCCACTCAAATGCTATTTATCTACCAGAATGTCTTCATGTTAGCCTAAGCAGCCCAGCCTCATGGCTGCTCACGAGGTACTAGGATTTGGAAGGCAACCAAAAATGAGGCTTGTGCCTAACTTCCAGTATGTCTGTGTCACAGGACAAATGCATAGGTAGACAGTTGAGACTTGGCGTTGAGAGTATCATAAAAGGATTACAGACCTGTGGGAGCACAGGCAGAGGCTGAATTAATCACTTGTTAATGGTAGTGTGGACAACAAGAAAGTTTGGAAAGTTTGACAGTTTGAACCTAGGCTGGAAAAAGGGAACAAGGAGAAAGAGAAAAAAATGGGACATACAAAAAAGAGACTTTAATTTTGTTTTGTTTGAGATAGGTGTTGTGGTGTACATAAGAATAGCTCACACACCTAGTCCTCAGGGAGTGGCACTATTTGAGAAGATTATGAGATGTGTTTTTATTAGGGTAGGAGTGGTCTTGTTGAAGGCAGTGTGTCACTGGGTATGAGGTTTGAGGTTTCAAAAAGCCCACATCAGGCCCAGCATCTCCTGTCTCTCCTCTCAGATTGTGGACCAGAATATTGCTCTAAGTTTTTCTCTAGCACCATGTGTGCCACCATGCTCCCCACCAGGATGATAAGGGACTGAGAATCTCAAACTGTAAGCAAGCTCCCAATGAAATACTCTCTTTTATGAATTGCCTTCTTCATGATGTCTCTTCGCAACAATCAAATAGTGACTAATACAGAGGTTGGTGCCAGGAGTAGGCTGCTGCTGTGACAGTCCTGACCATAGTATTTGTTGGAGGAATAAGGAAGACTTTCGGACATTGGGCTAGAACAGTGGTTGGATGCTACAAGTGGGGCTTAATGGGTCATCTAGTAAGAGCCCAGAAGACAGCGCTGAGGAGTGTGAACTGTGGGAGCCTGAAGCAAGATGTTTCAGAGGGGAAGAATATCAGAAAGTGACCCAAAGGCCATTCTTGTGATATTCTTGTAAAGAAGGTAAAGAAGTACTTTCTGCTCTTGTCCACAAAACATCTAAGGCTAAGTCAAAGAGTTTTGAATTAATCTCACTGGCAGAGGAGATTTTTAAGATGTCTAGTATTGACTATGTCACGTGGTTATTAGTAATCACTTACTCAGATCTACAATATAAATGTGTAATCTGGACAAAGAGAACTAAAAAAACACACAGTGAACAAAACTGGAGCATGAAGAAGTGGAATAGAGCTAAGTCCAGTGATCAAAGAGATAAAAGGTTTATAAAGTAAAGCCTGGTGTTAGATGAGAAAAAAGGAATGATGACCTCAGGACAAGACCCCACCCAGGTAAACTTCCACACTGTGAAAAATAATCAAGGGGATTAAAGGGACTCTTAAGCCAAGAAGGGAACCATAAGAAAAGAAAACTGTGCCAAATGTAGTTGAAAGAGGGGACCAAGTTCCAGTGCCATCAAGAAGCACAACATGGTAGCTTCAGGCATGTTCTGGTATGTCCCCGCATGGAAGCCCAGAGAGGCTATTGTGTAAAGTTATGAAGGTAAAGCCTGGATTTCACTGGAGACCTCCAAGATGTTGGAAATTTTTTTTTTTTTTTTTTTTTTTTTTTTTTTTTCTTGGTGGGTCAT